>NC_051185.1:88126958-88472179 GCF_013339695.2 Rhipicephalus sanguineus | reverse complement strand
GGATAGAAGAAAGAAAGGAAGAAGGAAAGAAAGGAAGGAGGGGAAAAGGGAAAGAAACGAGGAGAAAGAAGAAAGAAAGGAAGAAAGGAAGAAAGGAAGAAAGAAAGAAAGAGAGAAAGAAAGAAAGGAAGAAAGAAAGAAAGAAAGAAAGAAAGAAAGAAAGCAGGTGAGGCACGCACACCAAGCTTGGCTTGCCCTCTTTGCCCGATAGGGAAAGGGCTCCTAAGTTTTTGTTATTGTCTTTGAATTGAAGTAAGTACTGCATATCTGGATCCTATCTCAGCTCATTTACAAGACTCTGGAAGTTTTTCTCACATGTTTGATCGTCACAGGTCGTTCGTGCTTGACTCACTCACCGTGGCCGGAGTTGCATCCAGTTGACGGCCCCCATGGTTGGATACGATTACGGCTGCTGCACCATGCCGGTAGGCTGCGAGCGCTGCTTCGGCTGCAATCCGAAAAACTTGTGCATAATCGACATGACTAAAACGCGTTCTTGGGCTACTTGGTGCAGGGTCTCACAAAATTACGGGTCACAAAGAAATGAGGATAAGAAATGGCACTGGTCTTGTCATTTCTCGTCCCTGTTTCTTTGTGCCTCCAAATTTTGTCAGATATAATCACGCAATGTGCGGTATCTTATTTGACGACAAGAGCGAAAAGTGCTTTAAAAGGGATATATTGTGGGTGAGTTGGTGTTGTATTTTCAAGAAGGCCGCGCGAGATATGAGAGACAAAGAAAAAGAACTAAACATACATAGCCCAAACCATCAGCTGAGGTTTTACGGAGTGATTACACGTACACGCGCTAAGAAACATGTGGTCACAAGAACAATTCTTCAAAAGTAAAAAGAAAAGAAAACATACATGAAGCATAGGAACGCACGCCATCAAGAAAAGCACCTTTCTATTAGCGTACTGTACCTTCACAGACTGTCCCATTACCTTAAAAATATTACACCATCTCCCTGCGTCTTCTCTGGACCGAAATAAAGTTTGCATCATCACCATTATCTCCCGATAAAGGGGACTATGAGGCGATGCGAAGCCGGAGCACTTGCACGACCGCGTACCGTTGGCGTTTCTTAACTCCGAGAAAGAGATACTTCGCATCTAAAAGGTAGCCGCGAAGTACGGCTCTAGTGTGGGCGTTCCGCGGATGTGGACCATTAGGTGGAGGGGTCAAAGCCAAAGAGTTCTTCGGTGTGCTACCAAGAATCGTAAAAAATTGTTTGGTTGAGGCAGGGGTGTTGTTTATAATGTTCCGTTATCGAGTGGAAAGTGTTGTGTAGGGAAGACGGGCTGCTGTTTAAATAACAGATTATTTGATCATAAGGCTTACTTGAAGGAACAACCACTTTCGAATGTTTCGCTAGATGCGGTCAGATGCGTTAACGGCCTGCCAGCCAAATAACTGCTTTTCTCCCCGGACGTACGTTCACGCATTTGGCCCTGCACTGCAAGGAGTGCAATGATAGCATTTGTAAGCATCTTTTTTGGCAAACAGCGGTAATTTATCGGCAAAAGTACAACGCAAAGAGGGTTATAGTATAGCAACGTTGCTACAGGGTTATAGTCGAAGCCTTATATATCGGCCGAAAGTGGACAATTTCACCAGCCAGCCTTCGTTTAATCTGCAGGATGCCGAAATTGTCTTCCTCGAACGACATATGAAGGGATTACGCCGAGTTCAGTGTGGTTTTATCATTTTTGTAGCGTTAGCTACATTTGCCTGGCCGGAGTCGATTTCGCGTGGATCCTCATGAGCCGTGCTGCGCATGCGCGAGGATCAGTGATGTCACACAGCTGGCTCACCGGAGCCGGCATCTCACGAGCTCTCCGCCACCGCCGCGCGCGACTCGCCGCTGCTGGTCTGCGCGTTCGGGATGAGTGGCGTCGTAGCCATGGCAGACACACTGGCGCCGGCGCGCGCGCCGCTATTCGCCTTCGCTGTGCAGTCGCCGCCTGACACTGCGCTGGAGCCGCTTGATAGCGCCTCTGACTGGCGTTTGCAGGTGGCTAATGCCATGGAGAAGGAGAGCGCAAATGCTGCTCAACGGCGCAGAAGAGCCGAGAAGCTTATCTCATCGGATCCCGAAGTAGTTGCCTGGCAATTAGCGGTTCAGCGTACGAAGAATGAACAGAAGAAGACTAATAATCCTAGACAATCTGGAAAGCTAAGAATAATCAGCTGAACCATTGCTAACGCTACGTATATCCTGGCATAGCCGAGCTAAGCCACTTCAAATATTAATTGTAGACGTGTACAGGCTTTCTGGATTGACCGTTATATAACTCCATGTTTTCTTGACTGAAATATTTCAGGTGCCGTTAGCGTGTCGTCCTGTATTTTTCTATTCTTTGTAGTCGTTTATTCCGTGCTTTTTCGCGTTGTGGGTCAAAACCAACTCGCCAAGCTTTCTATTCTGCTGAATCTTGAAACGATCAACTTACCATTGAGAACACCTTTCACGACTACAGGCAGCTTCGAGAGACGGCGTAGCCATTCGATATCGTCCCAGGTGGCCGATGGCAGAGCACCCAATACGTGCGAAGATTTGAATCGTGGCTCGCATTCATTGACCCCGCTCGAAAATGCAGCCTCGATATTGAGGAAACTGGGAGAATATGCACATACGAGTTTAAAGTAAGGGGCATAGGCGTAAGCAGGGCTCTCTATTTGGGGGAGGGGTAGGAGTCGAGTTTCACCACAGCGCTTGTAAAAGTTACTGTCCTTGTAAAATTTACTTCCAACTTCCCGTATGCTGTTGTAAGCGCATGAAAATTCCATACTGAGGACGATACGTAATCGTTTATTCGATGTCACATCCTATATAGAGGGCTACGCGTGCTAGCGCCTACCCGAAAGCCTGAGCCGGGCAGGACGGCTAGATTTCAGGATTCTAACGCAAAAATAATTCTTAATCTGTTTACGCCCCCTCGATATCATTCATGCCCTAGTACTGTGATGCCACCTGTTCGCGGTAGAACCACGCTTGTGGGGTCTTCACCATTATATATGTCAGTCAAAAAAAACCGCCATGAAACCACGGCGGCATCGATTTGAGCCGCCGGGCCACGCGCTCGGGCGATTAAACCTTGACAAGTGCTGGGTACGGGCCCCTGGTTCAGGTCGAGAATCGTGCCTCGTGCAGCTCTCTACTACCGCATTTCGTCTCTTCAGATGTGCTATCAATATCAAGTTCACGAATCGCAAACTTCTGGGCTAGTTGCTATGGGGTATGCGAAATATTAGGGCCAACAAAAGGATGCAGAAGTAAACGATGCAAAGCGCGTTATTTAAGTTTTTATTATCGGGTAGGTTTTACATAGCCTTTTTATCACACGTGCTTCAGTAGTTTTGCTCTGCATGTGGGGAAAGATTGGCATATACAGTGAAACCTCGGTGATACGATCACAGCTCATACGAATTTCGGGGTGATACGAATTTTTGTTGGTCCCGGCTAAGGCCCATTGGCCTGCAATGTAATGGAGTACGCGTTGTTGCGAAGCGATTTTCACCCAGTAACATTTGATACCAACGTACGCTAACGCCCGCCTACGAAGAGGTGCTGTCCGCGCTGTCGCGAAAGATGTGCCAAGCACGTGCGCGCAGGAATGCAAGCGTGGGCATGCGCGCCGCACCGCCAAATCATCAGAATCACGGTGTAAGAGAAACACTTTCTTACGGCCAGAATAAACCTTCAGAGACGAGTCACGGCCTCCGAGATTGCGTGCGCGAATCTTTGAGGCTCTTATGTGCCTCCGTGTGCCTTCGAGTTTAGCTTACAGAGGACATTAGCGCCATCCTTTTTTTTTCTAACGCGTGGACGCGGGCTGCTGTCGTTGTACTGTGTTTACACGAGCCTGCCTCGTGCATCATACATCCTATGAAAGGTGGACGAGGACCGAAAGAAGGCGAGGACGGTCTTGGCGAAGGTGTCAGGCCTCAACGTCAACATGCGTGACCACTGAGGTCGCACTTGCGTGGGCACAGCCGTAAATCTCCCAAAAAGCATCCCTAACACCAGCGCCATAACAAAATCATAACACAGAACAGTGGTTCTGTAATTTCGTGGCCTCGATCCACCGCGTCAAAACGCTTCTTTTGTTACTTTCGCTGCAGTACTCTAGTGTCTTGCAAAAAAGCATACTAAAATTTGGATGGGGCTAGTCCTGTCGCGGGTCACAAGGCATCTGGTTCATTAATTAAATAGGCGCATGCAGGCCTTATATTTACGAGTGCTGGTATGATTGCCGACATATAAAAATTTAGCTGATAATCATTCAGGGTTCGTGCTGACGTTGCTGCAGCCGTGAAAAACAATATATGAAAATGTACGCCAGCTTTCTTTTGTCGCATGCTAATTTTGCATCCTTTCTGGTGATACGAATTTTGTATGATACGAATATTTTTGGCGGTCCCATGAGATTCGTAATTCGTATCACCGAGGTTTCACTGTATATATATATATATATATATATATATATATATATATATATATATATATATATCAAGCATTTCCAACTATTAAGCTGTTGAAAGTAGGGCTTGCCTAAGTTTACTCTTTTGCATGTCCTTTCTCTCGTGTTAAACACAGGATCAATCGATCGATTGATAGATATTGATTGATTGATTGATTGATTGATTGATTGATTGATTGATTGATTGATTGATTGATTGATTGATTGATTGATGGGAAAATTTTCCCCTGAAGAGGAGTGTTCTGGACGACCGTACTCATTCCTTTCTGCGTAATAAACCCTACTGTTGTGAGTTCAGCGCCTATCCTGTGCCATTCTTCATCTCGTGTCGCCGTCATTTTACGCTGCTTTACCATGAAGATCAAGCGCCTAGCGCTGTTTTGCACGCTATAACGAAACACCGTGCCAGCAAAACAGAAACGATAAACAGCTGTTACATCACTAAGTTCACTATAGGTTAACTGTAAAATCAACGGGTACCCGATTCTTTCTAAAGCAGGTCTGATTCCGGAATTCGAACGGTTTAGTCGCAAAGGCGGAATCGTATATACTTCAAGTGTGCAGTGTGTTTTCTCGCCCCCTCCGCTCCCTCCGCCCTTCACTTTACTAGGGCGGACGAAGTCATACTTAGGAGGCTTCGGCCAAGGTTGGCCATTGCGCTAGCCTCAGCGTGCAACTGGTCGCATTTACTACTGGGTGCTACGTGTCCATACTGAACTGTTGCAATGACGCAAGCAGAGGCATACCATCTTATATGGACATACCGGTTTTGCATTAGTAGACGGGAGCGTTCCTATTGTAACCCTTGGTATCCCTATCGAAAATGCTCATATGACACATATTCCTCGTATCCAATCATCTCGTATGAACAGATATGAATCATATGTGTCCTCGTATGATCATACGATATTATTGGATATGTGTCAAACATGGCATATGAGATTTTTCGATCTACAGTGACACGACCAGTTATGACCACTGCATACATTAATAGATTCCACCAGACAATGCCTCACTTCATACAAAACGCTGGTATCATGACGCATCTACTACACGCATACAGATTCCTTAAGGACAAGTGAACATAACAAAAAAGAGCCTATAAAATTTCTAAAGTAAAGGTTATTACGACTGGTCCAAGTGTAAAGCCTGGAATGTTAATTGGTACCTGAGACCATGTGGCAAATTGTACAGATACTTGTGGTGCTGCACACCGTCTCCATGCACGGGTGCGTCCGCGGTGACCACAATGGCCGAGAAGCCCATGGCAGCGGCCCTCTCGACCAGGGATTGGGTAATGCTCCGGTCACGATAAATGTACGTCTGCTGCCATAGAATACAGCCGGGCGCCGCGGCCCTGACGTCTTCTAGCGACACGGTGCTGTAGCTGCTCAAGATCATCACCGTGTCAGAGTCCTGAGCCGCTGCGTTAATATGGAAGAGTGTGATACCTTTAGAAGACGTGCTCAGATTTGAACGACGTAATTATACGACGTGTTCCTGCTAGATGTCAATGAAGTGATTATCAAAAGAGAATGCCATGAAATAACGCCGGAGGAGGAGGTGACAAGGGTCCCTGTATTTAACAATATCTGGTGTACAAGCATTTCAGTTTCTTTCCTTCTGATTTACTCTGTAGAGCAGTGGGCTCTTGGGCATTTTCCGAATGCTTCTAGGAGATGTGATGGATGTTTGTTGTGATCAATTTCAGCTTCCTTATTTATTAAGGTGAAAGCCGTAATGTCTCATGAGTAAACATGGCGTTCACCGTCGGGGTGAATACGAAGGTTACCATAAGTTACAATATCAAGTGATTGAAGGAAAGAAGTGGAAATTTTAAGGGCTCGTTTTTCTTTGTTATACACAATATAATGAGCACTGACAGACAATAATGTCAAGGAAAGTATAGGGGACGTTATTAGTAGTAAATGCAATGTAAATGTGAAGAAAGAAAAGTGCACGAAAAGATAGCTTGCTGCGGGCAGGGACCGAACCTGTGACCTTCGAATAACGCGTCCAATGCTCTACCAACTGAGCTACCGCGGCGGCCATCCCCCCGTCCACTTTATGGGGTATATATGTGTATTTAAACGTGAGAGCGTCAGTCAGCGCCGCCAGTAGCCATGACGGCGAGTGTGGAACACTCTTTTTCCGCCTGTTGGTGTCACGTAGCACGTGAACTTATTACGAGCTGGCAGCTGACCAATAATCCCTCGCAGACTACCTGAAAGCATCAAGTCTGCCAGAACGAGACCTTCGATATGAATGAAGGAAACAAGTGGAAATTTTAAGGGCTCGTTTTTCTTTGTTATACAGAATATTAATGGGCACTGACAGACAATAATATCAAGGAAAGTATAGGGGACGCTTATTAGTAGTAAATGCAATGTAAATGTGAAGAAAGTAAAGTGGACGAAAAGATAGCTTGCGGCGGGGAGGGATCGAACCTGCGACCTTCGAATAATGCGTCCGATGCTCTACCAACGAGCCATTAAACCAAGCCCTTAAAATTTCCACTACCACCTGTCTATTTTAAACCTTAAAACAACAAAGCGTCACAACTTTATATTATTGCTGCGTGCGACACGCCTCCCGTAATGTTGGACGTAGAAAGCCAAAGAAGAGCAGGAAAAAAAAAACATGTCGTCCTTGCGTAGCGATTGATGTTCTAAATTCTGTGTTAAATGCAGCTTCATTGCTGTGAAACATGAGGAAGTGCGTAGCACAGGCACCCAGCGATTCCCGTTCGTAGAGTTCAGACTGCTCCGTTTAGCAAGCCGTCGATGAAGCCAATGTTTGCGGTAAGCATGTAGCATTTCTTCAGCATGAGTAGAATCTTCTTAGGGAGAATCGCAAATTCGGTTTGGGAAATGCGCGTTACTTTTTGCTGCGCTTTATCGACTTCCTGCTTGTTACGGTAATTTAGACACCTGTCGTCAGCAGTGAGTTTCATCAGGTGGTTTCTATCTTCGGATGTAGAGTCGCGGAAGACCCGGTAGGAGGAGCAATCGCTTGCTTAGCTTTAGCTTAGCGAGACAGTGGCGCCCTCTCTTGCGCGGCGCCGGAGTCAGCCGCATGTTTCCGAAATGTTCTTAGCGATTTTAAATTAGTCATAGGAATTACTTCTTGGTTATTTCTGTTAATTATATTATTTTGCACCTTGTTCGTTTATGTTAACCCGGTTTTGAGCATTGCTAGCCTTGTTTTATGCCTGCATTGAGCGCTTGACTGTGAGCGTGATAGCGCCACATGGAATCTATCGATGGACGACAAGCAGGGCCCCTAAACTGCTATGCACTTAAAACTTAAAGGCAATCCACTCTGTGAATGTAGATGACCAGTCGAGCTGACGGGCGCACTCCCGTGTCTGCACTCGTCGGGGTGCTTCGTAAGCGCGCTGTTCCTTGTGTGGTATTACTTGCCACGCGCGACCGTGCGAACGCACCGCTGCACTTAGATTTTCTTCACAGCATCAAGACATCACGCAGTCAAAATGCGAAGATGCTATTACCAGCTCCGGACTCGAAGAACAACTATGGCAGTCCAACGGGCCCGCGACGCAGCTGAGAGACTTGGTCTTTCTGTTGCGACGTGGGAGGGGCCCGCAACGTGCTAGAGCGCGTTCCGAGGGACCAAAATAAAGTTTATTCATCCATCTATCCATCCGGCATCGAGCCATCGTTCAGCTGTCGACGATGTCAATTGATAATTTAATCGCGTAACGTCAGGCGGTGAAGATGTCGTGTGGCGTGACAGTGACGTCACAAATTTTGGTGATCTATGACGTCACATGATGACGTATATACGTGGCATCATACCTTCCTCGAAGGAGGTCATGTGGTTTTGCTACTGGCTGACGGACGCGAACTGACGGCGCAAATAAAGAAAGTGTTTCATTCACAGCGCCACTCGAAAATTGAGTCATTCAGTCGGGCTGAGCATAGGACTCCGGCACAAAGCCTTGCCTTTCGCAGAGCCAATCTCTCCGTCGGGGTGTTCCATTTTGTGAGCCGCTGATGGAGCCAGTCCTACCGGGAAAGATACTGCACGGCCGAGTATGGTGGTCGATGTGTTGACGCTCTCCACATACCCGAAGATTCGTGGTCGGAAGAGTATCCTGGGCACAAGTGAGAAGTATGGTGATGAGTGAGCCTCAAGAACTGTTCTGTGCATCAGAAGCGAGAAACCCTCCACTCCGATACCCCAAGGGAAAAGCTCGGATGACCCTCGTACTCTACCGCAGAAGCCGTAATGCTAAAGAACTCTGAGAGCCGCCGTGGTGGTCTGGTGGTTATAGTGCTTCACTGCAGACCCGAAGGTCGCGGGACCGAATCACGGCAGTGGCGGCCGCATTTCGACGGGGGGTAAATGTTGGTGGCCTGTGTGCCCACATTAGCCACATTAGCCCACATTAGTGGCCCGCATTAGCTCCATTTACGTTGTTGTATTTTAAGCTTTGTATAAGCACATTTTGTGTGCGTGTGTTTTCGGATTCGGCGATATTATTGCTTGTACATTCGTACTACCATTTTTTCTTTTGTTTTGTTTATCTACCTAGTGATATGCTTTTACTGCTTCTTCTCTCCACCTTTTATGTAATGCCTCTGAGGGGCATTATTTGACACTATTAAATAGATGCCCCTGAGGGCCATTTGTTTGACCCTGAGGGTCAAATAAATGATGATGATGATTTAGGTTCAGGTTAAAGGACACCAGTTGGCCGAAATTTCTGGTGCCCTCCGCTACGTATTCTCCCATAATCATATCACGGTTTTGTGACGTTTTAATAGCCTTAGATTGCCGTTCCCTGCTTTGCACGGCATATGCCCGGCTTTTCCGTGCCCCGTAGCGCCTGCCTGTCTTTATTTTACATAATAGTTAGCAGAGATGGTAAAAGTGCTGCGAAAATATTTAAATTACATTACTACGCCCTTTTAACATTATTAAAATATGTCTAAATTACGTAACAAGTTACAAATAGCCGAACGTAATGGCGTTGCATCACTATTACTTCGGATAAGCGATGAAATTACTTTGAAATTACTTTAAGAGAACTTCATCATTTTTGCACAACTGGCGTACGCCTTACTTACAACACATATCCATTGAAACTTCAGAGATCTTAGTTGAACTTTCCATGGTTGAGGGTTGGCACTGAGATTAACTTGACTTTCTCACTTTATTTTCTCGGTCATTTCTTTATGCCATAAAGGAAGCGGACATCCTGTGTTCTCGTCAAAAGTAATAGCAAAAATATTGAGAAATTTTCTTCATATTAGTCGCTTGAAACAATCCACTACATTTCTCATTACAATAAAAAGTATTTCAATTACTGTAATTTCATCACTGCAATTCTATTACCGCCATGTCAAACAGGCAGGGTGTACAAACCTTCTGAAAGCCTCGGTGTTCTCCCTTAGGGTCTGTTCATGGCCTGCCCCGAGGGAGATGTAAGTTCTCGTGCCCTCTTCCAGCTTTGCCTCTGCCATGTTCTGAATATCTGCCATCGTGAACAGTGCCATTGCGCCTGCTGTCACAACGTCCCGATACTCAACCTCGTTGCACTGGAACATGCAATTCGCAGTTGTTAATCTCGTATGTGAATAAGCGTGCCATTCGTAGCTCCAGTTTAGCTTTATTTCGTATCACCCGTTTCTGTGAGACTCAGGGCGTACGGTTCAGTTTTATCATTAAAGAGCAGCTTAGTTACATGACAGGTTAAGTGAAGAGTTAGTGAAGGATGAGCGAATAAAGAGCAAAGGTCACTGTTACCATAAAAAAAAGGATTGGCAGGATGCCATGCAGGCGTCAAGAAATACCGAGGCGTTCTGGAGTTCATACATCACCAATGAATGCGTATATAAGTAGTCGTGCTCTCACTATATCCTAAGCGCCAGCAGATAAAGACCCTGTAGAGGTACAGAACCGCTTCAGTTCTCTGAACTTGAGGCGCTAAGGCCTCTGTGCTTTAAAGGAGCCACGACAACCAATTATCGGCCATAATCTGTGTTAACTCCACAAATAAGCTGGCGAAATAGCGCATTTGGTCGAGCCGTAATTTAATGTTGAATATTGTTGTAAACAAGCCAGCGGCCTGAAAGTTGAGCGACACTGGAGCACTCAGGAGCCGTGACGTTGCAAGCTGCCTACTGTGCGAGCGTCTGCATTCCTGCGAACGATTTTGTTCCATGGTCTATTTCACCTTTTTTTTCAGCTTGGCATTGAAAGTGAAGGAATTGCAGCAGCTGAAACCTTGGTAGAAGACGACGGCGCCGCTGTATGCAGCAGATGACGTCACATACACCATGGCAAAATGGCGGTCGCCGACGGTGGGCGGGGTTTGTAGGTGGCGTCTTCTGGGGATTATTTTGCACTGAAATACTCTTGTACAGTGCATTTTTCATATACGTATAGGCACAATAGACCTTCTACTCCTATTTTTCGGTGAAAACTGCAGCTTGTTGAGTGACCGTGTCACCACTTGTTGCAACTTGTTGCGTGACTTTAAGATGTGCAAAACATCAGATAAGTCAATTAAAGTATAGGGACATAATTTGTAGTGCTGAACTGCAATGTGTTAATTAAGATATATAAATGTAAAGAAGTTAGAGTGGACGAACAGACAACTTACCGCTGGTAGGGACCAGCCCCAAGATATATTTCCGCCCGCTTTAAGTTCTTTACATTTATATGTGATAATTACCACATTACAGTTCAGCACTACAAATGATGCCCCTCTACTTTCATTGGCTTCATTGTCTGTTGGTTGCATTAGCCTGCACATAGCGAAAAAAAGAACGAGCCTTTGATCGATTCTCCTTCCTTCGTGTATTCATAGCTAGTGTCTCGTCCCGGCAGACTTGATGGCCTGATATAGTATGTGAGGGATTATTGGAGAATTGCCACCACGTAAAAACGACCACGTGCTACGTGACGTCAATTGGCAAAAAAAAACAGCGTTCAACACTCGCCGTCATGGTTACGAGAGGTGCTGGCTAACATTCCCACGCTTGCATGCACAGAAATACCCAATAAAACGGACGGGAGGATGACCGCCGCTGTAACGCAATCGGTAGAGCATCGGACGCGTTATCCGAAGGTTATAGGACTGGTCCCTACCTGCGCCAAGTTGTCTTTACGTCCACTTTAATTTCTTTATATTTGTATAATACAATTGTCACACTACAGCTCAAAACTATAAATAATGCCCCTATACCTTCATTGACTGTTGGTTTCATTAAGTTGTACATAACAAAGAAAACGAGCCCTTGATCAATTCCCATTATTTAGTTTATTTACAGCAGCAATGAGCATTTTATACTTGCATATAACTTATATCCTCAGCGCAAGGACATACGTACACTTCATGTAATGGTAACTCTTTAGCTGGTCGAACATCGCGCGTAAGTACCTCCGTGAGTTAAAGCGGGAGATATCATTGTAAAGCCACACGTTTTCACAGTTTATTGGATGCTGTCAGCTGGAGCCTCACTAAGCTGCGCAACAGTTTGTGTTTCTAGACGAATTCCTCGCACATTAATTAGCATTTGTTCATGTCGTTCTTACCAAATAATTATGTTGTTTAAATGGATAACTGCAAGCATACTCTCTCATTTTATACGGCTTTTAGCCTATGCACTGTCCTTCAAGAAAAACCACACTACGTAGTCAAAAAATGCGCAAGTTTATTTCGATCAGTTGTGTAAGTTTTGTCATCATTACACATTTTCTCTCCGTCTCGTCGTTTATGTTTATCAGTGCTTTGGTTTTATCTGTTTAACATCGCAAATGCTTATATTCTATTGGAACTATGTTCTAGCATTACAGTTATTGTCTTGTTAAAACCGTAATACAAGCATTTGTAAAACCATCTGCGCTGTGTCGAAAGTCCCATACTCAGTAATAATAAAATGTTTAATTTAATTGTCACAAGTATGCTGAGGCTCGAATAAAAATTACAAAAGGAGTCGGTTATAAAAATACATACATGTACAAAAATTCATATTTTGCTATATCAGCTGAGATTTCCATGAACCGCTGCTGAACTTGAATGGTAACAATACGCCCGGGAAGATGGTTTGACACTTTCGCAGTGGACAAACGGCAAAATATGTTGCCTCTAAATTTTGAAATGCCGACCTTAAGACAATTCTGTAGCGGCTGTGAAATGCAACCACGAAAATCGATCACCTTGTTACGAAGGCAACGATAGTGACATAGTTTGCGAAATTATCGTAGACATGTTACGGCCAGATGAGACAGGTTGCAAGCTTGGGAGGCTGTAATTAAAGTGACTGCGGCTCTAATTAAAAAGAGTTAAACGATCAGAGTTATTTTGTGTGGACCGTGAAGGGGAGAAAGAACCAGAATAGGAACACGAAAAACATTTACGAACATTTTCAGTGCCGATGTAGTGTCGCCGTTATTGCAAGTGGACCTGCTCGCAGGCGGTAGTGTTCCACGTTTGCATTTTTCTGCGAGGAATTTATGGCGCACATACGTGCATTGCTGGATAACAAGCGAAGGCATTCCGCTGTCATCGCAGACGCAGCTGGCCGCAATGTAAGCGATTAGAGAAATTAACCCTAGCCCTCACAACGTAGAAGGCTAGGCAGCCGCGATGGGTAAACTGATATCTTCATGTGCGACCTCCTGACTGTACTCAGTTGTAAACAGGGGAAAAAAATCCCAGCTGCATGTAAAGCATTCCATGGCCCTGTTGCATCGTCCTGATTACTTTATATATGTTCCTTGATAAGGTAGGCCTGACCGCAAAGCCTTGACAAAAAATGTTTTATGCGTAAGCATTTTTAGGCTACTTCTCCAGGGAATCTGTCCACCTGGAAACGTCATTGGGCAAGGGTAATCGTGGATAACGGCTCGAACTCACGACTAAACAAGTTTTTCGCGGCTAAAACCCGCCACCTTCTGAGCATGTAGGATAAAGGCATAGATATAGTTTAGACATAGACGTAGTCTATTCGGTATTAATGCCTTATCGAATCTTTCGCAACTGAAGTGCGCAGCAAGTCGAACCCAGAACCTATAAGAAACGTAGGATATCCAAGGCGATAGAGATGAGCAAGCGGTACAACACAATGCTTACTCATAGTTAGACAACTCCAGTGGAGCAACCCCACCAAGATTTATCTTAATTGTATTCTAAAGGCTGACATCAATCGAAACTTTCATTGATAAAGGCTAAAGACACTTCTGTCAACCTACCTCGCGCACTGCACATTTTACACACATATGAGTGCATGTCCCATGGACAATACCAAAACATTTAGGAGTGCGATCCTATCGGCGCAGACAAATCGATAGGTTCCTAGATTGTGGCTTCGCAGTAAAAGGTAAAAATGAAGATCGCTGCTAGAGGCGACACAAAACTTCAATGAAGCAAGCTTTTGCAGCCGAGTTCTCATGTCAGACATTAGTGCACAGCCCGCAGGCATCCTTAAATATCACATTGTCTTCAACGGTGCCTTTTATCATCGTGTATATGCTGTTATACACGCTAAAAATTTAATAAAAGCTTCAACTGCGCCCAACCGGATGACTCTGTTATCACTTGCTGCTATGACCCTGTTTCCCTTCCACTCCACTTCCCTGCTCCGCCTAGCCCTGGCCTGCCCCTGCCCTGCAGTGTCAGGCATTGTCCTGCACTACCTCTGCCATTTCCTTGCCCCTGACTGCCCGACTTGCCACGAGCGTGTGTCATACCATACCTGCATCTCCTTTTTGTTGGATAGACTGTGGGCAGTATAGCATCACTTAAGGTAGGTCACCACTTTCGAGTAAAATTTATAGTTGTAGTCCAGAATTTATAATTATGCTAGTAGCTTGTAGGGCTTAGGTAAATTTAAAGTTTAAAATCACGCAATTGCTCAAAATCTGAAAAATAAGATTTATGAAATTCGAAATGTGCCAAAATATGCATGTTGCGCCAACAGTCATAACTACAAAATGATCGGTATGGCTCACACAGGACTTGGCAGATACGTAGTGAGGACAATATCCTGTGCATCTCACCTCGACGATCACCCCATCTCTAAGCGGAGGAACGTTATGATAAAAAGACTGATAAAGTTGATATTCGGCAGGTTTTTTTGCATAAAATTAGCCATGGTAGAAAAAGTTACCGCTTGGTTTCAATGATTCTGCTTGTCTATAAAAACATCGCACGCAAAATTGTAAAATATTTATTACAAAGAAAGTTATCACTGTTCGCGTGGGTATAGAATGCAAAAAAGGATGTTTTTAGAAATGTAGCTTTAAAGACTTGAACCGAATGTCTATGTAATAAAGAACATTCAATATTTCTGAAATTCACCAGGATCATAGCTTGGGACCTCCTTCGAAGCGGCACAACCTCCTTTTGAGCGAGCAGAACTACGCCTTTTTTTCTAGCTCGTTTTGCGTCTCCAACTGACTCTTATCCACGTGCTCCACAGTTTGTCCACACTTGGTATATTGATTCTCTAACATGTGTTGGCGCTTTTTTTCGTTCTATACTTTGGCATATTTCCTGGAGTGCTATAACTTTCTCCCTAAAATTCTGAAACTAAGTCGCAGAGCAGGAAATGGCGTACGAAAAAGCACAGACAATTCAGCGAATACGCGCGCGACTTAAACAACAGAATGCCGCAGCCATGCAGTGGAAATTTTTATATGAATCAAAAACATCATGTCCCACAAGCTTTAGAACGTGCTTAGACAATGTAGCATTACGCATTATGTGTACGAAGAGACATCTATTATCAGACGGGAGGTGTTGTAGAATCAGAAACCTTCAGTTTCGGTTTCGGATACGTCTCGGAGGGGTTGGAAAAATGATCATTACTTTCGAACGGATCAAGATAACTACATAATTATTTTTTCCAGATATTCTTGAATAGCCAGGGAGCATGAAAATACTGAGTACGAAAAAAACACTTTTTTTTTCAAAAATGCGTTTTTGAAGGTGGTGACCTACCTTAATGACCTCGGTGTTCTGAATAATGGATTGTCAATCACCTGCCCCAAGGACAATGTGCCTTCTCGTTCCGTCCTTCATCTTGGCCTTGGCAACATCCTAGATATTTGCCACTGTGAGCATTGCCATTTCACCTACCCTCACAGCGTTTTGCCACTTAGCGTTGTTGCTTTAATGTAATTCACTCTTTGCAAAGTCACTCGAAACTAACAGAGTCCGGCGCAGCTTCATTTGCACCACTTCAGTTTCATTTTGTGTGAGTCGTTTCAGTCAGCGTGGGTGCACAAGCTTCAGCGTTGTCATGCGGGAGAGGTTTAATTACACGAAAGGCAAATTCTGAGTTAGCAAATGAAGCGTGAATTAAGCGTAAAACTTATTGCTAAGACGTGAAAATAGGGCCAGGGGAGCCTTCGAATTGTCAAGCGAGATTGAGGCTTCCTCGAATGTTCACTGCACCAATGAACACGTAAACAAACTGAAGTAAAATTGCTAGCCGGCCTAGTTGGAACGAATTCATCTTTTAGCCACTTTGCGGGAAACAAAGACGGACGAAAAAAAGAGCACACACGGACAAGCGCAATACGTGTGTGCGCTTCTCTTCGTCCTTGTTTGTTTCGCGCAAAGTGGCTAAAACGTAAATAACTTGTCGTGCTTTTAATATATCCTCAGTACAAGGAAAGAAACACTCTGTAGAGGTACTGCTTTATATGAGCTGAAATTCGGGCGCTAAGACCTCTGTGCTTTAAGTTGTGTGAAATTCTCTTAAAATGAATATATTTTTTAAAGAAGTGCTATTGGCGAGGTATTTTGCGAAGTTGCATGGTTAAAATTGACACCATTGAAGGAGTTACTAAATCATTTTCCTGCGCTTCTTCTATACAAAGCGCTCAAGTTATGTGTGCACGTACTTCTGAACACGAAGTTCTAAAATTTTTAAAGTGATCAAATAAGGGCTGCATTTGGCCACTGTCCAACGTCTCGCCCAGGATCAAGGTTGGAATACAAGGAGGCAATTGTGTCTCTTCGCGTTATTTGGGTTGTTTACGTGTAGGTGTCTTTTGTGCACTGATTCATCAATATCATGGCTCACCAACTAACTCATCAGTACATATTGAGTAAGGTCTTTCCATCGCAGCGTTTATATAACACATTCTCCCTTGCCTGTAGAGAAGGAGTTACATAAGCAAGTGCGTTGTACACGGTGTGGGAAGTATATGCGTTAATGAGGGGTTGTCCTGATGCAGCGAGAGCAATACCTAGACCATTAACAGTAAACTGCAGAATATGGCACTGCGGACTACTACTCACTCTTGCAATCAATTCTGTCAGTTCGTTTCAGCGTAAGCCGCGCGAGAATTTTTCATTTTTTTTTCACGGAGAGTACTTCTTAATAATTCTTACCATCTGAAATTCCATTTTCATTAATTTTATTCTTGTCGAAGAGTTTTGTTGTTAAAAAAATAGCATTAAAACTTGGACGTTGAACCATCCGTCTCATAGCCAGTGCACTGTCGTTCAAGGAAAAGCGAACCAAGGAGAAGAAAATGCGTTAATTTATTTTTATCAGGTATATATTTTATTTCCTAAAAAATGTTTTTCTACGGATATATCATCTCGTATCCATGTTCTAAAATTACTGTTCGCCTCGGTTCAAATGTGGCCGCTCCGACCGGGATTGACTTCCTGGGAATGTAGATTAGAAGAATATCAACGCATTAAACATCATCTTTGAGGTTTTGCGGTCTACCTGTATTTAACAAAGAACATATAAAAAATTCGGCAGATCCGACGTACCGTGGGAGTCGATGTTATGCGAAGCATGCGGCGGGAAGGTGACTGTGGCGTAATTTTTTTACTGAGCGACACGTCACAAAATGACGCTAAAGATTTGTATAATCTTTATACCCACACATATATGTTGAAGAGCCGCATATATATTATATGTACCAGTTGTTTACGGTTGGGTAACACTGCCAACGGAAACGTGGGTATTACCAACATCACAAGCGGTAAGCTGATATGTAGTGCTTGTACTTGACCCTTATGATGGAGAACGCACGCACGTTTCACAAACCCGTGAGCTTGTGTGGAAGAAGTTCCTGACAGTTCTTGAACAAGGTCATCATCACCGTGATCAGTGAGCACCAGCAGCTGGTCATGACTTGATATAGGATTCGGCCGTGATCGCGGTGATGAGGGCCCATGTGTAGTGAAGCATGTGGTATAGTAGATCTGTTGGAATTCGTGGATGCCTCGGTCATTTCGTCAACAAATTGTGAGTCTATAGAGCCGGTGACATGTCGGAACCTGAAACCACCCTTCTCGTTGGTGAGATATAGGCCGTCGAGGCTGGTAGGTCTGGATAGTGCTACGTAGACCAACATCAGTGGATGACGCTTATCGTATTTGTAGACTAGCTCGGCGTATGTGGCCTACGTTGCCTAGTCTACAAAGCGGCTGCCAACCAATCGGCATCACCCTCGGTCAGCATGAGGCCATCGCCCCGCCTCGTAAGAAATGAAGAGGACACTGCGTCATTCTGGCGGACGAAGTGCACTTTACGGTGCGGTGATGTGGATATCATACGTAACTTTCGTTAATGTATTCCTGCAGGGTCGAGCAATGCTTCAATATAGCTTGCTGAATCATAGGAATACAAATGTAATGTTTATTACACTGCTATAAAAGCGGAGCCAACAGTGGAACCACAGACGTTAATCTGATATGACGCCTGTATCGTGGGAGTACACATCGTAGGAGTATCATGTAGTGCTCATTGCTTTCTTGTAAGATAGATAGCAAGCACCACAACCACAACTGACGTTGCACCGATATTACGCCTGCGTAGGCGGTTTTTCCAAACCAGTTTACATACCTGGCGTGGCTCAGTGGTACAATACCTGATTGCCACGCAGAATGCTTGGGTTCGATTCCTGCTGGGATCCTAATTTTCATTCTTTCCATTCGGCAAGTCAACGCTGCCGATGTTGATTTTTCTTAACGCTCTTGCATTTAAATTACCAATGTCTCTTCTCGCAGTTCCTGGGTAGATATAAACTGTCAATCACCTGTGGCGCATACACGTACACTGCGGCCCGTGGCAAACGGGTATGTGCCACACGTGTCTAGTGGAAAGTGTTTCACGACGTACGCGACAGGATTTGCACATTATTCATGTCATGACCCTATAATAATATTCATCAAATCATCTCACCCTCCCATGCCAATTTTGGTCATCACTGGGTTAATGAGGCGACCATGAGAGCACCCAGACGTAGGCGGCTAGATAGATAGATAGATAGATAGATAGATACGTAGATAGTAACGCTCAAAGTGCCAAAGGTTCGCTAAGAAATGCTTCACATTTAAAAGGAACGAGAACCATGCAATGGGATGGCAGAATTATTGAATTGCAGCTGGCACTTTACTTCTTGTTTACAACCGAGCAAAGCGAAGCAGCACCACATGAGCTTAGCTCTTTAATCGTCGAGGCTACGGAACTTTGTACGCTCTCGTTAATATTGCTAATAAATATTGCCTCACGTCGACAGGTTCTCGTACACCACACCCATCGCACATTTAACAAAGAGCTTCTGGCGCTCACAGCGAGAAACGTCAACGTACATAAAGCCCCCAGAGCGTGAGACGACATCTTGATATACGGCCCCCTGATGGCGCTGGGGTGCGCCAGATGACACGGAATATACGGACCTCGTAAAGTATGCTTGCGTCTACTACAACTAGCTTTAAGGTTGTAGTATCCACAAACGTAGGTGTTTCGTACTGAAGTATTTGTGCACGCTTTTATACGTGTTCGGGGCGTTCAAACTTTGTAGATAACTATAATGCGCTTAGTGTCTCCTGATGTTTTCGTGTTCAGATACCATGCCATCTAAAATGCTGAAGTATTGAGAATAACGCAAAATTAAACTCCGAAGTTCAGGTAATTGGAAATTTCGGAGAAATAACACACGATAAACGCCGAATTTCTGGCAAACAAAAAATACTCCAACAAACATCCCCCGAATTTCAAAAAAAAATTAAGCTCCGTAAACACGGAGCCCTAGCTATACATAAAACGTAATTTAGTTTTTTGTTGTATTTGCGTAGTGTATCACCCACACGCCTTTGTAATTTCTATTGAACCCTGAAGGGTATTTGTAGAATATAAATAAATATCTCAATATTACAAGAATAGAGGAATCATACAAGAATAAAAATAACTATTCGCTGGAAGACGTTGCACAAGAAGCACGCGGTTTTCCCAGCGTTTACATCAGAGCTCTAACAAAGAAATCAACAGTAATTTTAGAACATGGATACGAGATGATATATCCGTAGGAAAACATTTTTTAGGAAATAAAATATATATCTGATAAAAATAAATTAACGCATTTTCTTCTCCTTGGTTCGCTTTTCCTTGAACGACAGTGCACTGGCTATGAGACGGATGGTTCAACGTCCAAGTTTTAATGTTATTTTTTTTAACAACAAAACTCTTCGACAAGAATAAAATTAATGAAAATGGAATTTCAGACGGTAAGAATTATTAAGAAGTACTCTCCGTGAAAAAAAAAATGAAAAATTCTCGCGCGGCTTACGCTGATACGAACTGACAGAATTCATTGCAAGAGTGAGTAGTAGTCTGCAGTGCCATATTCTGCAGTTTACTGTTAATGGTCTAGGTATTGCTCTCGCTGCATCAGGACAACCCCTCATTAACGCATATACTTCCCACACCGTGTACAATGCACTTGCTTATGTAACCCCTTCTCTACAGGCAAGGGAGAATGTGTTATATAAACGCTGCGATGGAAAGACCTTACTCAATATGTACTGATGAGTTAGTTGGTGAGCCATGATATTGATGAATCAGTGCACAAAAGACACCTACACGTAAACAACCCGCAAATAACGCGAAGAGAAACAATTGCCTCCTTGTATTCAAACCTTGATCCTGGGCGAGACGTTGGACAGTGGCCAAATGCAGCCCTTATTTGATCACTTTAAAAAATTTAGAACTTCGTGTTGAGAAGTACGTGCACACATAACTTGAGCGCTTTTATAGAAGAAGCGCAGGAAAATGATTTAGTCTACTATGGTGTCAATTTTTAACCATGCAACTTCGCAAAATACCTCGCCAGTAGCACTTCTTTAAAAAATATATTCATTTTAAGAGAATTTCACACAACTTAAAGCACAGAGGTCTTAGCGCCCGAATTTCAGCTCATATAAAGCAGTACCTCTACAGAGTGTTTCTTTCCTTGTGCTGAGGATATATTAAAAGCACGACAAGTTATTTACGTTTTAGCCACTTTGCGCGAAACAAACAAGGACGAAGAGAAGCGCACACACGTATTGCGCTTGTCCGTGTGTGCTCTTTTTTTCGTCCGTCTTTGTTTCCCGCAAAGTGGCTAAAAGATGATTTGGATACAGAATGACGATCTCGTAACGCAGTTTCTGTCATTTGTGACTCCTTTATCTGACGAAGAGTGTGAGTCTATTAGTGGGCCAATCACTCTAAAAGAAGTAGAACTCGCCGTTGACCAGTTACCGATGTCCAAAACGCCAGGACCCGACGGAATGTCGGGCGAGTTTTACAAAACCTTTAAATCCTTACTCTGCCCGGTACTGCGGGACATTTTCACGCAGACTTTGAATCTGGGGACCCTTCCCCAATCTTTTACAAGAAGCCACACCATCCTAATTCCGAAATACTCATATAGAGAAAAGCTTCGTCATGTTGACGGCTACAGACCGATTACACTGTGTAACGTTGACTATAAAATTTTTGTAAAAATACTATCAAGCAGACTACAATTTGCAATATCAATTCTTATTGGCTCCCACGAGACTTGCGGCCTGAAAGGTCGTTCAATACAAACCAACATAAACATCGCCCGCACAGTATTGGAACATTCTTCCCGCTCGTATGACCAAATGGCAATATTACAAGTGAATTTAGCGAAGGCGTTTGATCGGGTTCGTCATTCCTTTCTATTTTCTCTTCTAGACAATGCTAACATTGGTTCCACTATATTCAAAGGTATAAAACTATGCTACAGTGATTGTTCAACTCGTTTGATTGTTATTGGCCACCTGTCAAAACCTGTGTCGATTCACTATCCCGTGAAGCAAGGCTGTCCGTTGTCCCCACTGCTTTTTGCCCTCTATTTGGAACCACTGTGCTTAAGCGTGATTCGATCTTGCAATGTTCATGGTTTCAGTGTTTATGGAAATGAGGTGAAAATATTAGCGTATGCGGATGACCTGGCGTTCTTTTGTAAAGACATTTCCAGTATAAAACAGTGGTGTCCACTATTCGGGAATTCAGAACCATTTCTGGTGCACGAATGAACTTTGCTAAAAGTTTAGGACTGTGGTTTGGCCCGTGGGCTTAAAAACCAACGGATTTCGAGGGTATTGCATGGTCTTATGTGCCACCAAAATACCTTGGCGTTCCATTGGATGCACATAAGTCAAGCGCACGTTATTGGAAAGAACGTGTACCCAGCCTAAAGCGTTACGCCCAGACGTTTATTCCTCATAACCTCTTAATTTTTGGCAGAGCTAAAGCATGCAATCTATTCCTGGCAACAAAATTATTCTACGTACTGCAAATACTACATTGTTCCAGGGTTTACATTCAGAAGTTTCACCGAATCTTTGCTACCTTTATTTGGTCATCAAGGTACGAGGCGATGAGGCGTGACAATGTTTTTAGACCCGTTTGTGCAGGTGGTCTTGGGTTGGTGCATCTCTTTATTAGACAATTGGTGTCCCGTTTTTTCTATTTTCGGGACTGCGATCATCCGCTGCTTCGAACATTTTTACAAGTGAATCTCGTCGATGTTTTACCAAGTTTACTGGTATCTTCTAATTGTGCCCCGCCTCCCTATTTGCAAGGATTCATGCGTGAAGTTTATTTATTCTCTAGTTCACAAAAATATCTATATAATGACATATTAGATATGTTGTTTCCTGCACCGTTGTACCGCTCACTATATGTTGGATTGCCGGGACACGACGTGCTTGTGCGTGTGAAGAAAATGCCTATTTCAGCAACATCCAAGACATTCATCTACAAAGTGCATACACAGACGCTGCCTGTGAAGACCTGGTTAAGCAGCAAAGGCATCTTTGTATCTTCAGTTAATTGTCGCCTCTGTGAAGTTCCGGAAACTATAGAACATTCCTTCATTAGCATTAAAGATGTCATACCCTTTTGGGAAGTTCTACAAAGGGCTTTTAAAAAGCAACTCGATTTAAATTCGTATAGCATACGTTATCTCATGCCACCCAAAAGCCATGCTATGCCTGTTGACATGCTATTACTAACGGGTATGCACAGTTTATGGAAAACTCGCATGTTAGACAGGCATGCGGAACTCATGGTATCATCGCGGTTGCATGTCATTCAAATGGCCCTTCAACTAAAAGACTTTTATCAACAATTAGGGTTTCAACCGGACTGGTATCCACTCATCATGAAATGTATGGCTTTAATACCCTTTTAGGACTTCTGTGTAACGTTTGTACGCTGGTAGAGAGCGCCTTGAGTATTTTGTTCCATACTTATTGTAACTGCGCAAAAAACGGACGGAAACACGAAGGGCAAGAAAAGGACAGGAAAAGAACAAGGAAAAGGACATTTTTTCGTCGCCGTCTGTCACGTTTACTGCGTACACAGCTTTGATACTGAACAGACTGTGCACCGACATCTTCAGTGTTTACATGGTGAATCGCAATGCGGCAAACAGCAGCTCTTGCTCAGTACAAAGGCTTCGCCCAGGTCCCTGATGTCCGAACAACCTAGAATGAAAATATCACACAAGAGAGAGAAAAAGTATTCTGCGGTATTCAATGAACAAAATGGATAGTGTTATATTAACTACGCAGAAAATAATGACGACAGTTTGTGCTTGCATAGGTCCATCGTGTGTGACAGCGGGAAATCACAAGAGCAGCCATGAGGAAATACGTCGTAGGTGCGTAAAGGGCAGCTCACTTTTTTTATTCTGACATATTTCGTTACTTATGCAAGCGGCCCGTTGTAGCAACATTGGCTGGGCCATGATGAAGAAGGTGACGGGCGGTGATACGAAGAAAGAGTCAGCATTGTGGCAGCAGAGTGCACATCGTCACACATATCTGTCCGTCTTGTGTATAATGTTTGTTATTCACCGTGTACTTGCGCCACAAACATATACTTGATAAGAAAACGTACATAGGCTCACTCTCTGGCGCAGTCACTGGCCTCATAGAGTAAGGAAAGACCGTGAATGGTTGATTAGTGAAAGCTATGGTGGCGTTATCAGGCCCCGACCAAAGTGGAGACAGCGGCGTCTGTCAGCAGTGATGAAATACAGAACACTCAGCCGACCACGATGGTGGACTGGTGGTAAAAGCTTCACTTGCATATTTACTTTATACACGCTATAGATCCATCAAATGTACAGTCAGTGCAATGAGGAAAACTACGAGCAGCATACCGAGGATTTGCATGGTGCGTTCCACTTCCTCCCTAAGTATCTGCAAAACTCTGTCAACACCTTGCTTGCCCTGTAAGTAACAAACATCGAGGAAAAAAGCAGCAAACACCGAGGGAAAAAGTTGGCTCTCGCTTTATCAGATAGTATGAGCAATCTGTGCTAGCATTACATCGGGGCATGGAGTGCATGCGGGCTCGTAGAAGGGTCGTTTTTAGTAGCGATCAACAGTGCTGCCAGCAGTAATCCAAGCCGCGTACCTTGATGGTGTATGAACGAGATTAGATTCACGGCGAACTGTCGGCGTTGTGGGAAAACCCGTGAACGTCTGAACGCGGTTCGTTGCACGCAGAATATTCTGAAAAGGGTCCTCAAGCACATTTCCAAGTAATCATGGAATGAACTCAGTGTAGGAGTTTATCGCCCCACGAATTGATTGCCGCACAAATTTCTCGAATCCGCCATAAACGAGCGGAGTTACAGGACGTTGTCGCGCGCTTTACTCGCTTTCTCTCTTCTCTCGTCACGACGCGCGCGCTGGAATCTACGAAGGGAGGGATAAAAAGGCGGGAGGGGGAGAGTTACTCAGCGCATGTCATGACCTTGAGTGCGGGTGATGAAGGCGGTTCCTCTATCCCGTTGTGATTCTTGCGCGAGAGTGTGACTCACTGTGTAATATCACGAGAGCGTGGAGCGCAGCTCTTGCACGTTTCAGTTTCACTTTATTGATTTCGAAAGGTAATACAAGATTAGCGAATATACAGGCGAGGGTCCCAAAGTAAAAGAATTGTAGTGGGACCCTCGGTTCATTGAAAAAGCATTGTAGGTAATAACTAGCAACAGCAAATGAACAGAAATGTTGGAAAAAGTCAAAACATATTAGATACACCATTTCAATACAGATCGGTTAAACATAAAAAAAGCAAAACAAAAGAGCTTCAATGTACAAGCAAAAAAAAAAAAAGTCGGCGACACCCTGTGGCAGAAATCGCATTTGATTCAAACGCCGCTCTTGATTTATGCAGGCCATTGGCCAATGACATACTGTCCTGTGTTTGACGTCCAACAGCAGGCGCAAGCAGCTTCGAAGAGAGTGAGCGCAGGCCTCTCTATGAAAAGAGAGCGCCTGAGAAAATGGCAACTTGGCGCTCCGCATGTAAACTCTCCTTGCCACGCACGACTGCAAGCGTTGGCTCAGATATTCATGGCAGCGTCTGTTATCTGCAGGTTGTGTTTTCTCGCCAAGCTCGAGAGGTAGTTCATTAAGAATATTTAAAGGTCATCTGTGGCGTACGGGT
The DNA here is from genome assembly GCF_013339695.2 of Rhipicephalus sanguineus. Taxonomy (NCBI): domain Eukaryota; kingdom Metazoa; phylum Arthropoda; class Arachnida; order Ixodida; family Ixodidae; genus Rhipicephalus; species Rhipicephalus sanguineus. Next base: position 88,446,932 of record NC_051185.1, on the reverse strand, counting down.
TGGAGCATCTGGCTTGTGTACGCCATGGAGCGCGGGGGTCGAATTTCGACGGAGGCGAAGTACTAGAGATCCGTGTACTGTACGATGTCATTGCGCACTAAGTGGCCTACGGATAGGTCACCGGACAGGTAGTTTAGCACGCGCTGTCATGGTTCGGAAACTTTTGCGGTTGACTACGTGCATGTTGGAAAGCCGCCGTCTACACACCTCTCACCTCTGTTTCATTCAATGCACGTGGTACGCAAGTCCCCAGAGCACTGACCGCCCAACTGAGACCGACCGTGCGCTGCAACGCATTGAGGGCTGCAACATACCAGTTGCCGATATACCGGCTTCCGCAACAGCTGTAAGCAAAACTGGCAGTTGGGCTAGTTGGTAATACATTTCCTTAAAACTTATAATGTTGAAACGAACGGGGTGCAGTGGCAGAAACACAACACAGGGCCTGTATTGTATTTCTTCCACTACTTCCCATCCGTTTGGCCGCTGTAAGTTTTCAAAAAGAGCTTTAAGCAACCTTTGTAGCAGCCAGCACCATTCCTTGCTTCGTAACGCATGCATTCCCACATTGGCTGCAAGGTCCAATGTTTACTGCAGGTGCGTGCGTGCGTGCCTCAATTTGTTAACGGTCATTCTTTAACAGGTCCAGGTATACCGCTCCCTTGGAAATATCTAGAAAACTTCAGGAGCCCTTCCTCTATCCGTAAAGCGCGAGCAAGTGAAGCTTGCATGCGCACACCTGACATAATACCTCTCTTTCTTTGTTCCTTTCTTTATATCATTGTTTCGTTCTGTTTTTTTTCTATTCCCGGCGGAAGTGAAACGCGTCTGATTAGTTGCGAGAGTGGCGTGAGGGCGTGCCTACGCAGCTGGCATCGTGCCTGATGACTCGCGTTCCGGCGCCGGCGCCGGAACGTGTGGTAATAATAATAATATCGACGGCTTTACGTCCCAAAACCGCGAATTTATTATAATAGACGCCATAGTGAAGGGCTCCGGAAATGTTGACCATCTGCTGTCCTTTACGTGCACTAACATCGCACAGTACACGGGCCTTTAGCATTTCGCCTGCATCGAAAATGCGACCCCCGCGGCAGGGATCGGACCCGCGACCTTCAGGACAGCAGCCGACCACTATAACCACTGCTCCACCGCGGTGCACAAATGTGTGGTTATGTCTTGATAACCAGGCAGAAATGAAATGTGCGAACATAAAATTGCAAGTGAACTTGACAAAATATCTGGTTGCAAAATAAAAAAAAACCCTGATAGCTGACAAGCCGACGATCAAGAGTGCATGGATTAGTACGAAACAGCGCATACAAATGTGAATGTGACCGGCGCGTCTACGAGAGCTGGATTTCCGTACCCGGTCGGCGCCGGGTTTTTTGCGTACGACAACGCCTCCGACGAAGTGTGTAACTCATAACAAGTTTCGCTTGAAAAAAAAAACCGGCTTACGTCATACGCAAGTCCCCAGAGCACCGGCCGCCCCACGAAGACAGCCCGTGCTCCCAGCGCGAGCGCCTTGACCACGTCGGCGCCCGTGCGCACTCCGCTGTCCAGGTACACCTCCATCTTGTCACCCACGGCGGCCACTATATCGGGAAGGACATCGATCTGCAACGCTTGTGTCAGTGGCTTCAAAGTATCAGAGGAGCGTTGCTTATTGGTACACGCTTACTCGGCTTCCGGCGCCGCAAGGCTAAGCACATTATTATTCATGAATGCCGTCATTTTGATGGCACAACTAAAGTGTACTAGAACAGGGGAGTGTTCGGAACGAGTTTCGAAAAGTGAAGCCCAAACAAGGTCAATCCGCTTGTGGCGCTGCGATCGGTAGTCTGCAATGTGTCGTCGTTTAAGAGTTGCGCGTGGCTCTACTGAAGTAGTGCAGGGGTGAAATGCCCGTTTCTCACTCAAAAGACCCGGGTTCGAATCGTAGCTGTAGATGTTGGGTTTTTACTCTTAGTGTCACCTCTTATAGCTGTATTGGTTTTCCTTTGTTTCTTGAAACTGGCTTCAGTTACTACGTGTTGCTCCAAAAAGGAACGCGAAATGTGAAGTAAAATAGAACTTTGACAGTCAGCGAAGTTATTTGCAGTCCTACTGCCCGGGATTCAACAAAAACGTAAAGTATCGAGACTCAAAATATTTTTTTGAGTCTTGTATTTGCGAAAATCTCGGAGGCCATACTTTACGTTTTCGTTCAATCCCAGCTGGTGACGCTGCAAATAACTGCGCTCACTGTCAAATTTGTTCTATTTTACTTCACATTTTCCGTTACTTTTAAGCAACACATAGCAACTGAAGCTAGTTTTAAGAAACGAAGGAAAACCAATACAGCTATAAGAGGTGACACTAAGAGTAAAAAACCCACCATCTACAGCTGCGATTCGAACCCCGGTCTTTTTAGTGGGAAGCGGGAATTCTACCCCTACGCCACTTCGGCGGAGCCACGCGCAACTCTTAAACGACGACGCATTGCAGACTACTGATCGCAGCGCCCCAAGCGGATTGACCCTGTTCGGGCTTTACTTTTCGAAACTCTTTCCGAGCACTGCCGTGTTCTAGTACACTCTACTCTAGCACGACGTAGCTGTCTTCTGGCTACCATGCTGAGCCGGAATTCCGAGACGATCAAATAGAGCGAGACCATCAGTTTTGCGAGATCTTACGAGATCTACGCTAATAGCCGTGCCACTAGGCAAACCCACAGACTAAACATTATTCCTTTCAGGACACACATTGACTGTTTTAAATTTTCGTTTTTTTCCATTCACTGTTGAAATCTGGAACAACTTGGATGGTTCGCTTCGCGCATTGACTCATGATGAGTTCGTTGAGAAACTACGAATACACATCTAGTTTTAATCTGTTTGCATTGTCTTAGCGGTTGTCTTTTTCTGTATTCCCATCAACGTTTGTACTCGCACCTGATCAAAGATTTTGTTGTACAGCTATGTAAGCATATCGTATCTTTATCTGTTTGTATAATCTTAGCGTTTCTTTAATTTGCTGTTTGTACTAATATATGTACCCACTCCTGCTATGTCTCGAAATCGAGACAGCAGTATTTATTTTAAAAAAACAAAAAAAAACAGCGGCGGGTGTTTTCGGCCATCACCGGCTTACAGCATTTAGGCACTGTTCCAAACCTGGTAAGGTAGCAGGGCAGAAATGCTGTCGCTCGTAGATGTCCACGCGCCCAGTGCACATCTATCTTGTGAAATATCGCGAAAGGTACAATGTCGCAAAAAATCACAGTATTGCCGTAAGGGCGAAGCAATGAACGCGATAGCAATAAATTAGAATGTTATACGAAGTAAGGCTAGCAGCTAACGCGTTTTTATTCGACCTCGCGTAATTCTGCAAAAGGTTGGTTTAAGCGAATGCGAACACTCCAGGTAGTGAAGCAGTCTTCGTGCTCCGTTTGATCTGAAAACAAAGAAGCACGAGCGCAGCACGTATACGAGCCCTCTACTGATGCCTGTCAAGATAGCGCGCGCGCCAGCTCTCGCGACTACGCTCTTGTGATCAAAGTTCATAGTCACTGCTCAAGCGACGCAACCCCCACCGGTGACCGTTAACGCTCCATGTCCCATGAAAGATTGGCGGGACCTTTCCACTTTGCATGAGGAGCATCGACGGCAGGCCTCGCAGGCGGGCCGATGTTATCTCATGCGCCCTTCGTGCGACGAAGATGGCCGGCTCGTTTGATCTCTGCTGCAGCCGCGTTCCTCTCCACCACTTGCACGTTTTTCCTAGCGTGCTGAACCTACGACGCGCAAGCCGAGCTTATCGATTTAATCTTCGTACGGAACATGACAGCTACAGCGAAAACCTCCCGGGAGTGTGTAATATAATTGAAAAAGTGATCATCAAGAATGTACGCAATATACGGCGCCTGCCATCTCGGATTGCATGGGTGGCCGCGCAGTGACGCAGAGTAGTTGCTGAGGTAGTGCAACATTTCGCTATTTTCGAAGGGATCTCAAAAACATTTTTGTTTTGTTTTCATGGTGAAAGTTCCTCGTATTTTGCCTTTGCGCCGCCTTCACTAATAACTGGAAGGTAGTGAAGCGGGAATGTACTCATACGCAGCATCCCCACTGCTTAATATGTACAGTCGCATGCATGCTTAGCGTGAACAGGGCAGCGCGTGCGGCACGGTGCTACCGACGATAGCTACCTATACCAACACGAGGCTTCCCGTGCCACTCTCAGAGGAGTTTCTACGTGAATGAAAATTCACTGGGTTACTTCTTCGGCAATTCTTTTATGTGATGCGTAAGCCTACAGGTTTACCGCAGGAAAGACTGTGTTGGCGCCCGTCCTTAGAACATTGTTTTCGGGAGGCATCGGCAAATTACTAGGTTTTCTTTTCTCTTGTTTTTTTGTCTCTTGGAATTGAAGTACTGCGTATACATGGGGTGCCACCACACCTAATACCACTACCGCCAGCGCCCCCCCCCCCTCCCAGACAACGTGTTACATTCGGAGAGCCTAAAAGACGCACAGGTGATGAAATTGGCGGCAGATTTAGCGTGGCCGTCATAACTACCGTTACGCACCCATAGAGAGCCGGCACAAGATTCCACTAATGATCTCTGCGACGAAGACCTACGTGTCATCGCTGTGTTGAGGCCATTGATAAGCGGAATGCGCACACGCCCCACGGCAATGACAACCCCATCAGCTCGAAGCGCACTGCAAGATCTGAATACCCTGTAGCCAGTTCTTGCAAACCTTCGTTGGCATCATAGATTGCAGTCTACCCGTGCAGTTGAAGTCTGCCAATACAGTCGAAGTCGAACCGTACTCTATGCCATTTTGTAAATTGAAACCTTCAGGGTATGCACGGGGAACGCTGCTGGCATGTGAGCGTATTAGTTGACCTCTCTTTCCTTCTTCCCTTTTTCCATTATTTTCCTCCACTTTCCCCCTCCCCCATTGTAGGGTAGCAAACCGGACGCAATATGGTTAACCTCCCTGCCTTTCCTTTGCTTTCCTCTCTTTCTCTCTCAATTTGAAGACCCTCAAAGTCTTGTTCACGCTGTTTCGGTCGTCATTGGTCGTTCATACATGTCTCACTCACCGTGGCCGGAGTTCCGTCTAATTGGCGACCGCCATGGTTGGATACGATGACAGCGGCTGCACCATGCCGGTGTGCTGCGAGTGCCGCTTCGGCTGCAACCCGAAAATTTGTATATAAGCACGCAGTACGCGTTATCTCATTTCAGGACAATAGCAAAAATAGCGCCTAAGACGAAGGCGAAAGGCTTGGTCCTGTGTTCTCTGAGCATGTGGTAACGGTTGCTTTCTTATATATTTTTTTCGAGGAGGTTTGCCTTACCGTACATAGTAAAGAACTCACAGTGTTATCCCCTTTCCATGCACGACATGCAGATTTTGGGTAACACATCCTACAGCTTCTCTCTGCATTGAGGAGTTTCTACGTAATTTTGTTCTTTAAGATTACGCCTCCCGCTAAACATCGGTGTTGCTCCGCAGCCAGAGCTCCTCCTAAAGTGCGAAATTGGGTGGAAGTTTCCTTGAAGGTGCACATTTGTTCGCTTATTTATTTATGGTTACTGCGATCTTGCACGATACCTCGGCAGCGTCGTCGATACGTAAGCGTACAAAACAGGAAAAAGTAACAAGGGGGAAGAACAGTCAACGAGCTTCACTCATGCTCCGGAAGCGTAAAACAAAAATTGTACGCAACGTTATTGCAACAATATTAAAGCCAATGGACAGTCAGATATAACGTGATCCACCGTGTCCTCTCGTACCCCGTTCCTGCAATACTTGGAGGCCCTTTTGCATGACGAAAGCCCAGTGGTCTGCGGGGCCTTCTCCGTAAGGCACGGGACTTCACAGCAGCTATTTGGGCTCTGGACTAACAGTCCACCCAACATCTTTCCAATTACCTCGCAAAAGGTTATCTGTCTTTCTCGCGCTAAACGGGCTGAAGACTACCAATATTGATTAGATGGGCATTCGGATCAATTCATGACTTTGTTTTTATCTATAACCTCTCCATGCAGCCTCTCCATCAATAAAAGAGTTTAAAATATTTATGTACCCTCATTCAGATCAGCGGAAAACGGGATTCACAAACACAGCAGTGTCATCCTTCAGCGCGGAGCCACTAACGCATCCGCGTTCTGACTGATTAATGCTCAGTTTTAGTACGCCCCGGAAATTTCGGAGGCGAAGACAACGTACGCGTACTTCACACGTGCGTTACTAGGTAGCAGAGCGTGTCCAGATGAAAGTGCGACCAAAGAGCCCGGCTGCAGTACAGAGCTATGCATGATACGTTTTAGTGGTGCCGCTACGGTGTTTCACTATATTGGTTAGACGCTGATGGCGTTAAGTTAGGAATACGTCGAAGCACAAGGTTAGATAAGTGAACAGCCTGAGAGCCAAAGAACTGCTGTGCTCCCAGATGCATGTTCGCGCATTTGTCCTTGCACTGCAAGAAGTGTAAGGAGGGCAGTTATAAGCGTCTTGCTGGGCAAACAACGGTCATGTAGCGGCAAGAAAGACAATACAAAGAGGAAGAGAGTCGAAGCCTTCTACGTAGGCTAGGAGCAGTTAGCCGTATAAAACAGCCTTCGCCTAATCTGCAGGATGCCGAGATTGTCTTTCTCGAACGACACGCGAAGTGATTACGCCGAGTTTCGAGTGCTTTTATCAATTTTGCTGTCCACACGTAAGAGGGTATCGCGATGAACCGTGTTATATATTTATGTGTTTCTGAATAAAATATGTCATGGCATCTAGTTGCGCGTCTTCCTGTGTTTTTTTGTTATTCTGTGTGACCATCTCTTTCGCGCCTTTTCACGTCATGAGTCCAAACCAACTCGCTCTTCGAACTTTCTATTCTGCTGAATCTAGAAACAATCAACTTACCAGTGAGGACACCCTTAACAACTACAGGTAGATTCGAGAGACGGCATAGCCATTCGATATCGTTCCAGGTGGCCGAAGGTAGAGCATCCAATACGGACGAAAATTCGTCTCGTGTCTCGCGTCCAGTGAGACCATTCGGCAGTGAGGCGGCGACATTGGCGAAACTGCGAAAGTACACGAACGTTTAAGGTCAGAGGCTTAGCCGTGCTCAGGGTTCTCTGATTGAGGGAGGGGGGGTCGAGCTTTACCGCAGCGCACCGCTCCCCCCCTCCTCCTGCGGTAAAGTTCGAAAAAACAAAAGCTTTGGGATGGGTGCAAAAACGAAAATGAAGCAATGTCGTGACAACAGCCTGCCTCTGGCCCCTAGCTTTCCGCGTGGGTAAAGATGGGAACGAAACAGTTCCTGGAATGCAAACAGTTTCTATGGTCAAGGATGCTACTTCTCCGTTGTGCATTGAGTTCAATGATTTGGGTGGTGAAATAGAGCGCTTCCCCTGGTCCTGCGTGCGCTTCTGTCTAAAAAGGTCGAGCTTTACAACCAACAAGTGAACAGAGAAAGCAGGGTTTCCAGCCAGAACCACTGTTAACGAATAATTGTATTGTAATCACTCGTAATTTTTGCATATTTTAAAGGGTATCATGTGTTGAGATTTTTAGACTAGCCACGTTTCTTTTGCCTTCATCCCAAATAAAGAAATTGTCTACCGCTCGGAAAAAATTTTCTGATTGTGGTGAAAATGAAAAGATCGTTCGTCAAATCGGCGGCAACGAGCATGCTTTTGCCCAATAAAAAAAGAAATTATATTTTTAATTTGATGCTGAAAATCGTGAAAGAATGACCGCTAGCGTCATCCAACAGCGATGTGGTCAATCTACTGGTAGGACAAGAAATTCTCGCAGGTAGCCTCATTTTGCTTAAAAACAAACATGTATAAGTTGAAATGGTATTTTGCGCGCTTGAGGCAGCTTTCGGTTGCGCGAGAGAGTAATTTTTTTCTCACGCATCCAAAAAGGCGCCCTGTGGCGCTGCTTGCGGCGCCGTCTTCGATTTCGTCTGCTTCAACTCATGCGCTATGCCATGCGGCTCCCCGCGCTGGTCGTACTGTGCCGCTGTATTGTTGTTGGGATGTCTCGCATGTGCTGCGCTGGGAAGGCGTGCATTTATTGTCTCGTTTTGATGGATTGTCTTGGCTTGGATTGCGGCAGCAGCGCTAAAATAAACGCATAGGCTGCTATTACAGCAAAACAAGTGTTCTGTAATCGTATAATATCGCTTCATTTAACCGCTACCGCTCTGAAAACGACTGTTACATTCATTACAACAGTGTTCAGCGAAAATAATGTAATCCTACAGAAATCACATGTGCTTCCGGTTTTAATTTTTTACCAGCACTACAATCGTCATCGCGTCCACCAACCAGTGTTGTGGGCATGTTTCACGCCAATGGAAGAAAACCGAACGCAGATCGAAAAATTTTGTTTTAAAAATTCCTGTTCACTTTCCGGAGAAGCCGCTGCAAGGTTGGACACTTCAGACTTTCTATTGCGCTACAAAACAGAAAAGCGATGAAGGACGGTAGACAGTCCCTTTAAGCGCTCTTACGTGACCATCAACCTCATTATCGTTATTTAAAAGCGGCTCTACATGTTTACAAGTAGTCAAGGGAAGTAATCTCTTGCCAACACCATAAGCAAACCGTAGTCCGCGGATACGCTGTCCTTGGCCGCGCAAGTAGGGAGCTTAGTTGACTCATGTTTGAGTCCAAATAAGAGAGAGAGAGAGAAATTGAAGAGGAAGGCAGGGAGGCTAACCAGAAGGTAGCATCTGGTATGCTACCCTGTACAGGGGTTGGGGACCTTGTATTGCGGTTACCGAGTATTGCAGTCGCAACTACATGGCAAAAAAATTCAGTACGCGAGCGTTGACTGTTGGGTCAGTTGGTGAATCACTCTGCAATCCTTTGTGGGCATTCTGTCGACGACGTTCCATCCTGCAGTGTGTTTTATTTCGTTCAACGATTTCACAACGATTTAGTACAGCCACAGGCTTTTGTAGAATTCGTGGTTGGCAAATTAGTTCGGTACTGTGAATCACCAATGTGCAATTTATATTCTTTCGGGCCTATTTGTAGCAGTAATAAAAAATAGTTGAACGTCAACCATTGAAAACGATATTACTGCGACTGGCATATATATGGGACAAATTGGACAACACATAAACACATCAAACATAAACACATAAAAGGTAAACATCGCAGTTCATTAACTGTACCCAATTCCCTCTTCTCTTAAATTTACTGCCTCTGCTTCTGTAAGTAAAAGGTTATTCGTTCAAAGTGCTGTTGTTTTTGGTAGCAGTTCGAATATACACCAACTTTGCTTGCTTGATTGCCTACAAATGCAAAACGAGTACTATACGGGCAGTGTAACTTCCGGAAGTTTAAGTTTCGACACACTAATCACTGTAAGTATTTTGACCGACAGAGCCGAGAGGGAGTGCTCTGACCAGGCGTACTGATCACCTACTCCGCGCTTGCGCAGCTTCCCGACATTCAAACAAACGAAACTCTCGCGGTAATTTAAAGCTTTTTACCTGCCTAGACCGAAGGTCGACCTTTTTTTTCTGAATAATCAAACTTAAACAGAGTACTCTTGGTCAACCATGTCAATATACTTTATTGATTTTGTCTTCGTTATTTCGATTATTTCGATGATTTTACAATGACATGCTCCCTCGAAAGGAAGCGTGGAATGCGCCAACACACTCCCGCGTTCTCTCAATGCTTGTATGCCACTTTAATGTCGCCATAATAATTGCTTCCGACTCCTAACACACTGCTGCGATGAGCCATTCTTTATTCGACGTCACCCCCTAGAGGACTACACGGGCCGGGGCCTACCCAAATCGTGGGGCAGTCCGGACGGGTAATGTACGTTTGACGAAAAGCCCTGTAAAAATGAACGTAGAACATAATTTGAAATTTGCTCACGCACCTTTTACTATGCCTGCCAAAGCACCCTGATGTCCCTTTTTTTCCGGTACAGCAACGCATGGGAGGTCTTAATCATTATATCAGGCAGAAAAAAAAAACCAGCATAAAACCGTGACGGACTTCAATCAGGTCAGGCCGGGTGGGTGATTTTTTTTCCGGACTCGGGCCAGGTGCCGATGTGTTTTGAGTCACCGGTTCGAGCTCGCGCGTTTAAATCTTCACAATAGCCGGGCAGGGCAGGGCAGGTTCAGGTCGAGAATCGCGGCCCATGCAGTGCTACACCACTGCCTTTCTTCTCTATGGGCTATCAAACTCTGAAATTTGCAAAGTACAAACTGCTGGGTTTGTCAAATTTGCACACGTGATATTAGAAAGATTAGCCCGAACAATAGGGCAAAGAATTAAACGAAAACAAGTACACTTACCTGTTTACTAACGGGTTGTATTTAAAATCCCCTTGATCATGCACTTGTGTGCCTTTGGTGCTCGTGTGGGGCAAGATGAATTTGTCCCGGTTCGAGCCCCTGACAAGGAGAGCAACAACTTTCGTTCTGAGAAATCCATACGAATTTTCTTGTGGCTTCGTGCTACAAACGGGTGGTTGCCAAGTTCCCTCTCTTATCCCTTCTGCCACCTTGCTGGATTCCGCCAAACTGATTTTTAATATGTGTTCATGTACTTGCAGTTGTCGATGAACTCGCTCGCGCGCTGCCAATGGCTAGCTTCCTGGTTAGCTCACTTGCTAGAGCGACAGCCCCTAAAAGGAGTTGGTACTGGGTTCGATCCCCAGACCGGGAAGAATTTCTCGGCAGATAGGAAAGTTTCTTAATGACAAATCCGCAGGTATTTCTTGGTGGCTTTGTGCTACAAGCGGGTGCTTTGTAATTTCCCTTTCTTAACCTTTCCGCTACCTTGCGCTATTCCGCAATACCGATTTGCAGTAGGACAGATATATCAGTGAAACGTTTTCCACAATAAAACAGTTGAAAATAGGGCTTGGCTACGTTTGCCGCCTCGTCTGCATGCCGGATTTCTCGTGCTAGATTGGCCCTGAGGAGCAGTCTTCTGGAAGTGTGTTGCACGTGTTCATCACACCAATGCTTACCATGCAATTACCTTAAGCACTTAGGTGGATAGCAAAGCACCGTGCGAACGAAACAGAAATGAAATGTCTCTTACATGACTAAGTTCTCTAGGGTAAACTACGAAGTCAAATGGCGGCCGACTTTTTCTAAGACAGGCACAATACCAGCATTCTCACAATTTAGGAGCAAAGGCATAATCATGTATACTTCGAGCCTACGAGCCTATCTCAGGACATTCCACAAGTCGATGCTATTTCAAGTGGCCTAGTGTGTTCAATGCTACACGTTACCTGAGACCTTGCGGTAAATTGTATGCATACGCGTGGCGCTGCACGCGGTCTCCGTACACAGGCGAGTCCGCGGTGACCACGATGGCCGAGAAACCCCTGGCAGTAGCCCTTTCGACCAGAGACTTGGTAACGGTCCGGTCGCGAAAGATGTACGTCTGTTGCCATAGGAGACAGCCAGGCGCAGCAGCCCTCACGTCTTCGAGCGGCACGGTGCTGAAGCTACTCAGGATCATCACCGTGCGGGCGTCTTGAGCCGCTGTGTCACATTGAAAGAAAGCGACCTTTAGGTTGAAGTACTGTTGAGAACAGTGCTGAGTCTTTTCCGGATTCTTTAAACGGGTATGTGCTACGTCGCATGAGTAAGAAGACAAGTGCGCGGCTTCGGCGTGAACGCGAATGGCACCAAACTTTCCCGTTACCAAGTGGTTGCCTCATACCATGACGTCATAACGACGTTATCAGGGGCATCTTTGTGTTTTACTGGGATATTTGGCGCATTATGAAAGAGAACAAAACAGCGCTTTGTACAGGACAAAGTCAAAATCACAGGCACGGTGTTTGACGTCATCACTTCTTCATGTCCAAAGCGGTACCTCGTTCCCGTTCAGAGGCGCCATGTTTCACCGTCCTCTTTCTCGGCACATTATGACGTCGTGATGACGTCAACAAGTACATCATCAGGTGACATCATCGATTGCGATACGCTCTACGATGCATTTCGTATGGCTGGAAACAGCCAACAGCCACCAGGGGAACGTGCATAGACCTTGTCTTTGCCAACTTCAGGATAGATCCGATCGAAGAACCATTGGCTCTACGCTTCACGGACCCCAAAGCAGTAATGATGACGGTAAAACGGAATGAACAACTGAACACGACATACGAGTTATGGCCAATAAACATTGCATATACTGTACACACGCGTTGTCACTCATTTGCATGCGCGAGTGGGCAATGTTACGGATGATTTACGGTAACACCGAACGATCCCCAATGCTTCACCCACTCCAGGGGTGTAGCCAGGGGGGGGGGGTTAGGGGGCTGAAACCCCTCGAAATTTTTCGATTTTGCATGTGTATATATACACGCACACATACAAACGCACGCACGAACATTAAAGAAGGATGGTTGAACCCGTCCCCCCCCCCGAAAAAAATTTCTGACTACGCTTCTGGCCCACTCGTCATGATTCACTTCATGGAGATGCGTGGATTTTTTCACAAAGTTCCATCAACGCTTAGCAAATAATTCCTGGTCATGTTGGCTAAAGATAGCTAAATGGCTGCTTACGTTGGCTGGCGCTGGCTAACTATTCTCAAATCTCGGGTAGCGTTGCTAAATGCTAAATGATGAGTAGTGATGACGAGTGTTGGTCAAGTGTTGACCTAGTTTCGGCTTTCCGTTGATACAACAGCAGATATAGCCAGCAGTACTGCCCACCATAAAACTCGGTAGACAATGAGGATTTAATTGTCTGCGCAAATTATTTTATGGCGAAGCTGTCTTTCGCTGGGATCATATATTTTGGTAGTCTGCGCTTACGGAACAGAATGCCGTCCTTCAGAAAGAATTCCGTTTCATGCGACTTCGCAATCAACTTTTTCCCGACTGCGCTGAAGCAGCGATTCAACGAGACGTCCTCTTTCTGATAACGTCGTAAGGTGTTGCTATCTATACTGGCAACAGAACTCGCTAAAACCGGGAGAGGGGCGTCGCTAAGTTTCGTTCCGCCCGTTGCAGCTACCAGTTCGCAGTCTTTCGCTGCGACTGATTCATGCAATGAGTCATCGCTGTTGTGGAGGTTCAGCTTCACCCCTCCTTTTCGTACTTCACCCTCCTTGCCATCGTCGCTACTGCAGGGTACCTCCTGTTCAGTGACGTCATTGGAGTGCTGAGGCGCGTCCACTGGGTTTTCGTCGTCTTCCGTACCTACAGTAGTGGCTCCGTTCTCGGCGCTTGTCGATGTGTCCAGTGTGACAGCTCCTTTTATGTTTCCTAAGACCACATCGTACAAGGGGTCTTGCATGCACTTGGCTCGAACTTCACCACTAAAAAATGGTGTCTCCAAGAAGACGACAGCTTCGGGTAAATAACGTACTGTTCGATCAAGTAGGAATACCGGACTATAAGTCCCGGTCATTTTTCCCTTAGATACCAGCGCCTGTCGAACTACCACAGTGTTACAGCCTGTGTCTCGCAGTACTGTAACTTCGTGTTTATCCAAGAGCCCTTTCGCAACTGGCATGTCTCCAGTTCTACCAGCCGTAGCTCCTCGGCTCACCGTGGCATTCACGATCGGAATCGTCTCTCCGTCTTGTAAGACGACGTAACCGCCGTGATCCGTTGTGCCTTCTTCTTTATCTACTGAGACCACGCACGATGCCTCTCTCGTGCCCTCTCCTCCGGTGGCAAACTTCTCCCTTCTAAGACGCAACTTGTCGCCTGTTCGCCCCTGGTCTCTGTAATTCCCTTTCGTGCGCGACCAACATTCGGCTGCCCTATGCCCCTTCCTGTCGCATAGGAAACAGCGATTGTCTAACCGAGGTGTCTTCTTCCTTTGCTCTGCTCTCATACCGGAGCCTTGGGGCGCTTCCTTCTCAGGCCGCTCTCTACCAAAGTTCAGCAAAGACTGATCCTCGACGAAATTGTCGGCTGCCTGGGAGAGTTCCTGTATTGTTCGGCAATTTCTTTCCTTCAGGAAAACCCCTAATGCGGGGGAACAGCCGTTGACGAATTGTTCCGCAATGATTAGCTCTCTGAGGCCATTAAAGCTTTTCTCCACCTCTGCAAGCTCCAACCAATGATCGAAGTATCCCGAGGGCCTCGACGCGTACTGCTTGGCGGTTTCTCTATCTTCGGGCCTTGCATTACGGAATTTCTCCCGGTACCCGTCCGCGGTGTACAAGAACCGTTGGAGGAGTGCCCGTTTCAGCGTGTCGTAGTCCAAGGCAGCGGTCGGGTCCATGCGTCCGATTACAGTCAAAGCTTCCCCCTGTCATACAAAGGCTTAATTGTAGGTACGCGTCTAGGTCGTCCTTTTTGTCATTGAACGCAGGTATGAGCGTGTGGGGGCTGCACACGTTCGACGCAACGGACGCGTTCGTGGTCGCAGAATTTACGTTCTGTGCGGCCTGCGGACTAGCGACACTTTCTTGAAGCCGAAGCTTAAGTTCGAGGACCTTCATTTCCTGTTCTAGCAGCTTTTTTTGCTGCTCCGCTTTCTCGCGAGCTGCCGCGCGCTCCTGTTCCATCAGCCGCTGCTTCAATGCCATTTCCTCCTTTATAGCATTTCGCTCTTCGGCACGCTCATCGCGTAACCTTATACGCTCTTGCTCCACCCATGCCCTCAATTCCGCATCTTTTAGTCTTAGCTCTTTGCCAATACTGACGACGTTGTCATTATCCATGTCGCACCCTTGTGTTTGAGCGTTGGCTATAGATGTTAATAGCCAATCCTGGCAGGCTCGTCAATTGCGGGATGTTAGTGTGGGCCCAGGCGCTCAACCGACAAGGGATGGGTCACAGACAAGGACAGGACGTTTATACACATTGACATAAATACATAAATGGTCTAACTAAATACATCAGCTCAAAATCTCGGCCGGTACAACCGTCTCTAGCGTTCTAGTGCATGCGCTGCACGGTTCTCGCGGCCCTGACACCTCGCGTCTAGTCCGCGCACCACTCGACGTCACACACTCACACGTCCCTGTCGTCGAGATGGTCCGACGTGTCGCCGTGTCTCATGGGGTGTGACGCCGCGGGGTTGGTGAACCACCACGGCAGTCGTTGGGACGGCCGCTTCGCTGCGTGGTGGATGGCCAGACCCGTGTTCGGCCCCGTCCGAGAACACCGGTAGTCCGGCCCAGCACTGCTCAGCTTTCCTGGCTCGGCGCTCCGCGTAACCGCCCACTCGCCCGCAGGTCTCGACTAGAGTGACCTAGAATAGGGGGAGTGTCCAAAGCGCCGGCTCCTGCGTGGGCCTTTTGCCGTGAACTCCCGCGCCGCGCCGCTGCTGCGCCGGACCCGTGGGCTTTCCGCGCTCGGGAAGCGCGCGGAAAGCGAGGGGCGTCTCCTACGCGCTGTAGTTCCTTGAGCCGCGTTTCCACACAGGGCACTTGAAGTCTACTTAACTTTTATAATGCGGTGCGGAATGGAGTTTATCCATCTTTAAGCGTTGTGTTGGTGCTGGGGCAACAACAGAATGCAAAAAATCATGTGTCAAGCGGCATCAGCGTGGCCTAGTTCCGGTCACAGAGTTCGAGAACGAACGTTGGTGCGTGTGTAAAAACGCGCAAAACGGACACGCACACGCAAAGAACGAAAACAAAAACCTTATTCGCACGAGTAATCGGGCAATAGCATCACGCATGCTCGAATTAAGAGTAATAAAAAAAAGTAAATTGCACGCGCAGTCAGCTGAAATACTTGCGCGCAGTGACCGCTTCACACTACGAGCTTTTTACTCATGGTCACCACTGGTTTACTAGCCATACGCACACCGCTTTATTCGACAATTCATTAGCCTCCACTAGCTTTTTATTATGGACGGAGCACACCGGGAAGACGCAAAGGGAAAAAAAAGAGTAGAGACGGCCATACGACCGCAATGCTGTTGGCTTATGTTTTTGCTTCTGAGGTAGCGTAGAACAAGGTTCACTGTGCGCAAACATTTGAATCAAAAGCAATGCCAGGTAAACTAACTTTATTCCACAAGATTTTGCATAAAAGGCGTAATATAGAAGTTGCTTTACAAATATCCAGATATCACGCAACAAAGTTACAAATGCCCCCATTTTTGCTGTACATGCTGCCTGAACGAAAATACGGTAAGAAATCGACAAATAGAAGTGTAATATCTCAATCACTTCAGAAAATTGTTCAAATGCAGAGATCCCTTATGTACATAGCCAGAAAAAATGCAAAAAATGCACTTCGCATTGGATCGCTGACGTCAGTATGAAACGTTCGCGCGAGATGCGTGCATTGCTTCAAGCCTTCACTATACGAAATGAAAAGTTTCAAACAACTTATTCTCAACTTCAGATGTTTTCACGGTTCCCGGAGGTTAGCGTTCGCCCGGTTCAGAGACTTTACAAAAAGATGTGGACGAGTAGTTACATAAAATACAATTGTTTCCGCGACAGTTGAATGCGCGCCAACAGGGCACCCGACCGTAATTTCCCGCTTTTTCCTGATGACCTCAATATAGCGTCCACCACAATTTCGTGCTGAAGCTCCGGAGTACTTAAATAGCGAGTCTGGTCATCTCTTGAATAAATATAAAGAGATGACCAGACGGGTAAAGCAAGCCTCTTTTGTCCCGCAGACGCGTGCAATCAGCTGCTCTGAACTGAGAATCACGTTTGTTTTCGGGCGATCGCTCATAATATGAAGTGAGGCATATACACGATGATGTACTGATATCGTTTCATTTACTTTGATTTGTCTTGTTTTTTTTAAGGTTGAGCCTTAGATGCCTCATCAAACACGAAAATTGACCGTCGGCGTCCCGCGTAGCCAACACGAGTGATGCACAATATCATCACGCGATGACGTCGACAGAACTTGTGACGTTACTATGACGTCATTCAACGTGACGTCATATGATGACGCCATCACATCACACGGTCGCTTTGCTTTGCCTCCGTGATCGGGGGCCGATCACAGAGGCAATGTAAAAGCAGGTGAGGTGCAGAAAGCTTGCAATGCTTTCGATCCTGTCGGCAGCCTGTCGGCAGTCCTAAACACCGTTATGTACAGATAAAAACAAAGAAAATAATAAAAACAGCAATGCACCCGGTCCCGAGGATCACCCTTCAGATTTCTTCGACGGCCTGCAATTTAAGAAAGAAAGAAACCTTTCGGAGAGGGTTGAGGGATGATCAATGCATCGACTGACGAAAAAGATGGCTTTCGTTTTCGAGTCATCTCAGGCGAGTGCATAAGAGACCATGTCTTTTTTTTTCATGTAATTTTTTCGCATACATTTTACCCATGCGGTCAGTTCTTCAAAATGTATGGGTAACTCTAAAATGTTGACATCGATATTGGTGACCACCAAGTTTTTTATAACCTGACGGAAACAAATCGTCAGACCACACATCGTTCTGACGATGTGTGGTCTGATTATATTTCTGGATACAGAAAGCGGGTTTGTGCGCCACACACCATATGATTATTGTTAGTCGTTACGCAAATGGCAAGCATGTCAAGTTGCATGTCGATAGGTCATGGCATGTATGCCATGACCTGTCGGTCGTGTGGGCATACGTACATTCGTGCCCCTCTGTGCCAATTTTCGTGTATACCAAGTAAACGAGACGCAAGTTATGCGAGTAATTTTTTTACCTTTGGTACCGCGGCCACGCCGACTGAAACATTCGGCTTAGCATGAATAAATGGCTTGAAACAGCAGAGCGCCGGAGGCAGCCTTGTAAAACAAATCGAATGCACGAAATAAAAGATAGGATATGAAGAGTGCAAACGCGTTAGCATGCATGAGCTAGTTACTACGTGCATATGTGCTACCGTTCTCCTGGTTATCTCCAGTTTATTCTTTCCTGCAGCAAGTTTACGTTCATCATTACCACACGAAAGTAAGTTAAGCGCCTTTTCTCACGATTAATTGCGCGCAGGATGCGTTCCTCAAACAGCCGCGGAAGTGTGGACCAATGCGGTGACAAGCCAGCTGAAAGGATATATACAAAATCCCCGTTTCACAGCACACAAACACACAAGCGCGTGCTCTGTGTGATGAGTCGCTGCAGTATTATGTTGCAGTGATGCAGTATTAAATATTGCCCAAATTGCCGCAATTTTAGCTACTAGCGGCCAAAATATCACGCGCGTAGCAGACTCTCGCCGCTTTGACGCGGCTTCCGTCGCGGAGAAAGCCCACGGGTCCGGTACGGCAGCGCCGCGGCGCGGAAGTTGCGCAAAAGGCCCTCGCTCCTCCCATGTATTCCCGCGGCGCTTTGGACACTCCCCCTATTCTAGGTCACTCTAGTCTCGACCGTGACCGCGAGCACCGTCGTCGCCTGATGTAGCTTGTCGCCCGAGTCCGTCCGCAGTCCACCCGTGACAGGTTGAGCGCCGCAACGGGCCGGTAGCCGCCACGAACCCTCGTTCTGCCACTGCTGCACTGACTGCTTCGGCCCGACTTGCTGCTCAAGCGTTCCACAATCTTCTTCTTCGCACTCCCTCACGAGCGGCGCCGGCGCGCACCACACACGCACTTTCTTCTTCGTCTCTCTCCAAATTCAGCTTTCAGTCAAAAATGTCCCCCACTCGTCACACTATCTATCTATCTATCTATCTATCTATCTATCTATCTATCTATCTATCTATCTATCTATCTATCTATCTATCTATCTATCTATCTATCTATCTATCTATCTATCTATCTATCTATCCTGCCGCCTACGTCTGGGTGCTCTTTTGGTTGCCTCTTTAACTTGGTAAGGTCTACAATTAGCAAAGGACTGGCATGAGTGTATGACGAACACTATTCACAGGTCGTGATCTGAATAACTTGATTTGCCTGCGGCTTACGCCGTGACATTCTTTCACCAGTCGCGTATGGCACGTACCTGCATAGCACTGCCTGATAAATACGGGTATGAGCCACAGGTTATTCACGGTATATGTCAACCCAGGAACAGCGACAATACACTAGAAATCTTACCTTGAAAGCATCAAGGAGCTCGTGTAGCAGAGGAGCTCCTTGACGGCGTGGTCGAGCGAAAAATTCTAATGTAAGGAAGGAATAAGAATCCCACTTCAAGCCGCAATCGAACCTAAGACTTCTGCATGAGAGTCAAGTATTTTCTACCGCAAAGCTACGCCGGTGGTTCAAAATTCTTTGGGAGAATTTCGAACCACCACGTGCCAATTTTGTAACATATTTATGTGTGCTCTTTCAATAAACCTTGAGCTGCGAGTGTGCGCTTTGTGTCGTCGGTTCCTCCTTTCTTATGTTCCCGCAATGCGCCTTATTGCTTTAAGATAAGACCCTACACCAGCGTCTCATCGGGATAACGCCAGTTTTGGTTTATGTGCTGGCTACCCGCTTTGATAAAAATGTAATAAACATTGACTACGCCATCTATAGTCAAGCTTTGCTCCAATGCGCCGGCGAATGGTACTTGTCATATGCACATCATCGGACCGTTCGCGATAAAACTTGCATCTCGACTCTAACGTAAGCGCAGCGTTTTAACGCCGATAGGAGTGGGTGCTCGGCCGTCCCCCGGCCGACACGCACACGCTTAGGGTGTGCGGTCAAATCTTTAGTACAAAGTAGCTGGTTTTATATTTTGCTGCTAACGTACAAAATAATGAGACCTTCATGACGTGTCCCCACAGTTCAATGAATGAACTTTCGTAGCTCTCACTACCCAATTTCCGTGTTAGAAATTTTGGCGCGCGCAGTCCCACTTTCTGGATACACAAAGAGTGCAACTTTTCGACTGTGTCTTTTCTCGTCGCTTATGTGTATTTACAGGCTACAACTTTACTAGCAGTCTTCATTGCACATGACACCATGATATCACATGGCGTTCGCTAAGTGTGCAATAATTTTTGTAGGCTTCCTATAACCCTAAAGGGCCTATAGGTCCTTTAGGGTTGTACGGTCGCCCTACAATTTACAGTTTTCAGCGAAAAATAGATGTAGAGGGTCCATTGGTCCTATGCATATATAAAAAACAGTGTATATCAATATTTCATTGCAACATAAGCCCTAGAAGTCGCCGGCTATTAACCCCGCCCACTAACGGCAACAGCCATTTTCCCATGGCATGTGTGACGTCATGTACTGCATGGAGTGCAGCCATCGTCTTTTACCAAAGTTTCAGCCACTGCTAAGCATTCAATTTCATTGCCAAGCGGAAGAAAGCTTAAATAGCTGGATTGCACACGCAGCTGATCGTGAAACAAAATTGTTCGCAGAAATGCAGACGCTCACACAACGAGCAGCTTGTTACGTCAATGCTCGCGAGTGCACCTGTGTTGCCCGACTCTCAAGCCACTCGCGTGTTTATGAAGATATCCAATTATAAATCAAGTGCCTCACCAAATGCGCTAAAATTTCGCCAGCTTGTCAATGAACGCACAAGCATTTATTCGCGTAACACAGATTAGGATGGAAAATTGGGTGTCATGGTCCCTTTAAAGGTAAAGGTGCATGTATGGAACATCAAAGAATGTGATGACGAAAGCCTTGTTCCACCTTCTGTTGATCTGCTGTGGAACTCTCCCCAAGAAATTAGGGCCGACTGTTGTCGCAGCTTCATTAATAGCCGCCTTGGCAGCATCCTACGCTCTCTGTAACACTTGAAGGCGAAAGCCTCCAGCGCGAGGACCAGATTTTGTGCACTACATAACTAGCCGCAGTGTTTAGAGACAAACAATAAATATCCTTCAGGTTTTGAGCTGGGTGTATCAATTCCCCCACTCCGCCCCATGACGCTTTCTGCACCCGACGTGGTGTATCTCTGCTTCAGCTCCGTTCGTCCCTAGCCGTTCTATGTTTTTAGTGGCGCGTAGAACATAAGATTTAGGGGGCGATGTTATCGATTTCGACTTTATACGGGGCATGACAGCGATGGCGAAAACCCGCCGTGAGTGTTCATATAATTGCTACCGCAATAGAAGTGCTAGCACCACTCGATCGTCTCATTCCCTCAGTGATCTCTCGTTTACTGCGAGAGACAAAATAATGGCTGATCCCTCCGTCATAGGAATCGGAATAACACGAAAGTAAAGCGTGCCCTTACGGAAGTAACTGAATGTTTACTGTACATTGACATAAGAGAGTTTGCACAATGTATATTGATGTCTGACAGCAATAGCACCGTTCAACGTGTATGCACCCACTCTGATGTTTGGTAGTACATCCCCATGCCGATGACTAAAGTCCATGTAAAATTAATAAGCAAACCCTTGTGGTGGCTGTAGTAGTTAACGGTGAAAGCGTAATCAGAGAACGAGGTGTGATAGCCAGAACAGCGTCGCTGATTGGACGCAGAACTTGGACGCCATCCAGCGGCATGTTAAAACGTGATTGCACACCACGGCCGCAATAGAGAGAAACGCAAAGCGCGTCGCGAAGCCCCGGTAGCCCGGTCGCGATTTTTCTCGGGGCGAGCGCGTGAGCGGGGAACGTGGTGTTATAGCCAGGTGAGGCAGGCGCGCGTCGCAGAGCTATTTTTGGTTTGGATTAGCGTGGTGCTATGAGCGACGCCGACGCTTTTACGACGCTTAGGCTAAGATCGCCACCTCGCGGAGTGTCAAGGCACTTACAAAATTGAGCTTCTATTGAAAACACACCGAATAGGACGGACGTGTAACGCGCTGCAGATGCTAAACGCTGAGGCCACAGTAATGACGAATTACTTTACTTTAGCGCTCCCAGAGGGCACCACCACCCCGCCAACCGGGAGAGTGGTAGATATAAAAGGTGCCTTTGTAAAGCATGTGGAGTCTGTGACCGTGGCGCAGTGGATAGCGTGTCCGGCATCTGTTGTTGCGGACCGAGCGGTCGTGGGTTCGGTGCCCGTCGACGGAACTTTTTTTCTTTGCCATCTGATCGTGTGAATTTTTTCGACGTCATTTCCGTCACGGAAATACGTCACTGAAGTCTTAGTGGACCCCGGCATAAAACACTTCCGTGTTAAAAGAATAGGACATAAAAGTGTCAGTCGTAGTTATCAACAACAGAACCTTCAGAACAGAACTTCCGGTGTCATCGTTGTCTTACATGTTTACCGCGTACACATGTTTATCACGTACACAGCCGTCCTACTGTACAGATTATTCTTCATTTTCTTCAGGGCATACATGGCGAATCAGAATGTGCCAAGCAGCGCTTCTTCCTAATGACGAAGTCTTCGGACAGGTCCCGGATGTCGGCACAACCTAGAATGCAAATATAAAAAAAGAAAGGAAAACGTATTCTGTGGTATCCAATGAACAAGATGGATAGTTACATCATCTACACAGAGAAGCTTCACCACAGTTTGCGCTCACACTGATCCATCGTGTATGACAGCGGAAAACCACAAGGGCGGCCATGACGGAAAACGTTAGCGCAACATAAGTGAAGCTTTCTTCATGGCTTGAGACATCTTTCCTTAGTTAGGTCGACGGTCGGTTGTAGTAAAGTTGGTTTGACCAGGATAAGGAAAATGGCGGGCAGCGATACGAAGAAAAGATCAACATTGTTGCGGCAGATTCAGCGTGAATACACATAGCTCTCCGCATTGTAGATAAACATTGTTATTCACTTGCGCCACGGACATTTACCTGATGAGAAAGCACAGATGCGCTCACTCTATGACGCAGTCACCGGCCTCATAGAGTAAGGAAAGACCTTGAACGATTGATTCCTGAAAGCTAGAACGTTATCAGGCCGCGGCAAAGTGGAGACAGCGATGCCCGCCACGAGCGACGCGATACGTAACACTCAATCGGCCACGATGATGCACCGGAGGTTAAAGCTTCACTTACACATTCAATTTCATAAGCGCTATAGATATGTCAAGTGTACCGTCAGTGCAATGAGGAAAAATCACACCATCTCCCGCCAAAGGAAACCATGAGGCGATGCGAAGCAGCGTTTCGGCATGTCGAGCCCGCGTTTCAGAGAGGGAGTGGAGAGGGGGAGGAAAGGGGAAGTGGAGAGAGGCATGGGAGAGGGGAAAATGAGAGGGAAGTGGAGAGGGGGAGTGGAGAGGAAGTGTGTGGAGAGAGTTTGCGCATGCGCAGTAAGAGTGGTCACGCCGCACACCACCGGTTTGAACTCCGCCATCAGATGCTTCGCATCTAAAAACTAGAAACAGCTCACCGAGGAGTTGCATGGTGCGTTCCAGTTCCTCCCTTAGTATCTGCAATACTTTGTCGACACCTTGCTTGCCCTGCAAAGAACATAGTGCCGCGGAGAAAACACCGAGGATAAAATTCACTCTTGCTTCATCGGCAAGTGTGAGCGAAATGTGTTAGCATTAGGTTGGGAGATAGAGTTCGTAGAAGGAGCTTTATATAAGAGCGATGAATAGGGCTGCCAACAGTAATACAAGCGCCGTACCTTGATACTGTATAAATGGATTAGATTTACGGCGAACTGTCAGTGTTGTGGGAAAACCCGTGAAGCCTGTGAACTCGGATCATTCCTAAAGGTCTTCTGCGGCGTACTGGTCGGAGGGTAGGGCTTCGGTGCTGGAGGCCCAGAGTGGAATTACAACCGTAGGGAAGTTACTTACGTTAATTTAGTTACGCCGGTCCGCCGCGGAGGTGCAGTGGTTACGGAGCTCGGCTACTGACGCGAGGTTCGCAGGTTCGACCCCGGCAGCGGGGACCGCATTTCGATGGAGGCGATATGCGAAAGACCCGTGTACTGTGGAGATGTCAGCGCTCGTTCGGTAGCGCACCGATAGGTTGTGCGGAGAGGCAACTTAGCACACACTCGTGGGGTTAGCGAACTTTAGCGTTTGACTGTACACGTTGGAAATCCATCATCTACACACTTGTTATTTCTGTTTTATTAATAATAATTGCTGGGGTTTAACATACTAAAACCACGATGTGATTATGACAGACGCCGTGGTGGGCGGCTCTGGAAATTTCGACCACCTGCGGGTTCTTTAACGTGCACTTAAACCTGAGTACAGAGGCCTCGAGCATTTTCGCCTCCATCGAAAATGCGGCCGCCGCGGCCGGGATTCGATCCCGCGACCTGCGGGTCAGCAGTCGAGCGCGATAAGCAGTAGCCACCGTGGCGGGGTTATTTTTGTTTTATGGAATGCACTACTTTCTGTAACACTACATGCATGCTATAATATTGAGAAGTGCCCTAAGGGGAGGCGCTTATCATCATCAGCCTGTCTACACCCACTGCAGCGCAAAGGCCTCTCCCATGTTCCGCCAATCTACCCGGTCCTGTGCTTTCTGCTGCCACGTTATGCCTACAAACATCTTATTCTCATCTACCCACCTCATCTTCTGTCTCCCCCTCACGCGTTTGCCATCTCTTGGAATCCAGTCAGTTACCCTTAATGACCACCGGTTATCCTGCCGACGTGCTACGTGCCCGGCCATATCCATTTCTTCTTCTTGATTTCAACTATCATATTTTCACGTGGTCTTGACGTCGACGAAGACAGCAGTCGGCGTTTTCAAGATGAAACTGTTTATTTGGCCGAACTTGTGGCCGGGAAACGAAAAGTTAATTTACAGCAATACACACGGTATACACTGATAGCGGCGAACAGAGCGTCGACCGTCGATCAACTCACAAGCGGTGAAGCGCGTCGGCATTTTTACATGTGCCGTCCAATATTCCAGCGTTATCGCTGGTTGTCGCGCAAGTTCTAGAATAAGTTCGAGTGATCGCGTCTGGCGCGCAATCTTAACAAAACGATCTACAATAATCGCGAAGCTTCTCGAACAATCAGGCGCGGTTTGCGCTGAGCGTTGCTGACAGTCTTTGTGGGCGAAAACCGAATACAGCAAAAGTGATAAGAAATGCACGGGGCAATATCCTTAACCCCGTTTGTTCCCTGACCCACTCTGCTCTCTTCCTGTCTCTTAAAGTTACACCGATCATTTTCCTTTCCATCGCTCGCTGCGTCGTCTTCAATTTAAGTTGAACCCTCCTTGTAATTCTCCAGGGTTCTGCTCCGTAGGTAAGTGCTGGTAAGATGCAGCTGTTATACACCTTCCTCTTGAGGGATAGTGGTAGACTACCATTCCTGATTTGATAACGCTTGCCGAATGAAAATTAATATGCATAAAACTAAATTAATGTGGAAGAATCTTGGCAGAGAACAGCGCTTTGCGATAGGTGGCGAGAGACTGGAAGTTGTAAAGGAGTGCGTCTATTTAGGACAGGTAGTAACCGCGGAGCCGAACTATGAGAGTGAAATAACTAGGAGAACAGGGATAGGATGGGGCCCGGAATATGATTCGCCCCAAAAACGTGGTTCACAGGCTCAGTCTTTGCAGTGGCCAGGCAAATGCGCTAAATCGTCCTTTTTTTAACTTTTGGTTTTGAGCGACCTGTGGTGCACACCACGGCCCGTGGTATACGGGTATGCGTCACGTGACTAGAGAAAAGGGTTTCATGACGTACCTGACAGGCCTGTCATTTTATTCAGCTCATGACATGACAATAATTTTGGATACACCTTCAACCCACATGACAATTTTCGCATGTGCCAGGATAAAGAGGCGACCACGAGGGCTCCCATACGTAGGCAGCTAGATAGATAGATAGATAGATAGATAGATAGATAGATAGATAGATAGATAGATAGATAGATAGATAGATAGATAGATAGATAGATAGATAGATAGATAGATAGATAGATAGATAGATAGATAGATAGATAGATAGATAGATAGATAGATAGATAGATAGATAGATAGATAGATAGATAGATAGATAGATAGATAGATAGATAGATAGATAGATAGATAGATAGATAGGAACGCTTAAAGTACCTTTGGTTCGCTAAGAAACGCTTCACATTTAACAAAACCGGCTTACGTCATGCGCGAGTCCCCAGAGCACCGGCCGCCCCACGAAGACCGTCCGAGCTCCCAGCGCAAGCGCCTTGACCACGTCGGCGCCCGTGTGCACTCCGCCGTCCAGGTACACCTCCATCTTGTCGCCCACGGCGGCGACTATCTCAGGAAGAACATCGATCTGCAACGGTTGTGTCCATGGCTTCAAAGTATCAGCGCAGCGTCGCGCATTGGTACATGCATACTTGGCTTCCGGCGTCGGCAGGCTGCGCACAATTTTATCCACGGATGCCATCATCTTAATGGCACACCGTATCTGTCGCCTGGTGCGATGCCATAGGGAAATATACTTTCATAAAGAGCGGATACTCCCGTAGAGCCCTGTGGCCGAGCTACTGCACTGCGGTCAGCGCCGAGAGCGGCTGGTTGGATCCGCATTTTCTTCCGAGATCTGGGGCGATCATCGCCATCAAAAGTAAATGAATAAAATAAGCAACATTTTCTTTCCGGCGCTGGAGTTTGAACCTAGACCTTCATGCTTCCAAGGAGAGTCTTCATCAATGTGAATACATGTACATCTAGACCACACGAACTTGTATCTGCAGTCCAAACCAAATGTAGAAAGAGCACGCTTTTTATGCACACTTTCCTTTATTTTGCTGTAGTGTATTAAAACTTTCTATAAGACTCGATGCAGAGCTGACATGGAGGAAACTGAACATCAGCAAAACATTTCCTTTGCAAAAATTAAATGCCAAACTCACGTTTCGGAGGTCCTCCTGAAGCTGCTGTTAGACATATTAAATAACGAGCGAAAGCACTTTTACCTACGCCACCTGGTGGGTATTCAGACCCTTAGTTGCTCAGCCGCAAAACGGCATGAGTGGCCGCTTTTTACAAAAGTGTATTTCTATATGGCCACGCTGGGTTGAATTTCCGAGGCGATCAGATTTAGTGACACTGTCACTTATGCGAGATCTCACGAGAACAGCGTCAGACCCGTTCGGCCGTCTGCTGCTTACAGCATTTTGGCACGATTCCTAACGTTATAAGGCAGCAATGCAGTAATGCTATCGCTCTTAGATGCCGACGCCCACAGCACACACCTATCTCGTGAAATATTGCGAAATTTACAGTGTCACAAAATTAAATCAACCCAGAATATGCGCAATGTATGGTCCCTGCCGTCTCGGATCGCACGGAAGTGTGTGCAGCGAGCGCGCTGCAGTTGCTGAGGTGCTGCAACTTTTCGCTATTTTCTAAGGGATCTCACCAAGATTTTCACATTTTTCCCGTTGTGAAAGTTATTTTTATTTTGCCGTTTCCCCGCCTTCACTGTTAAGGGGCCTCTAAACCACTATGAGGTCAAGACAAAAGAATGGTTTCTTCCTCGCCTTCAATAGCCTTCCTAAAGCCGCTATCTCCTCCTCTACATTTATTTCTTCATAAAACAAGTGGAAAGTGTCAGCACTAAGCGTTGGGCCAATCAGAGTTTCGTGCTTTTCGGCCACACGCCGTTACTTCGGCTAGCGCACTTGAAAACGCCCGAAACGAAGCAAAATCATTTGATCGCTCACGACACTCACGCGATACAAGGCAGAGTGGGAATGCATGGCAAAGCAGGGTAGAGACTATTCAGAACCGGTATTCCTCGTATATGGACCAATGGAGAGCTGATTTTTTCATGACGTATTGGGAACAAACTCGTGGCGTCACGAATAGCGCCGAAAAGACGGCCGCCTGAAGAGAATAACGCGCTCGCTCTTTGTAATTTCAGAGGTTGTCCAGGAGCCCTCTAACTCAGAAGTGGTGCAGCTGGCACAGTATTCAACCGCCGCGTTGCCACAGCTGAAGATGTACAGTCGCGTGCATGCTTAGCGTGAACACGGTAGCGCGTGCCGCACGGCGTTGCCAGCGACAACTATCAATACCAACACGAGGCTGCCCGTGCAACTCCCACATGAGAATCTACGTCAATGTCAATTCTCGCTCAATCTCCTTTGGCAGTGGTTGAAGCGCCGCGTAAGCGTATAGTTTTACCGTAGGAAAGACTATGTCTGCGACCTTTGACGAGAGAGAGAAGGAATGCAGGAAATGTAGGGTGGTTAACTAGACTATGCGCCTAGTTTGCTACCCTACACATGGGGAGGGGGAATAGGGGAGTAAAAGAGAGAGAGAGAAAAGGATAGACACATTTCCCATCACACACACAGTGCTGAGTTTCACAGGCGGCCGCTCAATGAAGTTGCTTTCAAGTACAGCACGAGGGCACGAATGATGTCGTGTGCTGGTGCTTCCCAACTTCACAAAAATTATGATTTGTGGCGTAGTGCGTGCGTTGCTAGTGTGCTTGTATTAGCATCCACACGAGAGGTTATAACAGGCTCTAGAAATGGCGCTCTGCCAGCTTTAGCTGTGACTGTGCTGCGCTTCTCGCGCAGGCTTGGCGTTTTTTTCTTTTCATCTCTTGTAATTGATGTACTGCATTCATATATACGGATCATAGCTCAGTTTTAAAACCCTGAACTTCTTGTTCACGCTGTTTCGCTTGTAATTTTAGTCGTTCATGCATGTCTCACTCACCGTGGCCGGAGATCCGTCCAGTTGGCGGCCGCCATGGTTGGACACGATGACCGCTGCCGCACCATGCTGGTGTGCAGCGAGTGCCGCTTCCGCTGGAACCCAAAAACCTTGTACATAACCACACACTGTGCGGCACCTTAGTTGACGGCTATAGCGAAAAGTGGCGCGTGAGATGAAGCCGACAAGCTTCGATGCATTGAGTTTTTTTTTTCCCGGGCATCGGTAGTAGGCAGAAAAACACTAATACGTACTGATAGGAAGGAAAGAAGTGGAAATCTTAAGGGCTTGTTTTCCTTTGTTATACACAATATTAATGAGCACTAACAGACAATAATGCCAAGGAAAGTATAGGGGATGTTATTAGTAGTAAATGTAAGGTAAATGTGAAGAAAGAAAAATTGACGAAAAGATAACTTGCCGCGGGTAGCGACCAAACCTGCGACCTTCGAATAACACGTCCGATGCTCTACCAACTGACCTACAGCGGCGGCCATCCCCCCGTCCACTTTGTGAGGTATATATGTACATTTTAAACGTGGGAGTGTCGGTCAGCGCCGCCAGTAGCCATGACGGCGAGCGTGGAACACTCTTTTCTATGCCTGTTGGCGTCACGTAGCACGAGGACTTATTACGAGCTGGCAGCTGACCAATAATCCCTCGCATACCACCTGAAAGCGTCAAGTCTGCTAGAACGAGACCCTCGCTATGAATGAAGGAAAGAGGTGGAAATCTTAAGGGCTCGTTTTTCTTTGTTATACACAATATTATTGAGCACTAACAGACAATATAGCCAAGGAAAGTATAGGGGATGTTACTAGTAGTATAAGGTAAATGTGAAGAAAGAAAAGTGGACGAAAAGATAACTTGCCGCGGGCAGGGACCGAACCTGCGACCTTCGAATAACGCGTCCGATGCTCTACCAACTGAGCTACCGCGGCGGCCATCCCCCCGTCCACTTTATGGGGTATAATAAAATTTCTTGCGGGGCTAGTTGGTGCATAGTTAAGTATAAGACGGTGGCGCAAAAAGGGACAAGGACGAAACAGGAAGAAGAGATGTATACAAGCGCACAAGTGCGCTTGTATACGTCTCTTCTTCCTGTTTCGTCCTTGTCCCTTTTTGCGCCACCGTCTTATACCTAATTATGGGGTATATTTGTACATTTTAAACGTGGGAGTGTCGGTCAGCGCCGCCAGTAGCCATGACGGCGAGCGTGGAACACTCTTTTAAAGACGATAGTCTTTCTTGGGGAACATAAACGCCGAAATTTTGGTCTGTCTTTCTGTCTTTCTGTTTGTCGGCACGTCCCTCGATTCAGCCACCCGGCCAAAGTTGAACCACTTGCCCAAGGGCCAGCCACCTTGAACGGATGACTAGGTTCATACTTGTGTACATTGTTGAGCAAAAAGCAAACATTACGCATATCTGAGGGGCAACATCACTAGTTAAGTATTAGGTGCTGTGTTCCTTTAATAGAAAATACATAGATACGTAATTCTAGACACCCTAGTTTCTTAAGCTGCGCTGAAAATGCGACTGCGCTGAAACTTTTTTTCTGCCTGTTGGTCCTTAAGGCTTCCACCTCTTTCCTTCATTCATAGCGAGGGTCTCGTTCTGGCAGACTTGATGCTTTCAGGTGGCATGCGAGGGATTATTGGCCAGCTGCCAGCTCGTAATAAGTTCACGTGCTACGTGACGCCAACAGGCGGAAAAAAGAGTGTTCCACGCTCGCCATCATGGCTACTGGCGGCGCTGACCGACACTCCCACGTTTAAAATGTACAAATATACCCCATAAAGTGGACGGGGGGATGGCCGCCGCGGTAGCTGAGTTGGTAGAGCATCAGACGCGTTATTCGAAGGTCGCTGGTTCGGTCCCTGCCCGCGGCAAGTTATCTTTTCGTCCACTTTTCTTTCTTCACATTTACCTTACATTTACTACTAATAACATCCCCTACACTTTCCTTGGCATTATTGTCTGTTAGTGCTCATTGGTATTGATAGGAAGTAGGAACTGCTAACTAGACATTTTGCAAACCGATATATACTTTTCATTGAAATTGTTTGCCCACCTTCCTTGCTATAAATGTCGATTAGTTAATCTTGCTTAAATAGCAAGTACGATAAACACATAAAATAGTGGGACTTACTCCGTGCAATGGTCAGCAACATGCATTTAATCGCGTCATCATAGAGTGCGCTGGCGTATTTTTAAGCTCAGGCTAGTTAGTTCGGGAACACTGTATCAGCTAAGGATTGGCTCAGTGTTCGCGAGCGTTTATACCGTCATGGACTTGTGAACAGTGCGTCGTGTAGGTCTTGTAGCTCCTGTGCGATACACCTTATTTTAAACTGTCCCACATTGCTTACGCAGTGTACGTTGCCAGTTAAGGAATATAGACTAATTCAAAGTAAGTGTGCGACCTTTGATGGTTGCTCATTTCTGAGATGGTGTGCTGCTCGAAGTGAACTGGTCCATCGAACTCTGCTAACTTTCACGAACAGAGAAGAGATAGAAACTTCGCATCAAATACGCGCAAGAACAGGCAAGAGAAGCATATACAATTCAATAGCAATAGAAATATGCGTGTAGGTAACACAAGAAGCGGTAACACAAGAAGCGGTAACACAAGATGAGGTAACACAACAAGCGTGGGAGACAGAGAGAAAAGGGGGGGGGCGGTATTTAATATGGCAGACAAACTGAGGCGTCGGACTCATGTCATAGGAAACAAACTAAGTTAACACTGGTGAAAACGGCAATGTTATTACCGTGTGCCCGTAGAATTGCGCAATCAAAAAAAAGCCACAAAATGCAAATTAGGCGCAGCACGAACTAAGTGAAGATATGCGCTTTAAGTGGATGTTCGAATGCGCAGCAGCATGGTTTGGTAGGAATGCGTTTACAATATGTTCGGCTGCACGCACTGCAGTATACACAGCACTCGCATCTCGAAACGATGCACTTACCAGTGAGGACACCCTTGACGACTACAGGTAGCTTCGAGAGACGACGTAGCCATTCGATGTCGTCCCAGGTGGCCGATGGCAAAACATCCATGTCACTCGAATATTTGTTTCGTGTCTCGCATCCATCGAGTCTGTTCGAGAATGCGCCCTCGATATTGGCGAATCTGTGACAAAACATGGACGTTTAGTGCGAGGGCTGCTACTTCTCCTTTTTGCACTGAGTTCATCGAAGTGGGCCACATACAGCGCTTCACCTGATCCTGCAAGCGCTTCTACACTGAAAGGCGGAGGCTTAATGACAACGCGACAACAGAGGGTTTCCCAGCGCCGTTCACGAATTAATGTATTGAAATCGTTCATTTGAGTTTTTGTATTCCTCAAAAGTTGCCCTGTCATGAGATTGTTAGAATAACCAGTTTGCTCAATTTAATCACAATTATGTGCTCTTACGTGATCACTGACTTCGTTGCATTTTACGTATACAGTTGGTTCTACAGGTTTGCATATAGTTAACGGAAATATATCTCTTGCCGGCACCATAAGCACAAAATAAACGTCGACCTCGGCCTCCGTCCGGACTCTGTCGACTCGAGACAACGGTGATTTGCCGACCGTGGCTTTGCCTTCCTAATCGGCATGGAAGACAGTGTTGCTTTCAGCCACTGCGGCAGCGAAGGAACGATAAACCACGTTGTTTGTAGCTGCCCTCGCTACAGCTCGCACAGACTGCCGCTAGATGATGTGTTGGACCACCTTAACCACAGACCACTGTCAGAACAGACAGTGCTAGAATGCCGACCCGAACTGTCTTGACACCGAAAATCCATCAAGGCCTTCCTGAACTTTTTCGTAGCAATGTCCTATTCAATAGGCTATAGTACTCCCTCTCTACACCTTTTTTGTTTATTCGTTATTTTTTGCGCGCTTTCTCTCTGTTCGCTTTCCTTTCCATCTTTCTTTCTCCCTCCCCCTCTTATTGTAGAGGAGCAAACCGGATACTACAATTCTGGTTGATTTCCCTGCCTTTCTCTCATTTTATTATCTCTCTCTCTCTCTCGGATATGCTTTCCTTTTTTACACAAGCTTAATTGACTCATGTTTTGTATTTATGTAGTGATGTAAAAGAGAATTTTAGTTTGTCAGCAGCCTTTTTGCCATATACGTTTTTTTTACGGGTTAACGGAGTAGTATACGCGCTGTTAGGCAGCCCGGCGAGAAAACGAGAGCTTGCTGTTGGCAACAAGGCACTGCAACCTATAAGGGAGTAGGTATACGTAGGCGTATTATTAACAGAGGAGCCTTCCTACCGATGTTAAAGAAATTTGCCGAAGAATAAGGATGGGTTGGGTGGGGCGCAATCGTTAGGCATTCGTATTTACCAAAACGGCCACTTCATACCACTATCCCCAAAGCATAAAGTGAACAACCATCACACTTTGCCAGCAATAACTTACGGGGTACGAACTTGGAGAATGAAGAACCTTGTGCAGTCGACTAGAAAGCCACTACACGCATGTGCGCCGTACCGCCACCCACGAACACGAACTGCAGCAACACAGCCTTGATAAACTCAACGCTACTTTCTACTTGATAGAGCCTCGTTTGTGTGCCGGCGTATAATCGCTATCGTGCTCACCTACCAGTTTGCGGCATGTATTGCGTGTACGACTTATGGGCGCTGCAGATAGAAAAATTTCTGATCAAAAGTGTTTTATGGCATTTTTGTCGTTAGCATTCTATAATTAGCCCCTCTGATCGGTAAGCTTTCCGTTGCACTAAAGAAAACAGGTACTATATAAATTAGTTGTCTCTCCCTTTAAGCAAATAACCTTCACGTGAGCAAGAAAACTCCATGCCAACAAAAATAAAATAGCTTGTGTATCACCAAGTTCACTAGCTGAACTGCAGCATCACTTGCTATTCCATTTTGTTTCTAATACAGAACCCGCTGTTGAAAACGATATTCTGAGAAGAAGCAGAAGAAGTAGAATGGTAATATATGGCCCCCAGCCCAGATAAAATGGTCTTTTTTGGAGACTCTCGAGGGAGCACGCCACCAACCCCTCTGGCCGTACCTGGCACCATAAGGCAGCTGCGGGTAAAGAAAAAGAGGGCGCCGGACAGCGGTGTGACCATCGGGGGAGACAGGACGACGAAGACGACGGTGACCGCTTCAGTCGCAAATCGCCATCCGTGTCCGGAAGAACTCTTTTACTCATTGTCCATTCGTGCCGCCTAATTTGTTCTTAATTAAACAGTTAATTTGTTACTGGAACAGAAACATCGTTATGTGATTTTAACGAACCTGAACGACACCGACACTGTATTTCTAACATATGGCAGCGAAGTGAGGATAGCATACTGTGATTGTGCGGATCTAACCAAAGATGCGAAAACTAGAAGCAGCGCGAAAAAAACGGCGACAAAAATAGGAACACACACAACAGGACTAGCGCTGAACTCAGCGCTAGTCCTGTTGTGTGTGTTCCTATTTTTGTCGTCGTTTTTTTCGCGCTGCTTCTAGTTTTCGCATCATGAAGCGACTCGCCCAAACCTACAAGTTGTTGCTAACCAAAGATATTTCTTAAACCAAGGATATGTCAACTGTCCCGAGTGTGAGGCCTCGAAAGCTGAACGG
Source organism: Rhipicephalus sanguineus (assembly GCF_013339695.2). Taxonomy (NCBI): domain Eukaryota; kingdom Metazoa; phylum Arthropoda; class Arachnida; order Ixodida; family Ixodidae; genus Rhipicephalus; species Rhipicephalus sanguineus. The sequence continues at coordinate 88,412,927 of NC_051185.1, read as the reverse complement.
TACCTGAGACCATGCGGCAAGACGGTTAGATACGCGTGGCGCAGCACACCGTCTCCAGGCACGGGCGAGTCCGCGGTGACCACGATGGCCGAGAAGCCCATGGCAGCGGCCCTCTCGACCAGGGACTTGGTAATGGACCGGTCACGAAAGATGTACATCTGCTGCCAGAGAAGACAGCCGGGCGCCGCTGCCCTGACGTCTTCGAGCGACACTGTGCTCAAGCTGCTCAGGATCATTACCGTGCCTGCGTCCTGAGCCGCTGTGTCAAATTGAAAGAGAGCGACCTTTAGAACACGTGCTCCCTTTTACATGACCGTGTCATTCGCCGTGTTTCTGGGAGGCGTGACTGAAGTGATTATCAAAAGCGAACGCTAAGAGATAACGCTGGAGGAAGTGGCGACACTGGGCACCGTCTTTCAGAATGGGCGATGCAGTCCAGCGCCCAAGTTCCTTTTCTGCTGAATGGCTATCGAACAAAATGTCTTCTGGCAATTTAAGATTCTGTTAAGCAATGAGATGAAAATTTCTGACCAAATTTAGAAACCCTAATTATTCGCATATTTCCGGCGCTCATCAGCGAGAGAAATCAGAGCTAAATCGCGGCTAATATTAAGCAGTACTAGGTATACTGTGTACTAAAGTTGGCCGAATGTAACTATATATATAAATAATTGCTAATGTTGGCTGCTGCTCGCCAAGTATTGGCAGATGTCTGTGATGATGACTAGTGATGACTAGTGATGAGAAATGTTAGGACAAATGCTAGTATACTCTGGCTAGTCTTGGCTATTGTCGGCTATTCGTTGACACAATAGCTGATAGCCAGCCACCAATTTGGTAGAGAACGACGATTGAGTTCTCTACGAAGCTTTCATTTTGAGCGTTTTTCTGTGCACTGGCTTGTTTGCTTACAAAGGCGTGCTTAAAATAACAAATAGCTGAGCTAGTTGATAGCTATTAAATGCGAAGCATTTCTTAGCGAACGTTTGACACTTTGAACGGTTCTATCTACGTATATATCCGCCTACATCTGGGTGCTCTCCTGATCACCTCCTTAACATGATGTAGACCAAAATTGGCACGGGAGGGTAAGAGGATTTGACGAATATGGCTGTCGGGTCGTGATAGGAATAACGTGAAGATCCTGTCGCGTACGTCGTCAAACCCTTTCCTCCAGACACGTGTGGCACATACCCGTTTACCACGGGCAGCGGTGTACGGGTATGCGCCACAGGTGATTGACAGTTTATATCTACCCGGGAACGGCGAGAACAGACATTGCTAATTTAAAAGCGAGAGCGTAAAGAAAAACCGCCATCGGCAGCGTTGACCCGACGAATGGAAAGAATAAAATAGGATCCCAGCAGGAATCCCCAACCCAGGCATTCTGCGTGGCAATCAGGTATTCTACCACAGAGCCACGCAAGGTCTATAAACTGGTTCGGAAAAGCAGCCTATGCAAGCGTAATGACGGTGCAACGTCCATTTTGGTTGTCGTGCTTGCTATCTAATTTTACAGGAAAGCAATAAACACTACATATGTGCTCCTACGATGCAGGCGTCATATCGGATTAACGTCTGTGGTTTTAGTGTGAGCTCCGCTTTTATAGCAGTCTAATAAATATTACATTTGTGTTCCTATGATTCAGCAAGCTATAACGAAGCATTGCTCGACCCTGGAGGAATACATTAACAAAAGTTACGTATGCTATTCACATGATACTTGAGGGCTGACGTGACGTCGCACCATAAGTTACCCTTTAAACGCCAGTGTTGTCGACGTGCCTGGTAAGACTACGATGTGAGCACAACTACTTCACTTACAAAAGCAGGTCGATCGAGCTCGTAACGCTTGGCTCAAATCCATAAAATACAGCGTAGAAGTACTCGCTGACTGCTTCGCATGAAACCGATTCCCACAACGCGCGGGATCTGCCGAATTTTTCATGTGAAAGAACGGGGCACACAGACACGATCACAAATACATAAGTGCAAAGAAAGAGAGAAGCGTTGTGTTGAATTCTCTCTTTGTGTCCGTTTTTGCATGCCCCGTCATTTAGCATGAATGCGTGCTTCACTAGCAGTTCAAGCAAAAGAGAACTAGTGCTATATATTGAAGAGCAGAACACTTCCAGGGCTGTTGAAACAGCCTCGATCACAAACATGATCCCCGAGTCTCTCAATCACTCGAACTACACTGTTCCTCGCCCTGGTTCACATACCCCAAGGTGCACGTACCTCAAGCAAATTGAAGCCTTTGGCCGTCTCGTGGAGCTGACACGACAAACTAGCACTTGAGAAAAAAAGTAAACTAATTCAATGAATCACTTAATCAATCATTCAAACGCTCTTCTTTCCTTCGACCTTTTACCTTGCGCTGTTTACAAAGGATATTAAGGTAATTTCATAATAAGGTAGTGGGTGTCGTGGTACTAATAAACTTGCTACCTGGGTATTTCTGCTTCCTTGTTGGTAGTAAGTGCAGGTAGTAAAATTACTAACTTGGCTGTTACTAGCTGTAAATACTACATATGTAGTGAATGTTGTGACAAGCGCTATGCTAAAGCAGGTAAATACCGCTAGTTTTTTTAAAGAGTGTTCTCTCTGTCTAGTATCACGGATGCTACGTTCTACATTCACATCTGCTAGATTAAACACAATAGTTTCATTAGACTTGAACATTGAAGCATATACCTCAGCATTAAATGATATTTGTGTAAAAAGAATACAAGTACAATGTCAAACGTTTCAGATTTCCTGTAAGAAATGATAATAAACATTGAGAATGCTTCGCACTGCTTGCCCATTTAGCATCGTTAGACCAAGGATAACAACACCGGAAACGGCGAAACGACAATCTTCAACGAGCATTCAATGACCCGTGAAGTTCACTGGACAAGGTGAATGGCCTTGCCTTTCGCAGAGCCGATCTCCCCTCCGGGGTGCGTGATGTTGTGAGCCGCTGATGGAGCCAGCCCTACCGGGAAGGATACTGCATGTCCCAACAAGGTGGTCGACGTGTTGACCCTCTCCACATCCACGAAGATCCGTGGTCGGAAAAGTATCCTGGATACACGTGCAGTGTACGATGGTGAGTGAGCCTAAAGTGCACAGTGCAACCAGAGTGAGGAACCCCGTACTCTGGCACACCCACGGAAACGTTATCAGGGCTCTTGTTCTTTACCACCGATGAGATGATACTAAAGAAGTAATGGCTGAAATCGTGATACCGGCACGACAGCTTTTGAAGTCGCATCAGCTGTCGTAAGCACAGTTTTGACTCCTCCGAGTGACTATGAGTACAAATGAAGGAAGGAAGGGAATTTTGAGGGCTCGTTCCTCTTATTTGGCACTACCATAATGAAAAGTAGCAGATAATGAAGCCAAGGAAGGCATAGCAGACGTTAATTGTAATATTTGTAAGTGTATTGTAGTAACTGTGATAAAGATGTGAAGAAAGTAAAGTGGACGAAAAGACAAATTGCCGCCGGCAGGGACCGTTGCAGGTTCAGTTCGTGTCGACGGCAAGTTGTCTTTATGTCCAGTTTACTTTCTTTACATCTTTATCAAAATTACTACAATACACTCAAAAACCTTGCAATTAACGTGCCTTATACCTTCCTTGGCTTCATTATTTGCTAAGGCGGTTGCCTTACGATTCGATGTCTGTACGCGACGTACGGCTCTATTGCCGGATACGACTTGAAAAGTCCGGAGAGGCTCCGCCCAGGTGACCGAAGTGTGGCAGCCAATCGCCTCCGCGACTAAAGAAAAAGTCCCGCTCGCGCACTCGGCAATTCTCTCCGAAGGCGGTGTCACCCGCCACCCGACACGTAACACAGTGATACCAACTTTAGGTATTTATATCTAGATCCCGGGGTTTTATATTTCTTTGAGGTAATCGGCGCCTCTTCATTGAATGTAGAGATTTTTTGAAGCCTCTGAAAATGTCACATTACGCAACTTAATAGGGGGCGTTACTGAGTAGTCACAATTTTCCAAGTTGAAAGGCTATAAAAAAACGATGGGTTTCGTTACTTGCTGTTTTTAATTTAAGAGAGCTGCGTGTTCTGCTGGAACAAGTGAAGGCGAGATCATCACACGCTTGATATCGGGGAGAAATTAAACTCTGCCTGTCAACATGGCTTTTTGGGCTAGTTGGTTAAATGCATCAAAATTTGTCATAGCTCCAGCAGACACGGACGAGGAAGACTACAGCGCTCGTCCCGTTGTGCCTTACACGTCCGTCTCTGTTAGCGCTGTGAAACCTTTTGAAAATGGTCGTCGTAAGTTTTCAGCATGAACGCGCGTATCATCATGGGCGCCGTGAGTGAATGCTGCATGCTGCTCTTTGAAACAAAGAGAAATTTTGTCTTGTTGTGCACATGAAAACGTGCCAAGTTCACGCTCGCCGCGTGCCTTCACCGTCCAAAATCTCCATGTCTAATAACTTCTGAACCAGCAGACTGAGAGAAAGAGAGCGAAAGTAGGCCTGACAGTTGGGCGAGCTGCTACGGGTTCCTTATTATGAAAACGTCGTGACGCAAAGAGACGAAAAGACTGCTCGCCCGTTTTCAGTCTGTTCGTCGGGCTGCTTTCATAGGAGTGAAAATAGTTACAAAAATATTTGACCACAGGTGAAGCTGATCGAAAGTACACAGGATGGCTACCAGCCAGTAAAAAAGAGCCCCTGAACAACAACTGCCAATTATGCAACGGTGATTGCTAATGTGGAACATTAGAAATTGACCGCCACCTCGCAAGCTGCAAGCACAAGAAACTACTGTCTGTGTAACAAGTGGCCAAGTGGCGCCATCTGCAAGCCCTTTATGTGCAATCACTTCACAGAAAACGTAGAAAAAAGGCCTTCGGTGGCTGTTAATATGTTGCTTTTCCTTCCTATAAGACGAAATGGGCCAGAGAGCAAACTATCTTTCTACTTTCTTAAAGGTGAATTAGCTTGAGTAATGACAATTAAAGTCAATCTAGGGATTTTTATTGCAATCCAGGGTATTTCAGGGGTCAGTCTAGGGATAAAACGTTCACATTAGATGGCATCACTGAATAAGTATGAAGTGCATGGCCATTTCGGCAGGGTGGCGTGAAACCGCCTTTGAGCAGGAAATGCCCCAGACTTCTAATGTTGTCACCTCCTACAGACAGGATGTTCGCACATAATTTCCATCACCTTACTGGAATGGCTGACACCTTCTGCCATCGATATTGTATCGATCGAGGTCGTGGGACGCGCCATAGCAGGATCATGGCTGCGGAGTGTTGCGGCTCACAACGTGTCAGGTTCGTTTGCAAGCACTGAATAAGTGATGGATTGGTGCACAAGGAAAACGTAGGCCTGGCCACATGCGCGCCTGCCCTCTCGCCCTATTTGTTTTACTTTGCTGTGTCCTGATTAACTCCGCTGTGGTCTTGTCCTGCTTTTTTCTTTTTGTGCCCTTCCTACATCTCTCATTTGTTTGTTTTATTTATTTTTATTTACAGCACATTGCGGTCGGAACACCAAGCAGGAGAGCATAACAAAATGTAAGCCACAACATAAGTTCAATAAAAGAAAAGATGAAACAAAAACATGGTGAAGTAATAGAGCACAACATAAAAAAGAAATATAGCTAAACTGCAGTGAAATAGCGTTAAGCGTAACCAGGGAAATACATGCAATGTCATACAGTCACAAACCTTGTTTTGTATGGTTCTGAATAGAAGAATGGAAGAGCTCACGCGTTCCATGCATTGATGGTCCGACGAAAAAAAGAGTTGATGAAAAGGTTAGTACGTGCGAAGTAAGGTTCAAGAGTGCACGCATCTGTGTCTAGTTTGTCGAGAAATTCGATGCCTTAAGTTTCTACACTAATGTTAAGTTTCCAGAAGGGTGAGTACAAACCTCTGGAAGGCCTGGGCGTTCTCCCTAAGGGTCTGTTCACGACCTGCGCCAATGGCTATGTAGCGCCTTGCGCCCTCCTCCATCGTGTCCTCGGCAAGGTTTTGGATGTCTTCCAACGTTTCCACTGCCATAGCACCTACTGTCAGTGTTGCCGAAGCCGCCAGAGCGTGAGAACGTCCAGTGAGGCTTCACTGTGTGTGGAACGTGTCAGCTAGGCTCGAGGCACAAGCTTCAGTTTTGTCGCAGTCAGACTCGGGGCACAATTTTCAGCTGTGTGGTGAGAGAGCAGTTTAGTGATATAAGCGGACAAATGCGGAATTAGAAAATGATGCGTGAATTAAGCGCAAACATTATCGCTAGCGTGCAAGAAAATGGGTAGATTAATCTCAGAGGCATCAAGGGACATCGAGGCGTTCCTCCGTAATAAAGATAATAAATATTCTAATGTTTCGGCCAAGGAAACTAGCCTTTCGCAGAGGTCTGGCCTGTGAGAAAGGCCAGTCTTCTGGCCGGATCATCCGAATAAATAATGTTATGTTACTGAATTATGCCCTTTATTCGGACACTGAACCTAGTTGCCAGGAACTTCCTTCTGAATCTATATATGTTTATATATATAGAGAGAGTTCTGTTATCCTCACCGCACGACATGTGAGCACAACACGTAGGGGCAGCACTTCATTTGGACGAGCTTCGTGCGCTGGCACCACCTTACTTTCAAATACGTGATATCCGCTGAAGTCCACATGTTTTCACAGGTTATTACATGGGCGTCAGCAGGATTTTGCCTCGGGGGGTGCAAACCCGTGTTACATCGCGTCTGGGGGAGGGGAGGGGGGAGGAGAGAGAGCTGGCGTAGCTTGGGTGGGGGGGGGGGGGGGCAAGTGCCGGTGTGGCTTGAGGGGAGCAAGTGCCCCTTTTGCACCCCCCTGCCTACGCCCATGGGTTATTACATTTATATCCTTTCGCGGCCATGTTCTAACATAACAGTTGTTGTGTTGCTCGCGTCCTATTGTACTTATTTTTAGCTGGCTAGTGAATTTTAATAACATATACCATGAGCGCCCAATCTAAATTACATAGGGATGGGTTATAAACAATACAAAGACAAAAGTTTGTACTGTAATATATCAGCTACTACCATGGTAGCTAAACAGGTAAGGTGTCGCGCTGCTAAGCTTGAGGGCGGCGGACTTGCTTCCAGGCTGCAGCGGCCGCATTTCGCGTCCATCGAAATGCTAAGACACTCATGTTATTAGATTTAGGTGGACCTTAAAGAACCCCACGTGGTTGAAATTATTTGTGATTCTTCTCTACGGCTTGCCTCATAATCATACCGTGGTTTTGGCACGTCAAACCTTAGCAATAGTAATTATTATTGCGATAGCAATTATATGGACGCTCTCGGCGGATTTTTTCCGTCACCGTCATACCCCGTATATGTATATGTATGCATATATAAATAAAAGCCACAAATAAATATAATTAAAAAGAAAACATTCCCAAGCGCTCGACCGTGGATTCGAACATGCGACCACTCGTTCCGCAGCGCGCTGCCTTAGACAATCACGCCATGCGTCATTCGTTCTACAGGATACTAACGACAAAATACAAACGCACCGTTGGTTGAAACGCACGGGACGCCACACGTGGCCAAATTAAAATTATGCGAGACGCGGGCCACGTTGCATCGTTGCCCGCACTGCATTTGCATCGTATCACTGGCGACCCACACTTGTATTCCATTTTGGGGTTGTAGCGCCGCGCCACTCATGGCCAGTCGGCCAGGGGAAAACAAGAGCGTCCCGTGGCTCGTGGTGGCGCGAGCTAGTGAGAACGCTTTGGCTCTTTTAGGCTTGTGCCGCAGAAGGGAAGAAACGAGATGGCTGAACCGACGTGACTAGAATCCGGAGGCTGAAATGACAGCACAAGAGCACAAGACCCCCACGAAGAAAAGAATTGTGCGACACAGGCGCTGACTAGCAACTGCGTTATTCCTTCATAAGCCAATGCATATATAAGCCCAAGGCAACCTTACCGCACATGCGCACACAAGATTAACTCTAAGCCAAAACGTGTAACAAGGATGATAGTGTAATAAATACACGAATACATGAAATCATATTGAGATGGGTGCAGGGGCAAAGAAGTAAAGAAGAAGTAAGAAGGACAAAGAAGTGCGCTTATGCTATATTTTAGCCTCAGGAATATGTACCAACTACAGCCAAATGAAGTTTTATCTTAGTCACCAGAATCGACGCCCGCAGGTAACGCGAGCCGTGCCTTCAGGCGAAACTGCCAAGCGCTAAGGTGCCTTGATGCGCGTTTTGACCGCTTTAGGCCAAGCGCCGTCTTTATTTTCTTGTCTTGAGGTCGCGCGCTCTGCGGTTTTGTTTGCCGCCCAAAGGAAGGCGCTGCAGGGTCTTGAGATAACACGAGTGCAAGAGTCCGGGAGTGGCTTGCGTTCTGCGCGTGCGCCCAGACGGCTCGCAGATTTCTGGCGTCACCATTTCTAAAACTCTCTAGTGCCTCGCCGGAGTTGGGATGTGCGCCTCCGACTTCTACTTTGGCATACAGTGCGTGGTCGACCACGCTCGCGCGATTATCTTTTGAGGGGGAGTTTTCTACGTCTGCTTTCACAGCAAAGTTTGCGTTGGAGCTATAGACCGCACGAAGGTCACTTTGCTCGCTGCAGCGGCCGCGTTTGCGAAAGAAGTGATCTGCTAGCTAGAAGAGCCAAAGTAGGGGTTACTTGAAGTAACAAATGTGACAGTTCGTGCTCGTCCTGTGTACACCTGTGCGTTATCTTTGTGCGTCCTTTTTTGTGGTTGAGTGCTCCAAGTGTCGAGCTGTGACAGTTGTCAGTTCGCACTCGCCTTGTGTGTTTTCTTTCCCTGTGTCGTTTGTGCTTAAGCAGCGCGCAGCAAGTTTCTAGCTGCCTGCCATTCTTCCTGTGACATTCCAATTTCTTGCTATCACATTCATTGCTTCGCCCTTGATGCTAAACTGTGACTTTTAATTACTAAATCAGCTAAACATTTCAAAAACTCGTTATCAACTTAAGTGGTTCCAATCAATGCGAGAAGATGGTTCCACTCATTCGATGGGAGTGGTAAGAAAGACTGCAAAAAATGTTAGTTCTGCATTTTGAAATGCGAACTTTAAGATAACTCTCTAGTCGCTGTGAAATGTGAACAGTAAAAATGAATTGCCTCATTACGTAGGCACCGCTCCTAAAATATTTATGAGAATTTCTCAAACAAGAGATATTACTGCGAAATGAGACGGGTGACAAGTTTAGGATAAACGAAAGAAGGGAAACTTTTTCGAGAGGCTCCGTTCTTTGTTAGACACAGCCTAATGAATTCAACCGGCAGTTAGGCCAAGTAAAGCACAGGGGACATTAATTGTCGTATTTCATTTTAGTGTAGTAACTGTGACGTAAATTGAAATGAGTTAAAATGAAGGAAAAAACCGCCCGTTTTTTCGGTGGGACTCTAACCCGCAACCTTGGAATTACGCTCTCGCGGCTCTGTCGATTGAGCTACGGCTGAAGGTGCTTCCCCGTCCCCTTCATTGGTTATTTATGCACGTGTAAAGCCTGGGAGTGCAAGCCAGCGCCACTCGTGTAGCCAAGGGGGCGAATGTGGAACACTCTTTTTGCCAGAGGGCATCACGTGGCACGCGATCTCTGCACAAGGGGCCAGCTGATCAATAAACCTTAGGGCTACACTAAGACATTAGGTTTGTCGGTACGAGGTCCTCGCATTCATTTCAAGTTACGTCATAATAATTACACTACAGATAACGGCAACAATTAATGTCCCGTATCTTTGCCTCGACTTAAATGTCTGTTGGATTCATTCAGAATGAGTCACATTGCAATTATACTTTCACAGTTGCTCTAATTAGAATCAAGCGAACAGAGTTGTCTCGTATGGACAATGAATAAGGGAAGCAAACGAGAACTGGAATATAAAAAAGAAGCAATATTTACGTACGTTTCCAGCACCGATATAATGTCACCGTTGTTGCAAGCCGACCTGCTAGCAGAGAGTTTCCCGTAAGTAGCACGTTGAGCCCTGTGAGGCATTCGTGGCGCACAAGTGTGCTTTGTTACATAATAAGTGTAAGCTTTCCCGACCTCATTATTGATTCTACTGGCTGAAATGTAAGCGGCTAGGAAAAGTTATCCGAGCCCTTCAGAGAGTAAAAAGTTGGTACGACAGCGGTATTCACACGCAGCTGTATCCCTGGGCTCAATCGTAGACAGGAAACAACGCCAGCTGTATATTAAACGTCCTGCGATCCAGTTCCATGGTCCTCGTTACTTTATATATGTTCGTCGCTAAAGGCCGCCAAACCGCGAAGCCTCATCATACAAAACGGCGAAGCTGTCCCAATTCACCTTGCGCCCTCCTCGTGCTCGTCGTCGTCGTCGTAGTAGTAGTAGTAGTATTAGTAGTAGAAGAACAAGCAGAAAAACAAGTAGCAGTAGTAGTAGCAGTAGTAGTAGTAGCAGTAGCAGTAGTAGGTGTCACGCAGGTCACGTGTCCTGAGGGGGAGTAAGTAAAAAAAAATTCGGCAGATCCCACGTACCGTGGGAGTCGATGTTATGCGAAGCATGCGGCGGGAAGGTGACTGTGGCGTAATTTTTTACTGAGCGAAACGTTACAAAATGACGCTAAATATTCGTATAAATTTTGTACGCACACATATATGTTGAAGAACCGCATATGCCTTATATAACCAGTTGTTCACAGTTGGGGAACGCTGTCAGCGGCAACGTGGGTATTACCAACACCAGAAGAGGTAAGCTGATATGTAGTGCTTATACGTGTCCCTTATGATGGAGAACGCACGCATGTTTCACGAACCCGCGTGCATGTGTGGAAGAGGTTCTTAACAGTTCTTGAACAAGGTCATCATCCCCGTAATCAGTGAGCACCAGCAGCTGGTCATGACTTGTTATCGGATCCTGTCGTGATCGCCGTGACGAGGGGTCCATGTGTAGCGAAGTATGAGGTATAGCACAGCTGTTAGAAAACGTGGATGCCGCGGTCATTTCGTCGACAAATTATCTGTCGATAGAGCCGGCGACATGTCGGAAACTGAAGTCACCCTTCGCGCTGGTGAGGTATAGACCGTCGAGGCTGATAGGCCTGGATAGTTCTACGTAGACCAACATAAGTGGATGGCGCTTGTCGTATTAATGGGCTACCTGGGCGTATGCGGCCTACGTAGCCTAGTCTACAAAGCGGCTGTCAGTTAATCTGGCATCATCCTCGGTGAGCATGAGGCCATTGCCCAGCCTCGTAAGAAATGAAGGGGACACTGCGTCGTTCTGGTGGACGAAGTGCATTTTACGGTGCGGTGATGTGGATATATGTAACTTTCGTTAATGTAATCATACGGGGTCGAGCAATGCTTCAATATAGCTTACTGAATCACAGGAATACAAATGTAATGTTTATTAGACTGCTATAAAAGCGGAGCCAACACTGGAACTACAGATGTTAATCTGATATGACGCCTGTATCGTAGGAGTACACATCGTAGGAGTATCATGTAGTGTTTATTGATTTCTTGTAAAATTAGATAGCCAGCACCACAACCACAATTGATGATCCAGCGATAGTACGCCTGCGTAGGCTGCTTTTCCAAACCAGATTATAGACCTGGCGTGGCTCAGTGGTAGAATACCTGATTGCCACGCAGAATGCTTGGGTTCGATTCCGTCTGGGATCCTAATTTTCATTCTTTCCATTCGTTGAGTCAACGCTGCCGATGTTGGTTTTCCTTAACGCTCTAGCATTTAAGTTACCAATGTCTGTTCTTGCCGTTCCTGGGTAGATATAAACTGTCAATCACCTGTGGCGCATACCCGTACGCCGCGGCCCGTGGTAAACGGGTATGTGCCACACGTGTCTAGAGAAAAGTGTTTGGCGACGTACGCGACAGGACTTTCACGTTATTCCTGTCATGACCCGACATTCATATTCGTCAAGTCCTCTTACCCTCACATGCCAATTATGGTCTACACCAAGTTAAGGAGGCGATCATGAGAGCACCCAGACCTAGGCGGCTAGATAGATAGATAGATAGACAGATATAAACGCTCAATGTGCCAAAGGTTCGCTAAGAAATGCTTCGCATTTATTAACTAACAGGAAATGATGATGATGACTTTCGGTGCAAAATACTGGGAAAACAATTCGCACTGTAATTAATTACAGTAATTAAAATGTTACATTTTTGAATAAACTAAGGCAAGGCCTCCGGGCACAAAAGAGAGTCGTGTAGGTAACAGGGAGAGCGCACTTGTAAAGACTCCGGCTGCGCTGGCGGAAAAGCGTAGTGAGGTGCTCGCTGAAACTCCATTGCCTGAGCCCGCAGGTCACGTGGTCTCGCTTTGCCCAATCAAGTGTAAGCGTGCGTACTTGAATTCTAGCGGGGGAGTCACGACACCACGTGACCTCGCTAGCCTATCACATACACTCGCGCGCTTATGCTTGGATGTCCGGCGATTTTTACTGCCTAGAACTTGCTTAATTTTTTAGATGCGAAGTATCTTATGGTGAAGTTCAATCCGGTGGTGGCGGTGGTGATGGCGGTGTGCGGCGTGACCACCCTTACTGCGCATGCGCATACCCTCTCCACTCACCCTCTCCCCTCCCCCTCACCAGCTTCCCTCTCCCTTTTTCTCCTCTCCCCTTTCCCTCTCCGCTTGCCCTCTCCCCTCCCCCTTTCCACTCTTCCTCTGAAACGCCGGCTAGACATGCCGAAATTCACCTGCGCAATGCCGCGATGAGCACCAGCGCATGCGCGTTCCCTCCCCGTCTCTCTCCTCTCTTATGCTGCCCCCCTCTCGCACGATCGCCGACCGCGTTGCCCGCTCGCCCTGTGAGAATTAACAGCCAGGCTAGAGGGAAGACAAGACGCGCGTAGCGTCCCTCTTCGCGTTCCACGACGCGAGGTCGGTAGCATGCCCAAAGAACGCCAACGGAACGCGATCATGCAAGTGCTCCGGCTTCGCATCGCCTCATGGTCCCGTTTAGCGGGAAATGGTGTAATTTTTTAATGCGTAAGCCTCCTTAGGCTAGTTTTCCGGGACATCTGATGGGTCATTTTTGTTCGTCTGCAATGTAAAGCTTTTCGCACAGGAATACAAATGTTTTATTTGAAAATACATGTGAAGCATGTACTTGAACAGGGAATTTCGCTGGAGCCAACGCCTCGACAAGTGGACTTCTGAGCAGGGTGTCGGAACGAAATGTTTTTCGTTTCGGTTTTAGTTTCGTTCCTCCGGAAAAAGTTCCGTTCCGTTTCTGTTCCGGAACGAAAAAAAAAATGTTCCGTAACGGTTCGTAACGGTTTTTTATGCAGAAATTTGAACTTAAGGTAATCATAAAGAACATTGGATTTGTGATGTAGTTACTTGCCCTCCTCTTTGGAAAGTGGGACAAGGCTAAAACACATGCTTCATAGGAGCGGAAGTAACTGTACCACGAATTCCTACCAACTAGCACAAACCAGTAATAATTTCAAAGTGATAGTATTTATTTTCTTAAAAGACAAAAACGAATTTTTTTAGTGGGCTCAACGCTTTCTGTCAAGGGAGTGAGCACAATCTCCGAAGCAGCGCGTCATTGAGTTTACTCTCTGATAGGCGAGACCGCTGTTTTGATAAAAAGATCGCCAGGCCTGCGCGGAACACGCAGCACAGCCACAGCGAAAGCTGGAAGAGCGGACTTTGTAGAGCCCGTAAAAAAGTCTCTTGGGGCAATAATACAAGTGAACATGCAAGGTACCTACTACGCCATAAATCATCCCAATTTTTCTGAAGTAGAAAAGTTCCCACTATGCCATTTTTCATCATCCTTCGGAGTCTCGTGGTACACGCTACACATCTGTAAGGCATTATGTGCACTTTGTGCTGTGACTGATGATGATAAAGAATTATGGCTGAGCACTTTGCAATGGGTCGGAAGCAGTGTTGCGGAATGGGCGCCTCCATTCCATTTCACTCCCATTCCGGGGAATTAGAACTTGTCGTAATTCCATTCCTTTCAATTCTTCGGAATGAAAAATCTTAGCCGATTCGCACTCTGGGAATGGTCGGGCACTTGATTTCCAATCCTGTAATTCGCTGACGTAGGAAAGGCATCTTGATAGTTTTATTGAGTTAAGCCTCGGTTTCTAGTACACTGTAAGAAAAAAGAGAGTCAAAAGAGGGTCATGGAACCGTGACTCTCCTCGGGTGTCCATCTGACCCCTTTTGGAAGGTACAGGCAGAAAAAAAGAGTTCGCATTTGGGAAGGAGTCACTGGACCCTCCTGAAGCGCGTTTCGATTGGCTTCGGTATACGGAAGAGCCGCCGTATACGCCATACATATCGCACGCTCGCCCTTTGGCGCCGTTGTGGCGCATTGCTCGGCGACGCAGACGGGGTTGGCGCCAGGGTGGCGCGCCGCTCTCCTCTCTCAGTCGTCTCAGTCTCCTGGTCTATTGGAATGCGTTGCGTGGATGAGTTGGTTGCACGTCTTCGGTGGTATTGACGCCGGCTCCGTGCACGAAGTGACGCTTGGAGGGCGGAATATTCATGGAACTGTGGATACGGACAACGGGCGCCAGTTAACGGTGAGTGTACTGCTTTCGTAGGCACTAATTATACAGCTTTAGCTGGGCGTCTGCAGCAGCTCTGCGGAAGTTATCTGCCAGCCATTTCCAACAGCAGCCTGTGTCCGCGGGGCTGTTGCGGATGGCCAACTATAGCTGTCAGTTAACGAGTTGCCACCGTTATGCGCGTTGCTGTACAAGCTCCCATAAAGTGAGCGATGCAAACGATAATCGAGGGTCATTTCTTGCTGATCGCACGTCGTGTGTGCACTACTGAGGGTGCAAGATGTCGTTTTGAGATGCCCTTTAGTCTACTTCATAATAACATTTCCATCGACCTTGAGTGTGCGGCGTGTTTCCACGCGTGGGAACGTGAAAAAAAAAAAGCCTGTGTACAGAACGCTCAGGCGCACTATATGTAATGGTTTTTGTTGGCTGAAAGACGGTAGTTTGAGGTGCAGATATAGTACGGTGGCTTCCAGAATGTACGCGGTAGTCATTCAAGTTGGACACGCCTCGCCGGTGAAAGTGAAAAAGCTCTAGACTTTCGACGGCGCGCGTTGTTGCGGCCGCCGGCGTGCACTCTTTCCCCTCGTTTCTGTTTGCTGTTTTCGTGGTTTGCATACAGTGCGATGACGTTGGGCGCTATAACAGAATCGAGTGAGTGTACGTGATTGTGGGAGTTATGTGCGCTAATTCTAGCATATGACATGTCTGATCTCGACGTAGACGGCGTACGCACGCGTTGGGTGTCGTTCGGGCCCTAGTACTCGCATCTGTTTATCTGAGTATTTAAGGATGGGTTACGTTTGTAAAACGTGCGGTCAGTAACCGCCCACGGCATGCCCCTGGCTGCTGGAGGATGTGCTTTGTTGTTTCGTTGTTAGCCTTTATTATGTCTGTGTGAACCACTTATTGTGTAGGTTGTGCAAACCTTTACTGCAATTTCATTTTCTCATCATAATATCACGTTCTGCTTTTCAGATACCGTTTTTCATGGTGCTCACGCTGGACAGGAGCGACAACCTAGCAAGCCACAAGTCTGATGCCTCAAGCCGTCACCACTTTTTGATTTATTCTTAATCACAAGGAATAAATATGGAAACATGATGGCGATTTCTGCTGTTCATTTAGCACCATATGACACTGTGCATATCACAGTCACACATTTTAGGTGGCTATACTCATAGAAGCATGTAAATGAGGAATACCCAAACTTCTTAATTGGAAATCACAGACAATCTTTTCGCGCTTTCTATATAACTTTGTTGGAAAGTATGTGTTGTTCTGACGAGTTTTATTAAAATAATGCTAAAACTGACCTATTCTTTTTTTTACAGTCGCTGGGCAAAACGGCAAGTATTATTGGACTTTCTTAAAACGAATACTCCACTATTTTCAACAGTAGTCGCGCAAAAGTAGAGCAAGGATCAAATGAGTAGCTTAAAATACTTGTGGAGTCGCTTGATGCTTCGGTGTGGGTCCCTTGACCCCCCTAGGAGCGTTACCGGCAAGAGTCGTCTGACTCCCTATGAGTGATAACGTGATCCTCCCGATGAGAGTCTTTGCACTCTTCCTAGAGGGTCAGGGGCCTCTTCTAGAGCGAGCGGACCCTGACCCACCAAGAGAGTCACCGTGACTATTTAAAGAGAGTCGTATACGTGGCAAGTCGGAACTCTCCGAAAAGAGTCACGCATACTCTTTTTTTTCTTAGAGTGTAGGCGCGTTGCTTATAAATGTACCGTGCTTGTAATCAGCCAAGCCATTTTAAAATACTGCTTTATTGTTAATTCGGAGGCTCTGACTTACTCATACTTGACGTTTCAAAAACGGCACGTAGACGAAAACGTGCTCTATTTTCGGAAAAAGACGTAATTCCATTCCCATTACATTCTGTGCAAAAGGTGCTTAATTTCATTTCCATTCCATTCCTCCAAGCGTTGTCCCCATTCTATTCCGGGGTCGCGAAAACGTGGAATGATTCCGGAGTCATTCCAATTCTGGTGGGGCAACTCCGCAACACTGGTTGGAAGCATTAAACAACACACTTCTCGCGCTATTAGCATTGTGTAATGACTGGTTGTTATTTTACTCTTCTGCCACGCTATATTACATATCAACCCGATTCCATGTCCGACATGACGCCTGTATAGAGTATTTTTTCGAAGGAGTTACAAGCCCCAGCGTGCAACTGTGGTGGAAGACCCGACTGCCACGCAGATGGCGCGGGTTGAAATCGCATTCGATCCTAGATTTTTTTTCTCATTTAATTTTTCTTATATCACGTCATAGCGGTCACGGACGCCGGCGGTGGCGGACAACTATGGCGCCAAAATCAGCTGTTGTGATCTCATAACAGCTTTCGCTGTAACAAACTTCAGCTCCGACAATGCCCTCTCTACGCTGGCCTGCATGACAGGCGCGCAAAAGTCTACTTGCGTTAATATAAACATCTCTGGTTGCCACTGTTTTTGTTTTTCGCACAATTTCAACATATCTTTGCTTTGGAATTCCTGCCTGAGGTACGCGCTAATACTGTACCCTGAAATATGCTCACAATACATGGGCTCAGTTGCTCCGGATAGAGAAGTTTTCTCGTGAACCGAAATACGATTGAAAAAATTTCGGTTTCACTCCGGAACGAAATAATAAATAAAGTTTCGGTTGCGTTTTCGTTCCGGTCGAAAATATCGTTTTTTTCGTTTTTCGTTTTCGGTTTTCGTTCCGTTCCGACACCCTGCTTCTGAGGTTTTTGTTTCTCCACATTAGGCGAAACTTAGAAAAAGGCATTTGTTTGCTGGTGAAATTACAGTCGAACCTGCACCCCCAATATGTCAGTGCGCTCGTGTCCCCAAGATACCTCAAAGCCATATTGCACTTAAAAAAAATATGCAGCCTGCTATCGCCGGTGTTCAGTAGTAAAATGTTGATTTGGCTCTCATAGAAATGCCACACACTAATTGGTTCATTTTGATTTTGATGGGCGACAGAACGAGTGCAAACACACAGAGAGAGAAATAAACAGTTGGAAAGAAAGAGGAAGAGAGAAATAGAAAGAAGGATAGAGAAAAAAGGCCGCAAAAGATAGAAAGACATAAAGAGAGAGAGATATAGAAACAAGCACAAAAAAGAGGTAAAAAAAGAGAGCAATTAACAGACCAAGAAAGAAAGAGAGAAAATGAAAGAAAGAGAGAGCAAGACAGACCGAAAAAGAAAGGAAGAGAGATTGAGTATCACAGAAAGAGAGAGCAAGAAATATAGAGAGAAAAGGATAATAATAAAGAGAGAGAGAGAGAGAAAGAAAGGGAAGAAAGACAGAAAAAGAAAGGAAGACAGAGAAAGAAATAGACAGAAAGATGTAGGCAGCGTAGAGAGTTGGGTGAGTTGGTACGAGTTCATTCTGGTCGAACTGCGCAGTGGGACGAGACACGAAGAAAGGCAAGAACTGCGCTCGTTTGTCTTGCCTTTCTTCATGTCTCGTCCCACTACGCAGTTCGACGAGAAAGAAAGATGTAGAAACGGACACAAACAAAAGACAGACAAAAGAAAGAGCTAGACAGAAAGAGAAAGAAAGAGGGAGAACCAAAGAAAGAGAGATTAAGAAATGGAGAGAGAAAGAGATAATAAGAAAGATAAAGAGTGAAATGGAAAGAAACAAAGGGAAGAAAGACAGAAAAAGATATAAAGACAGAGAAAGAAATAGAAAGAGAGTGAATGGTGTAGAAACAGACATAAAAAAGAGGTAGAAAAAAGAGAGAGCAAGACAAAAAGAGAAAGAAAGAGAGAGAATAAAAAGAAAGACAGAGCAAGAAATAGAGAGAGAAAATGGTCATAAGAAAGAGGAAGCGAGAAATAGATGAAGAGAGAGACGAAGTGATGAAAGGAATTGAACAAAGAAAAAAACATTAAAAGAGCGAGACAGAGAAAAAAAATAGATAGAGACACAAAGACAGAAATGGGAATAAGCGGAGACAAATAAGACATAGAACTAAAAACAGACCGAAAGAAAAAAAGAGACAGACGTAGTCTGTGTCTTTTTGACAGACCTAGTCTGTCTCTTTTTGACACACTTAGTCTGCCTCTCTGTGACAGACGTAGTCTTTCACAGAGCAACTGTGTCTTTAAGAGACAGACGTCGTCTGTCTCTTAAAGAAAGAAAAACAAAAAATAAAGAGAAACAAGGCAGGTGCCCAGCTCCGCACTTCCTTCAGGCTTGCACCAGTAAGGCTACCTAGTTTTTTTTTATATTCACAGAGAAAGAGAAGAACCGACAACCACTAATACTAACTCTCAGGAGAACAGATGCAAAAGCGTATTATGTCAAGGGAGACTCATTCAATTACTCCTCCCCCCCCCCCCTTTACCCTTGGATCTTTATACACTCGACCGGATCTTTTCCTGCCTCCTGTAGCAGCCCGCCTTTTACCAAGCGATAATTTCACCTGACATTGTACTGCCTACAGAAGGATGCCGCACTTAAAGTTAAGCAACTTTTTACACAAGCAGCTAGCAGATATGTGCTTACGCAAAAAGTAACATTGGTGTCTGAAGATGACATCTTTATTTTGTACCAGCCATGTGTACATTGTAGCTTCTCTTGCAAGCAAAACTAAAAAAAAGGGCGTCCGAACCAAACGATGTTGTGCATTAACTGTGTTTCATTTGTTGTAATTAAGGCTTAGCCACCTGAAGCACACTTTTATTTACTTGCTGTCATATCTGTCATGCCATTGCTACATTCTTGCAGTTTGCCTATAATGATCACGACAATGGAACTCCAGCAACGCACTTGTACAATAATGCCGCTCGTCACTAAAAACATTATTGTCAGCATTATTGGACGAGTACAGGCGTGTTCATGTAAGTGCTCATTGTCGTTAAAATGGATCCCTGTTAAAATGTTCATGTTTCGACTAGAGAAAAGCAGGATAAAATATGCCAGCCTAGACTGTGTGTTCTCTGTGGCCATGCGCTTTGTCGTTTACAACCAGCGACACAAAGAAAGGGAACAGAAAAAAGTTGAAGATTTGGGTGTCCAGTAACAGGAACTTAAATTTAGAAAGGCGGCTCAGGTGTCGTCGTTGCCTTTATTATTTCCAGCGCACACGCCCATTCTACTGTATACAACCTGTACATCCACATCTTCAGTGTTTACAAGGTGATTCGGAATGCGCCAAACAGCGGTTCTTCCTCAAGACAAAGTCTTCGCACAGGTCCCTGACGTCCGAACAACCTGGAATGCAAATGCAAAAAAAAAGGAACTGAAACATTCTGTGATGCTCAGCAAACAAGATGGACAGTGTTATATTACCTACGGAGGCAAGTGTCAGCACAGTTTCCGCTTACATAGGCGCGTCGTGTAGGACAGCGGGAAACCGCAAGGGCAGGTAGGGGTAAGGATCAAGGGGCTACTTAAAGAGATGCTTTCTACGTGGTTTCCCAATGGTTTGGCAAGGTAAGTGTTCGGTTGTGGTAGAGGTCGTTGAGAGAAAGTTTGTGGGCGGCGAATTGAAGAAAAGACACCAGCATTGCTACAGCCTTTTGTGCAGCGACTTGTGCAGCGTCGTATCAATCTTATTTCGTGTTCACCATGTGCAGTGCTCTCCAATATTGTGCAGAACACTCGAGCATCCTCTAACTTCGGTTACACGGTCGCCCCATACTGGAGTGCGCGTAGCCCCAATTTTAGGGCTACGCACGTTGGGGCTACGCACATTAAACTGTGCGTAGCCCCAACGAAGGCCGGGCCCACGACTGAAACGTCAATAAAGACACTTTTCCCTTGTTCGTCACACACCCTGCTTCTTCTATATCCCTCAGGGGTAAGAGCGGTTCGACTTTGCTGCCACTGTGAATGATTCCAGTGAGGTGCCATGAATAATCGTGTTGTATTAAATCTTATTTGTGCATGCACGTGTCTAACCGCACCCTAGCTGGTGTTTCGCAAAATGCTGCAACATGATGTCCCATCCTGCATGGCCTCTCTCTTCGAACAGACAAGGCGGATTAAGTCTTTTGTATACTTGCACGCGCCCAAATGCCTCCGGCTGCGATAGCTGTTCTTGGTGTGGAGGCAGGCCCACTCTCGCCCACATAACGTGTGATTAGCCACGCGGAAGCGAGGAGTGGGAGACTTTGCTCGCCAGCGAGGATCGGGGGTGAAACTAGTGCTCCTCGACCAGGCTCGGCGGGTCGCTCAAGCCAGTGGAGCTCTGGAATAGGGGCGCCACCCACCCGCTCCCTGGACATTTTTTTCTTTATTCTTTTTTTTCACAACGAACGATTTGATATATACACCGTTAGCTGTTACAATAGCTATATACAACATATATATAGATGTATATATACATATATATATATATATATATATATATATATATATATATATATATATATATATATATATATATATATATATATATCAGTGCTGGGCAGTATCGAAGATACATGTATCGCGATACGTCTCGCCAGACGAGTATCTGTATCTGTATTTCCAATACATTCAATAATGTATCGTGTATCTTAAGATACAAGATACTCCTATAGGAGTACCACCGTACGAAACAATAATCGCTGGGCCAACTTCGCTTCTCAAGCTAGCACTGGTGCTACAAAACCGCCTGAATAAAACTAAGCGCAATGACAATTTTTTTTTCCGCCAGTATCCACCCGTGATGGCAGGCGATGAGGTGCGCGCCTCCGTTTTGGTGGAGCAGAGCAACGTGACAGCGCTCGCGTAGTCTCGATAGAACAAGCGCGCGTACGTCAATGCTTAGCTCACGTGCCTTTCGTTTTCTCGATTTTTTTTTCTTTGTACTTGTGCCAATGTCATGACACTTGCACTTCTCCACTGTCCAGCGCCACGTACCACAATGCGTGTGGCGATTATCGCGCAAATTCTGATGCCGCTCCCCTGCGTAGTGCTTCGTTACGAAATCTGAAGCATAGGGTTGCTTTACGTCTCGCGGCTTTCACGCATAAGCGATTTGAAGGATCTTGTGGATGTAAGTTCGACTTACATGCGATTGACTTATATGCGAATAAGGTCCTAACTATAGCATCAACTAGTACCGATGCTAGATCTATTAGATCAAGCGCTTATCTAACAGAAGATATGTTCGTGTACCGTACCTTTTCCTTCGTCGATCGAATTCCGGCCGCGGCTGTCACATATTCGATGGAGGCGAAAATGTTTGAGGCCCGTGTACTTAGATTTAGGTGCACGATAAAGAACTCCATGTGGTCCATTTTCCGGAGCCCTCCACTGCGGCTTCCCTCATAATCGTATCGCGGTTTGGGACGTTATACCCTAACAATTATTATTATCTTCCTGCTATCTTCATTCAGAGTTTTTGAAATCATAATTTGATTGTTAGCACAAGTGCTTTCTTAGTTGCCCTTCTTTTGCATCCCGTACGTCACCTAGGGATCTGAACTGTTTTTTTCCGGTCTGGTAACAGCAATATGTCTCTTTGCTGTCCAAATAAACTCTCTGCTTTATTCTTACTTTGAACAGTCTGCTTTATTTCTGCTACTGTTTACAAACTTATATTTCACTTTACCTTACTGCTCTGCGAAGGCGATTTTGAAAACAAGTATGTAATTATATGGGTGCGCACTTAGTATACAATACCAAACATCCTGCTTACCGTTTAGTAAAACAGCGAAATTGAGTTGGCATTATAATTATGGAAATCATTAGGAGCCATATTAAAGTTGTCAGGAAGGGGATTCGAGAAACATTGCTATACAAAATGGTCCGTTTTTCTCATGAGCGTTTTTCATATACACTAAATATTTTTATTGTCTTACATTAACAGGTAAGTTCACGATACATGCTTAATTGTCATAGCTATAAGGGGGGCCGCCTGTATCGTGTTTGAATACTTATTCACGATGAATGTTTGATAGAGAACGGCTTTTCTATTTTATTGACGTATATTTGTTTTTCTTTTTTAGGCCTCCCTAATTTTTTTACTCTTACTAATCGCCAGGTAATCGGAGCTATAGGTGGAAATAGCGTGAATAGCAGCGCTGTGCTGTGACGATTTGTGCAACTTTACTGCCACGCGCTCTTATTTCTTTATTTTGGTGTGAACGGGTTTAATAGATGAAAGAACTTTATTGTTTGTCCGGCAGATTAACGGCCCGGGCTCAGATCTCCCATGTCGGGACGTGAATGCCTTGCCTCTCCGCCGCTTCACGGGCCTGCTGGACTGCCCAGAGTTGGTCGGCGAGCTTGGAGCTGCGCAGAGCGGCTTCTCACCTCGGCTTCCCACCTCTCGGCGAGGTGGGAATGGGTTTAAACCACGAAAACATTATTAGCAGCGCTCGGCTCAAGACGCGCCGCGATGTTTCGGAAGCTTCGCAGTTGTTTCAGATTGCTGTGTTAAGATTACGCGCGAATCCCAGCCGCGGCGGCCACATTTCGATGGAGGCGAAATGCTCGAGGCCCGTGTACCTAGATTTAGGTGCACGTTAAAGAACCCCAAGTGGTCGAAATTTTCGGAGCCCTTCACTACGGCGTCCATCACAATAATATCGTGGTTTTGGGATGTAAAACCACAACAATTATTAAAATTATGCGCAGGACGCGAACGCTGTAGTTCATTCGGGAGCTTACGCGAGCACCAGCGATATAACGCTGGAAGGTTCGATCGCTGATGTGACAACGCGTTCCGCCGATGATCAGAATACCGAAGGCCAACGACATTTATTGCCGCTATCGGTGTAGAACGTCCTTTGCTCGTACTATGAGTTACTTAGTTTTATGGGCACAAGTTTGCCCAATGAACAGTTTCGTGTCTGCCAGGGTGACTGCCGCCTTCTCCATCGTCACCACCACGTGACAATACAATAGGCATTTCTGAGATGCACATGTTCTCTCGTTGAAGAAAAACTGTTAAAAGATTGCACCTTAATGGGTATATTGATAACGAACGCTTAACGCCAGCAGCTAAATAGAACATGAAAAGTCATTGCAGCTTTATGAGCTCCGCGTAAACACAATGTGTCACGAAAAATGTCGCTAGCAACGTTGTTGCTGCTGTACACCGGTGATTCGGTATTGCGTAAACGGCCTTTTACAGACAAGGCAAAACTCTACACCGGTATTTGCGACATCGTGCGAAGGCTTCTTATTGACGTTCTCGTGAATAGATGGCGACCCTCTAGCTGGTCGGCAAGCTGAGCAGCGACTCCTATCAATTACAAAAATGACAAGCAACAGCCGCTGTCAGTGAAGAGCTGTCCTGTTAATCAGCCAAAAGAAACCCAAATAAGTTCTGTCGGAAGTAAACTAATGCACTTCGAGCAAGAAGGACAAAACTTTTGAGATACTAATTTTTTCAACTACTAACATTTTGAGACACTAACCCTTTTTGAGATAGAAAACCTTTTCGTGTATATACAGGCGTTCGCTGCTACCATATGAGAGTCTATATAACAGCAAATTTGCGAATGTATCGAAGTATCTAAAGATACAACTGGCAAGTATCGTATCGTATACAATTATTGCGGTAGTATCTTGTATCTGTATCTCCAATACTTCTTGCCTGAGTATCTTGTATCGTATGGCGATACAATTTCAAAGTATCTTTGCCCAGCCCTGATATATATATATATATATATATATATATATATATATATATATATATATATATAAAGGAAAGAAGTGTTAAATTCAAGGGCTCGTTTTCTTTGTTATACACAATATTAATGAGAACTAACAGACAACAATGCCAAGGAAAGCGAGGGTCTCGTTCTGGCAGACTTGATGCTTTCAGGTAGTATGCGAGGGATTATTGGTCAGCTGCCAGCTCGTAATAAGTTCACGTGCTACGTGACGCCAACAGGCAGAAAAAGAGTGTTCCACACTCGCCGTCATGGCTACTGGCGGCGCTGACTGACGCTCCCACGTTTAAATGCACACATATACCCTATGAAGTGGACGGGGGGATGGCCGCCGCGGTAGCTCAGTTGGTAGAGCATCGGACGCGTTATTCGAAGGTCGCAGGTTCGGTCCCTGTCCGCGGCAAGCTATCTTTTCGTCCACTTTTCTTTCTTCACAATTACCTTACATTTATTACTAAAAACATCCCCTATAGTTTCCTTGGCATTATTGTCTGTTAGTTCTCATTAATATTGTGTATAACAAAGAAAACGAGCCCTTGAATTTAACACTTCTTTCCTTCATTCATAGCGAGGGTCTCGTTCTGGCAGACTTGATGCTTTCAGGTAGTATGCGAGGGATTATTGGTCAGCTGCCAGCTCGTAATAAGTTCACGTGCTACGTGACGCCAACAGGCAGAAAAAGAGTGTTCCACACTCGCCGTCATGGCTACTGGAGGCGCTGACTGACGCTCCCACGTTTAAATGCACACATATAACCTATGAGGTGGACGGGGGGATGGCTGCCGCGGTAGCTCAGTTGGTAGAGCATCGGACGCGTTATTCGAAGGTCGCAGGTTCGGTCCCTGCCCGCGGCAAGCTATCTTTTCGTCCACTTTTCTTTCTTCACAATTACCTTACATTTATTACTAAAAACATCCCCTATACTTTCCTTGGCATTATTGTCTGTTAGTTCTCATTAATATTGTGTATAACAAAGAAAACGAGCCCTTGAATTTAACACTTCTTTCCTTCATTCATAGCGAGGGTCTCGTTCTGGCAGACTTTATGCTTTCAGGTAGTATGCGAGGGATTATTGGTCAGCTGCCAGCTCGTAGTAAGTTCACGTGCTACGTGACGCCAACAGGCAGAAAAAGAGTGTTCCACACTCGCCGTCATGGCTACTGGCGGTGCTGACTGACGCTCCCACGTTTAAATGCACACATATACCCTATGAAGTAGACGGGGGGATGGCCGCCGCGGTAGCTCAGTTGGTAGAGCATCGGACGCGTTATTCGAAGGTCGCAGGTTCGGTCCCTGCCCGCGGCAAGCTATCTTTTCGTCCACTTTTCTTTCTTCACAATTACCTTACATTTATACTAAAAACATCCCCTATACTTTCCTTGGCATTATTGTCTGTTAGTTCTCATTAATATTGTGTATAACAAAGAAAACGAGCCCTTGAATTTAACACTTCTTTCCTTCATTCATAGCGAGGGTCTCGTTCTGGCAGACTTGATGCTTTCAGGTAGTATGCGAGGGATTATTGGTCAGCTGCCAGCTCGTAATAAGTTCACGTGCTACGTGACGCCAACAGGCAGAAAAAGAGTGTTCCACACTCGCCGTCATGGCTACTGGCGGCGCTGACTGACGCTCCCACGTTTAAATGCACACATATACCCTATGAAGTGGACGGGGGGATGGCCGCCGCGGTAGCTCAGTTGGTAGAGCATCGGACGCGTTATTCGAAGGTCGCAGGTTCGGTCCCTGCCCGCGGCAAGCTATGTTTTCGTCCACTTTTCTTTCTTCACAATTACCTTACATTTATTACTAAAAACATCCCCTATACTTTCCTTAGCATTATTGTCTGTTAGTTCTCATTAATATTGTATATATATATATATATATATATATATATATATATATATATATATATATAGTTGAACAAAATGAAGGAGCACACTTACGAAAATTGCATATTTTACTCATTTACGTTACGGCCGTGGCACGGCCTTCGCCAGATGAGTAAAAATGAGTAAAAATATGCAATTTTCGTAAGTGTGCTCCTTCATTTCTTCAACTACATGTGCACCGGACCGTTCAGAACTTTCTTTTGAATCATTTATATATATATATATATATATATATATATATATATATATATATATATATATATATGTGTGTGTGTGTGTGTGTGGGGGGGGGCGTAGCTTATTTGCATGCATATATATATATATATATATATATATATATATATATATATATATATATATATAATATATATATATATATATATATATATATATATATATACATATATATATATATATATATAGATATATTGTATATAGCTAACACGCAACGTGCTGCATTACATTCCACAATGACAGTGTCCACACGTAGCGCTGGTAAAAGACAAAATGAAAACAGAACGGTAAGTAATAGCAGTACAGGAAAAGTAGAGTTCCATTGCAGCTCAGATGTTTCAAGCAAAGCTCTCTCAGTGTCATCTTAGGAAACGAAAGTACGTGGAAAATTATTCCCCGATTTCCTTTAGTCGAGAAAAAAATGAATATTTAAAAATGCTAGTGCGAGTGATCTACGGGATCAGGTTAGGCGTGCGACGACTCCTGGATGCGCTAGGGCAGAACGGCTGAATATTACTTATGCGCAGGTATATTCAAATTTCTACTATAGGTCGAACTCAAAAATTTCGGGCATGCGATTTTGCAACGATTTTCAAGCACAGGGATATTATTGTCTTTCGTTAGTTTTGCAGGACACTCTGTCGATTTAAACTTAGCGAGCATGAAACCTGCAGCGTGTCTTTGAACTATCTCAAGTTTCTGAATATCTTTGCCAAGTTTGCCGTCAGTGGAATAAGAAAAAGTGGAAACAGCTCACCGAGGAGTTGCATGGTGCGCTCAACTTCCTCCTTAAGTATTTGCAACACTCTATCGACACCTTCCTTACCCTGCAAAGAAAAAAGTAGTGTTGGGAAGCAAACACTTCATAGGAAAAAAAATTCATAGGGTCCCTCACGCATTCGCCTAAGGCGAGTCGAAGCCGAACGCCATCTCATCGTTTTTTTTCTTGTCAGTCGACGTATTGATCCTCATCTGGCCCTCTCCAATACCTTTGTGTACCTAACGGAGTTTTGCACTGAGCACCAGTGGACATAAACTCCTGAAGGGTGACGCTGTCCGGCACACCGCCTTGCTCGCACAGACAGCCGCTCCCGGGAGTCCACAATGTCTGTGATGGGGTCCAAACACTATTTGTTGTCAACCTCGGCCACCGCACTGCTCGCTCGCCACCAACCACTTCCACTCCAATATGCGGGCAGCCTCGCAACACATGGCAACGGCAATTGGCGTGGCAGAATTTCTTGCGTGAGCAATTGGAATGCTGAAAGCGCGCACCATTATTTTTTAACACGAAAGTGGTTTATGCCGGGATCCACCAAGACTTCACTGACGTCATTACCACCATCAGTAGAAAAAGAATTTCCATTGACGTGGGTGGCATGGGAGACAAACCCACGACCTCTCGGTTCGCGACGACAGGTGCCCGGCACCCTACCTACCGCGCTACCGACGCACATGCACGAGCCTTTACAAACGCTCCGTATATATCTCCCTCTAACAGTGTTCGATGACGGGGTGATGTCGCCGTTTAGAGGCGGTGAAATGCTGCATCATGATACTAATGAGTGCCGACAGGGAGCGCTTTGGTAGTGTCGGCGCAATGGAGTTAGAGTGTTCTAGATACGCGTCTAGCACACTCTAACGGAAGCTTTCATGCATTATTGTTGGAAACCCTGCGGTCGGTGCAATGCGCCGTGTGAGATTATTCTGTTTGGTGACGACGCAGTACGTGATTTGCCTTTTGCGTCGTGTTAGCGTGACGACTCGTCGACAGTGCAGATTCCACATCCACCAATGGCGTTTCACCGTCGCCTACTGCTTCGAGCGCGATAGCATCAGCTAATAAAGCTGCTGCAGCAAGCGTTACAGAAGGACAACGACGTTGACGGGCGAATTTCGCGCAGTGAGTGACTTGGTCCAGCTAGAAGGACGGCAGTGGTTAGGGCAACGCGTTCCCATGTTCACAGTTCCGGCTACGAGCTCTACCTCGCGCGTTCATGAAGCGCTGTGTGGTATATGCATGAGCACAGGCGTACGTTACCATGATATTGGACAGCGCACACCTTGGCGTTGTATCGTCAGATCAAGGCGCTTTGAATCAGTGCATATTGAGTACCAGTGTTCGTTACGTGCTTGTTGATGTCATCTCTGCGAGGAATCCACCCTATGCTGTGTCCACGTTCATGTTAACTATTTGACCTACCACAAGGTTTAACTCGAGTCCATGGACGTTAGTCGTCGGGATAGAGATGCGCAACTAAGCGTCAACATGGATGCATCCACGTCCAACAGTGCTATATCAGCCAAAGAACAATAGACGTTGTGCAAGCTCTCATGCATCAGTGTACAATAAACAATCAACAAATCATGGGAAGACGCGAGTCACTTTCGTGCTATACCGATTTCTATGACGGAGGGATCAGCCGTACTTTTTTTTGCATTCCTCCAACAAATGAATGTTAGGATCACAAAGAGGCAAAACAGCTGACGAGGATCAGGTAACAGCGTGTCTGTTAAAGGACGGTGGACAGATTGTCCTAGAAAAACTGGGCACCCTGTATATGCAATGCCTCTTGACTGTGAGCGTTCCAGAATCTTGGGGGAATGCTAACGTGATCTGAATACATAACAAATGGGGCGCCAATGTCCAGTACTTGCAAAATTACAGGCCAATCAGCTTACTTTCTGTTGCCTACAATACTAGAAGCCACCCTATATAAAACACTGGAAGAAATCTACAACGACTTTAAATGCACCGTGGTCCTCAGTAATAAAAGCAGTGACATTCAAATAAAGAATAGTGTAAGCCAGGGAGTACATATCTCCATTCCTGTTCCACACATTCTTATAACAGGTTTTCAGCGCCCTGGTTTGAGATCGGTTGGGAATAAGGGGTAACAGAGAATACCTTAGTAACATGTGATCCGCTGATGCTATTGCCAAGCTGAGTAACTTAGTGGACAAATTGCAGAGTTATAGCTGAATTCAACAAACAAAACGAAATGGCGTGTCTAGAAATTGATCTGCAGAAAACTAATGTTCAGCAGACTCGGAAGCGAACGGCTTGCGATAGGTAGCGAGGCACTGGTAATATAAAATAAATACGTCCACATAGAAGTTCCGAACCATGAGAGACTGAGGAAACTACCTTTTAGATGAATAGCAATGGGATGAAGTGCATTTTCCGATCGTGAATTCAACTTTACCAGCATCCCTCAGCAGGAAGGTTATATAACAGCTGTATCATAGCGGTACTTACCTAGTGGGCAGAAACATGTAGGCTTACGAAAAGTGTTCAGCTGAATTTACGGATGATGCAGCGAGTCATAGAACGTAAAATTATATGTGTAATGTTAAAAGAAGTAAGATAGCACAGTGGGTCAGGGAACAAGCGCTTGTTAAGGGCATGTTAGCTGAAGTGAAGAAAAAATTGGCATTAGTAGGGCATGTAGCGATAAAGCAAGCTAACCGCTAGTCATTGAGATTAACCGACTGAATCCCAAGGGAAGACAAGCTCGTCAAAAGGAAACAGAAAGCAAGGCGAGCAGATGGGATTAAGAATTTTGCGGGGATTACGTGACCGCAGCAAGTACAGGAACCATTGGGCTTAGGTTCATGATAATACATGTTGATCCTTTATGACGTAGAGAAGAAATAACGCTCTTTTTGGAGTATAAAAAGGAAGTAAACCGGCTTAGCTTACGTCATAGGCGAGCCCCCAGAACACCGGCCGTCCTACGAAGACAGCCCGAGCTCCCAGCGCGAGCGCCTTGACCACGTCGGCGCCCGTTCGTACTCCGCTGTCCAGGTACACCTCCATCTTGTCCCCCACGGCGGCTACTATCTCGGGAAGAACATCGATCTGGAACGGCCGTACACGTGGCTTCTCTTTGAAATACTTGGTATAAAAAATTGACCGAGTATCTGCGTGCTACGCTGCAAATGTCGTCGAAAGACGATAGTCTTCTGCAGGCCGTTTCTGCGCCGTTTCAGCGCAGCCTAAGGAACACTACGGTCTTTAGAATTACGCATATAAGCATTTTCCAGTAAAGGAACGCACCACCTAATACATACGTATTGATGTTGCGCCTCAGATATGCGTAATATTTGCTTTTTAATCGACAATGTTGACAAGTATGAACGCAGCTACCAGTTCAAGATGGCTGAGCGTACGGCAAGTGCTTAAACTGCGGCCGTGTGGCTGAAATTGAATTGTGTGACAGACAGACAGACAGACCAAAATTTCTGCGTTTATGTTCCCCAAGAAAAACTATCGTCTTTAATACTCAACTTCTTACACCGCAAGCCAATGCCCGTGGGCGCCATCATTTTCATGTCATAGCGTATCAACCGTATGGCATTCCGAGACGATCACTTTTGGTAACATTACCTTTCGCGACATTTCACGAGATTAGCCGCCGGCGTGTACGACCCTCTGCGGCTCAATGTTTCGGCACGGTGCCAAACGTGGCCAGGACCTTTGTCGCTGGTGGAAACCGATGCGCCCGGCGCCTGTCTCGTGAAATCTCGCGAAAGTAATGGTGTCACCCAAATGCGATCGTCTCAGAACACGGCCTCTGGTGTTTCAGGTCGCGCTGCTGATAAGACAGTGCGAGTTCTTGCTATCTCTCGAGAAATCTCATCTGTATTTTTCCCATTGTGAAAGTTATTGGTATTTCGCCGACGCCTATTTTTCCTGCTCACTCTAAAGCGGTGCGACTAAAATAACACGCATCCACAGCAAGCCCACGATTAAAGGTGGATATTTGTTTACACAATGAAATTCATCCACTTAGCGCTAAGTAACGCACGCACTTTCGTTTCAGCCATGTTCGGTTCCTATGAAATTGGCGTAATGGGCATTAATGGACAACATAGCCAGCATCCCATTTCGTGCCAAATTTCATAGTGACATTGCGTGGTTATCGTGAGTGCTTGCGCCTACCAGCTGATCATCATCATCATCATTTATTTACCCTTAAAGGCCCTTTTCAGGGTATTACATAAGGGGGGGGGCGGACATAAGCATCAATAACAGCATGATCATTATTATGCAATGCTAGAAAATAAAAACATAACAATAATAATAAAAATGTTTGCAAAATACAGAATACATGATTACAGTTTCAAAAGCGAAGCAAATACAGTGAAATAGGCAGAACAAGTTGTATAGATGCCGTTACAAAAAGAATTGTACATGAAATAACACTGTGATGGTGGCATATTACTGGTTGAGAAAACATGAAAGTATGTGCCTAAATTTATTGGAGTCATGCTCATTTACTATTTGGTCGGGCAACGCGTTTCATAGCTCAACAGCAGTTGGTAGGAAGGATTTGTTGAATGCTTTAGTGGTACCATGTAGGCGTTGAACACTGAGGTTATTAAACAGGCGGTGTGAAATGCGGTTGGGCGGAACAAAAATGGTGTCTCTGAGGTGAGGGAATTGATAATACAGTTTGTGGAAAAGGGAAAGTTGTGAAATCTTACGGCGAAGAGATAGACTAGGTATGCTGAGGGAACATTTGATGGAAGTTATACTAGTGTGCCAGTCATAGTTTGAAGCAATAAGACGTACCGCACGATTCTGTACTGCTTCGAGTGAGTCAATAAGACAAGTCTGGTGAGGGTTCCAAATCGCTGAGGCATACCCAAATTTTGTCCGAATGAGCGTTTCGTAAACGAGTTTGCGGACAGGGATTAGGGACAGAAAGAGTGATTGCTGGAGGAGGCCAAGCGATTTGGAGCAGTCTTTTATAAGGTTAGTTATGTGCGCAGTCCATGTGAGTTGATCGGTGATTGTAACTCCGAGGTAACGGTAACAGTCGACTTGGGTGAGCGCCGAAGATTTGAGAGAGTACCGGTAATTCAAGGTTGAGTGCTTGCGGGTAACACATATGTACTAGCATTTGGAAACGTTGAGGGACACAAGCCAGACAGAACACCACTTTACAATTTTATAATAAGCTGGTCATTGGTGGAGGATATGCGCCGATAGAGGACGCAGTCATCAGCGAATAATCGAATGGATGAAGAAATGTTGGCTGGGATGTCATCTATAAAGATCAGGAACAGGAGAGGTCCGAGCACTGAGCCTTGTGATACACCTGACAAGACAGAGCTACTTGATGACTGAATGTTATCGATGACAGTGTGTAGTGAGCGGTTCGTGAGAAAGCACTCAATCCATGATAATACATGGGTGTCAAGGTTGATGCAAGCAAGTTTTGAACTTACACGACGATGGGCGATCCGATCGAACGCCTTTGAAAAGTCAAGATAGATAACATCAGTTTGAAAACGGGAATCAAGGTTAAGGTGAAGGTCTGTGGTAAACTCAAAGAGTTGTGTTTCACATGAGTAGCCCTGTCTGAATTCATGCTGCTTGGGAAAGAAAAAAGAGTGCTTGTCTAGATGAGATGCGATGCTGGAATACAGAATATGCTCTAGGAGTTTACAAGGTATGCAGGTTAGAGAAATTGGGCGGTAATTAGATGGATTGGAACGGGTACCAGGTTTGTGTATGGGCACAACATGGCTGATTTTCCAGTCATTCGGAAGAGTGGAAGAGTCAACGGACTGAGTGAAAATCAATTGCAAGAAGCAGCTAGATTGCGATTTGGTGCCCTTTAAGGCTTTAGCCGTTATGCCATCCGGGCCTGGTGCACTGGAAAGTTTGAGGTTGTCGATTAAGTTCGCGATTCCTTGAATAGTTATAATGACCTCCGGCATTGTCGAAAAATTACGAGATGCTAACGTAGGAATGTTGGCAATAGGTTCATTAGTGAACACTGAGCACAAATAGGAGTTCATGACATCAGGACGCTCATCCCCTGGAACAGATGACCCGTCAAAGTTAATAAGCGCTATACTGTGACATGAGGTGCGTTTTAGTGACAATGATTTCCAGAATTTGCGAGGGTTGTCTCGCAGAATGCTCAGAAGGTCCAGGTGAAAATATTTACGCTTAGAGTGCCTCAGCAAGCCGGTGTATTCACGCAGCACTGTAAAGTATCTGTCCCATTTTTGCGGATTGTTACTTCGCTTGAGTTCACGGAAAATCCGCTTTTTTTTCTAGATAGGTTTCGGAGGTTATTGGTATACCAGGTCCTCCCGGCATCACCGTGAATGCGCAGTAGAGGAACATAGGCATCAATAAGAGACAAAAGTTTGCCCTTATAGAGTGCCCAGTTTTGCTCAACTGTACGGAGAGAGGCTGACCGCTGGAAGTCTTCGAAGAAAGATTCCAGCTGATTGTTAATTTCGGGAAAGTTTGCTTTGTTATAATCTCGAATGTACTTGGTCGACGGCTGACGGTCAGGGAGCTCAATGGCTGTGTTAAAAAGCAAGATGTTATGGTCTCTAACACCTTGAATACACTGTAAGGAATTAATTTGTTCACTAATTTGTTCAGTATGTTCACTATATACTGCAAGTTTCGATGTCGCGTTTCATTCCGTGATCAATGTACTTCACAGTGTTCGTCTAGACTCTAGAACATTTTTTTTTGTTTTCGAAGCTCCTAATTGTTGAATACCTGGTTTTCGTTTCGCGATCACTATCGACAGTTGCACCAGTGTGGCCTTATCCATATAAACGTCTGCTGCTGCTACCACCGAAACTTCTGCTGTTACAACAGGCAGAGGCGGCGCGACAACAGAGCAGTCGCCCATGTGACCCGTCACTAGCAGTGAACCCGAATTGATTCTAGTCACACGCGGTTCTCCTAAAGCAGCTGAGCCGCCCCGTAGGATACAGCCATCAAAAAGTACACGTCCCCCAGAGCGCTATGGCTACCAAGTGTAGGCTGCGATGCTGCGCTGTTGTGAGACATTCTGCTCTGAGACAATCTGCTGTGAGACACCCGATCTGCTGTGAGAAACTGTTCTCGGTGAAACTCTTCTATTGTAGAGAGGAAAAATTCTTAAACGTGGGGTGTCACTGGAGCCGACGTTTTGACAAGCGGCCTCGCCTTCTTCAAAGCTGCAACTTGAAGAAGAAGACAAGTCCGCTTGTCGAAATGTCGGCTTCAGCGAAACCCCGTGTTTAAGAATTTCTCACATCTTCTAGCTTCCATCTTCCCCTGAACTTCTGACTTTCTCTTGTATGAACGAAAGAAGGGGAATTTTAATTTTAAATGAACGAAAGAAAGGGAACTTTAAGGGCTCGTTTTTCTTTGCTAGACACATTATTTAGAACTAACAGACAAGAAAGCCAAGGAAAAAATAGGGGATGTTATTTGTAGTAATTAAGATGTAAATGCGAAGAAAGTAAAGTGGACGAAAAGGTAAACCGCGGCCGGAAGGGACTGAACCTGCGATCTTCGAATAACGCGACCGATGCCCTACCACCGAGCCACGGTGGCGGTCATCCTGCCGTCCACTTTATGGGGTATATATGTGCATTTAAACCTAGCAGTGTTAGTCAGCGCCGATCGCAGCCATGACGGCGAGTGTGGAACACTCTTTTTCTGCCTGCTGACGTCACGAAGCACGTAATCTTTTTACGAGCTGGTAGCTGACCAATAATCCCTCGCATACTACCTGAAGGCATCCGGTATGCCATAACGAGACCCTCACTATGAATGAACGAAAGAAGGGTAATTTTAAAGGTCTCGATTTTCTTTGCTACACACAACATTATTAGAACTAACAGACATGAAAGCCAAGGAAAGTATAGGGGGCGTCTGTGTTAGTTCTAATTAATCTTGTATGTGCTGTAAGACATTCTGCCCGGGAGACTATTCGCGAGTGTTTCATACCTTTGAAGTGTCCATATCTTTCAAATAGCTAATTATTTATTCATTCATTTTTTGCATACTTCTATATAGCTAAGCATATGACACAAATACGTTGTTGTTAATGTACACAGCCTTCTGTGTACATCCACTAACTTGCTATATTACTCTTCCTTGCAGGTCTTTTTTTGTAAGGAGGGAAATATGTTGCATCTGGCTTCGGTTTCTTGATAACTGCTCATGGTGACACCAGTGTCGCCTTATGTATATAAGCATGCGCCCATTTGAATAAAGGGTTTCTTTATGTTAGTTGCTCGGCCACTCCTCATTCAGCGGCAGCGCGTGCCGCCACTGAATGGTCGAGAAACACCAATATTTCTGTTGCATATAAAGACACCGCTGTGGCAACCCGTTAGCACTGTCATCTCGCATCGCAGCAGTTAAACGGGGTGCAAGTTAGAATTGTGCAAATTCGCGAGGTCACCACTAGCGCTGCTAGCTGATATGAGATTTAAACCGCAGTCCGCACATGTCACAGCTAGGAAGGGAACGTCACAGCTAGGAATACATCAAAGCTATGAAGTTCGACGCTGCGCGTTGCTCCATGCGGGAAACGTGATCCATAG
Source organism: Rhipicephalus sanguineus (assembly GCF_013339695.2). Taxonomy (NCBI): domain Eukaryota; kingdom Metazoa; phylum Arthropoda; class Arachnida; order Ixodida; family Ixodidae; genus Rhipicephalus; species Rhipicephalus sanguineus. Next base: position 88,377,290 of record NC_051185.1, on the reverse strand, counting down.
CTCAGAGATCTATAGTAATCTGTAGCTCCATGACGCTGTTTCAAAGACTTTGGAAGCCTTGTTTCCGCTGTTTTCGTAGTCTTTGATCATTGTGCATGCCTCACTCACCGTGGCCGGAGTTCCGTCCAGTTGGCGGCCACCATGGTTGGATACGATCACAGCTGCTGCACCATGCCGGTGTGCTGCGAGTGCCGCTTCGGCTGCAATCCGAAAAGTTTGAATGTAATCTCAGAGTGTGCGGTATCTTAGTTGACGGCGGCACAGGAAAAAAGCCCGTGAGATGAAGGCTAGGCGGTTCGCCCCGCATCTATGTTACGTCCTATAGCTGTTATCTTTGCATTATGCCACTCTTGCTTTAATTGTTCTGAAATGGGAAGCATTTTCTTGTGGGCCGAAGGCACTTCGATCCTGTCTGTCTATATACCGAGACGCCCACGTCCGGGCGCTCTCGTGGACGCCTCCTTAAAGAGGCCATGACAGGGTCATCAACACACTGCGCTTTTCAGCGAAAGATGGAAGTGGAGCGTCTATTGTACCCGCATATATAATTAAAACGGATTCTAAAACAATATTTCATTGCAAAATGAGGCCTAAATGTCGCCGGCTGCAAGTCCCGCCTACCGCCGGTGACCGCCATTTTGCCATGGCGTGTGTGACGTCATGTGCTGCATGGAGCGGTGCTGTCGTCTTCTACCAGCGTTTCAGCCACTAAAAATTGTCCATTTTCAATGACAAGTTGAAGAAAGCTAAAATAGCTCCACTGCACGCGCATCTGACGACGAAAAAAATCCTTGGCCGAAATGCAGACGCTCGCCAAGCAACCAGTTTGTTACGTCACGGCTTGCGAGTGTCCCAATGCTGCCTAGCTCTCGGGTCGCTCGCGTGTTTATAAAAATATTCAATGACAAATTAACTCCTCGAGCAAATACGCTAAACTTTCTTGAGCTTGTTTGTGAAAGCACAGGGATTAATCCATATAACCAATATTATGACCGAAAATTGGGCATCATGGCCCCTTTAACTTGACACATACAAAAATGGGCATAGACGGACATGAGCGTATTTCGAACGGTGAAGACATGAATAGCGGGACATGACTCTCGCGTACGTCATGAAACCCTTCGTCTTAGTCACGTGCGGCGCATACCCGCTTACCATGGTCCTTGAAATGTGGGTATGATCCACACGTAGATGAACGCAAAGAATAAAGATTACGTTTTGAGCTGATGGAGAAGAAGAAGAAGCCGACCAGTGCGGACGTGGAAACATCGGCTTCCGCTATCTTGAATGACTGTGCGAGGTTTTTCACCTCAACTCACCGTAAATTTCAAGCCAACGAACGCAGAAGGTTACACGGATTCCGTGGACACCGGATTTATTTCGGTGGGTAGGCTCTTTCCCCATATTTTGCCTTCCGAAGTGCTAACCGCGCCGCAGCCTCGCTAACCTTGACGGGCTAAGCCTAGCTCCGGCGAACCAAGGCGGGTAGGCCTAGGCCTAACCCGCAAGTTTCCCCCGTTCACCATGGAAATGGTAGACGGCGAAGCAATTTCGCCTGAAGAAGCGAATGGCCCGGGCTGGATTACGGCTTACAACCGTAAACCAAGCAAGAGCAAAGCTAAGCAACCTCAAGACGCAAGACCCGCAAGTACACGAGGCAGACGAAGGAACGGCGGCCGCACCACCGGACCGAGAGGCGCGTATGAACGCCTCGTCGCCACCTCGAGACTCCCTCAACTACCGAGGGACACATACCGCATCATCGTCAGGCCCCGAGACGGCCTCAACGTGGCTAAAATCACACCGGTGCAGTTTGAGCAATCCCTGGCAATGGCCGCAGCCCTGGCTCCTCAGAACCTCACGGAAGACTCAATTTGCCCTAACGTAACCCAGAATATTTTCGTCGTGTGTACCCCTAGCGAACGAAACGCACGAGCCTATACCGCAGTACAGCAACTCCGCCTGCGAGACACCTTGTACCGAGTTGCGGTATACCCGGCTCCACCTGACGACACCTGCAAAGGCGTCATCCGAGGCATCGACCTCGACCTCAACGATAACCAGCTCCGAGAACTGATCGTCACAAAACGCTACCCCAGTGCTCTGGAGGTGAAACGCATCAAGAACACCCCAGCCGTGACCATCCTATTCCAAGGAATGCAAGTTCCCAATTATGTGTACTGCGGGGCGAGCATAATTCGATGCACGCTTTTCCGCAGGCACACGGAGGTTTGCTACAACTGCGGCAACCTCGGCCATCGTGCAGACGTTTGTCCCAACCCCAACACAACGTGGTGCCGGACGTGTGGGCTCAAAGCCCCACCCGAGAACCACCAGTGTAAGCCCCACTGCACCCTTTGCGGCGGACCGCACCCCACCGCCGACAAGGACTGCAAGCGCAAGTTTCAAGTTCCGTACATCGTGCGACAACGACGGCGCCGACGTCGTCAACGTGGCCGTAGCCGCTCCCGGGGACCGAGCGGAGCCAGCTCCCGCAACTCCAGCGCCACCTCGAGCACCTCCGCGGCATCCAGGAAAAGCCGCTCCGTCACACCGGCAGCGAGACGTCGCAGCGCCCTCCACAGCCGCTCCCGCTCCAGGGGACGCTCCCCCTCCCGCCAGGCCGGGCTGACATGGGCGGATCGAGTCCAAGGGAAGCAAAAGTCGCAACGGAGCCCACCACCAACTAAACAGGTAACGCGGCCTTCATTGCCAGAGCATGAAAGCGAGATAGTCACAACCCTACGCCAAGAACTAGGAGGCCTTCGGGCCACCACACAACAGCTCACCACGCAACTAAATGATGCGAGGCAACAGATACAAGCTCTCACAGCCCCTAAACCTGTACCCTCACCCTCGGTAGACGTTAGCAAACCTAAGCGCAGAGCCCCCTCACTCTCAGAAACGGTCAGTGGTGACAGCGACACATCACAAGACACTCTAAAAGAAATCCCCCCTCTCACACGAGAAAACAACGAAAGTATCCACACCTTGTCACGCCGGGTAGAAGCACTAGAGCAAAAAGCCACCATAAAAGCTAAACACATAGCGAAACAAGCACTTCCCACGGATCCGACAGCACACCTGCCTGGGCCAGCTAATCTAATCTAATCACCATGGCTTCCACAACCCAAGACACCCTAGAAATTTGGCAGTGGAATCGCGCTAGCTGCGCGAAGCGCAAAACCCCACTGCAGCAGTACATTAAAGCGCAACCCAAAAAGCCTCACGTAATACTACTGCAGGAAACCTTATGTGACAAGCTCACACAATCGGGTTACCACTCCATCTCACAACGACGGGAGACCAAGAGAGGTATAGCCATACTCATCAGTAAGAAATTCGCTTTCATTGAACACGACATGTTACCCACCCGCAGCCGCCTAGAGGCGATACTCATCGAACTCATACCAAACGGATTATTAAAACAAAGCGTTTTTGTTCTCAACGTTTACAGCTCCCCGTCGGAGTATCGACAGTCCTTCCACGCGCTCTTAACAAAAGCCACAACCCTCGCGCGAAACTCTCCGCTCATCATAGCAGGAGACTTCAACGCCCCCCACCCGTCATGGGGTTACCCCCAGGCAACGGCCAAGGGCACTAACCTCACGCGAGCAATAGACGACCTGTCCCTCACACTAATTACAGATCACCGATTCCCTACGAGACTAGGCACGTCGGTACGCCGCGACACTACACCTGACTTAGCATTCACCCGTAACGTCACAGGCCATACCTGGACCAATACGCAGGAGAACCTGGGCAGCGATCACTTCATCATACGCACCGAACTACCCAACGCAACAGCCCCACCCCGTACATTCACGCTAACGGACTGGGATGCCTTCCGCACCCTCCGCAAAAACAACACAACCGCATACAACACATTCACCGAACTACTGTCCTCACTCTGGGAAGACGTAGCCAAAACAACGAAAACCATACAAATAGAGCTCGACGTCCCGAGAATGGACCCACACCTCGCACACATGCTCGAGGCAAAAGCATCATTACTTGCACGCTGGAAAACACAACGACTCAACAGACGCTTACGCAAACGCATAGCAATACTAAACCGAGACATCACCCAATACTGCACGGAGCCCACACGACTCCAATGGCACGAACTCTGCTCGGCAGTCGACGGCCGCATGCGAACGGGGGTAAATGGAACCTCCTAAAACACATGCTCGACGACCGCCAAACAAAAGACAACCAGAGTCACGCCATAGACCGTCTCCTTCACTCGCACAAAAAGACGGGAGGACGGAGACAACCTTCCTTGAGGAAATCGCCAAACGACACCTTCCCCTACACACCACACACCCCACCGACTACCCCCAAATAGAATGTGTAACAATACCCGAACTCGATGACCCCTTCACGGAGTCTGAAATTCGGGAAGCCTTGCACAACCTCAACAGTAGATCGGCCCCTGGTCCCGACAGGGTAACCAACCGCCTGTTGCGAAACTTAGATACCAAGCCATCACACTACTCACGAAAGATATAAATCACATGTGGGAAACCGGCCACGTGCCTGAACATGGCGCACGGCCACGGTGGTCTTCCTCCCAAATCCTGGCAAACCTCTCAACTTTGACAATATACGCCCCATCTCCCTAACCTCATGTATAGCTAAAGCAGCTGAACATGCTATCTTTAATCGCGTATCGCGCTACATTGAGGACCACGAACTCTTTCCATTCAACATGGTACGGTTCCGACCACACCTCTCAACACAAGACGTCATGTTACTGCTAAAGAAGCACATCGACTCAAAAACGAGAGATGTCCGCGGCATCCTCGCCCTAGACCTCACCAAAGCATTCGATACCGTTTCCCACCGCTTCATACTGGAATCCATTGCCAGCCTTGGCCTCGGTAAAAGATTCCAGGCATACGTCCGTTCTTTCCTGCAAGACAGGAAAGCTCAACTACGAGTATCGCAACTCACATCCGACACATACACATTAGGTCCCAACGGGACCCTACAAGGGGCAGTCATTTCGCCCCTCCTTTTCAACATAGTAATGAAGGGACTGTCTGACAAACTCCGCGACATCCCCAACATAAACCATGCTCTTTACGCGGACGACATCACCATCTGGTGCCCGGGAGGTTCCCTGGCGGAAGTAGAGCAAGCCCTTCAAACCGCTCTCGATATCACGGAAGCCTACCTACAAAACACCGGGCTGAGACTGTCACCCACGAAATCCGAATTGCTACTGTACCGGCCATCTCGCCAAGGCGTTCGTAATCTAACCCCTTTACACGAGCTTTCCATAGCACTACAAGCCAAAAACGGGCAACGAATACCCCGCGTTGACTCCATACGCATTCTCGGTCTCCTAGTCGAGGCCACCGGGTGCCATGCGCGTACAATAACACATATCACAACTAAAACGGAAAACATGCTCCGACTGATCCAGCGAGTCTCGGGTCGCAGGCAAGGCCTCAGTGAGGCCAACCTCCTGCGCATATACCACGCGTTCTTAATGAGCCACATCAATTACGTCGCCTCTGCCCACAACTGGACAAAAGTGGAAAAGATTAAGCTGAACACACTCATGCGCAAAAGCATTAAACAAGTCCTCGGCCTACCCCAAAACACGAGTACCTCCTGTCCCGACCAACTAGGTATGCACAACGACATCGATGAAGTGATCGAGGCCCAGACCACAGCCCAAGTGGTCCGCCTCTCCTCCTCGAAGGCAGGCCGTCGATTACTAAACGAAGCCGGCATGTCCTCACACCCCTACCTTGAACGCGCAGTAACCCTCCCGAAATATGTCCGAGAAACCTACATGGTAACCCCATACCCGCGAAACGTCCACCCACACCACAATAAAGGCAGACGCCTGGCCCGCGCTCGCGCTATCCTCGACCGTACCGCCGCGAATCGCGGCTCTACCGTGTTCGTCGATGCGGCGCAATACGGCAACTCCTCCACCTTTGCACTCGCAGTAGTAGATGGCGATGGAGCCCTACGCTCAGCCGCCTCGGTTAGGCTAGCAACGAGCGCCATAGCCGAGCAGGTCGCCATAGCTTTAGCGATGACCGACCCCTCGCACACTAGCGTCTTCACTGACTCTCGCGCCGCCATTCGGGCTTACGAAACCGGCAACATCGCGCGTGAAGCAGCCCACATCTTACAAACACGAAAGCACACGGGTTCGCACTGCCTCTCTTGGTTCCCTGCCCACATGGGCAAAGACGCCCATTCCCGACAACCCAACCTCAACGAAACGGCTCATGACCGAGCGCGAGAGCTCACCCGCCGCGACGATCAATCAGCCACCGAAGAGCTGGGCCCAGACATAGAGTTTAACGACCCCTTACTAACCTTCCACGAAATCACCTCTCACTACCGCAACAACAGATGCCGATACCCATTACCACACACAAAGCTCGAACGTGCTCAAGCGGTAGCCTTTCGCATGCTACAAACAAGATCGTACCTATCACGCGGCCGACTGAGCCATTACAACACAGAAATCACTCCCCAATGCCCAGATTGCAGAGAACTCTATTTTTCACTCTCGCACATGCTATGGCAATGTCCCGCGTTACCTCAGGGACCTCTCACCAGTGAGTCCGACTGGGAAGAGGCACTCAGGAGCTCCGAGCTCCACCAACAACTCAAGGCAGTCCAGAGGGCCCAAGAACTGGCGGAACGCCATCACGTTCCCGCCCCGACTCGGGCGTCGCCTACGGTAGCGGCTGCTAGGGTGTCCCCCCTGGATCCCCCGGCGGCCTAAACTCCTCAGGACCGTTGAATAAAGTTCTTGACTGACTGACGTTTTGAGCTGGAATCGAACCCAGGCATTCCGCTTGGCAGCAGAGTTTTTTACCGCAGAGCAACGCCAGTGTTTGAAAATGCTTCGGAGAAATACCCTGCACAGGCGTCACGTCGGGGCAAGGTCAAGTTTGCAGTGTTGGCTGTCCGCTTTCATGTTTTTGTAATAAGCAATACATATGTACTCCTAGTATCCGCAAGCTATATAGTCAGCCGTTGCGCGGCTCCGGAGGTATGCGCCGACAACTGCTACTTATGACAGACACTTCATCGCACCGTAGCGTGCACTAAGTTTCGATAAAACTGACCTCTGTGCTCTAACGTGGGCGCCCACGTTACGTCGGACTATAAGCTCCCTTTTGGACGTCAGTGTTGTCGATGACCTCGGTAAGCCCACGGTATGCGCACAGCTAATCAAAGTACAGACAGGCGTCGATCCATCCCGCAACGTTGGGCTCAAAACAAAAAATAAATGGCAAAGCTTGCGCTATGTCGCGCAAGGGTTGAAGCAGAGAAGCTGGGTGATTCTGAAGTCTAGGTCGTTGCTAGGCTTTAGCTAGGTGATGGTAGGTCCGTGGTTCTCAGCCATATATGTTTCGGGTACCCCTTTTGGACTGGTAGAAATGATAGGGACCCCTTGCAGTGAGAGAAAATGGGCAAGGGGTCCTAAATTAACACAACATGCAGCGTAAATAGGTGTCTTTTGTTTCTCCCCGGCAAAGAACGGCTTTTCAATGAGGTGTGCGGTGGGCAGCCGCATTCAACCTGTTTCGAGCTGTTTGCTCTTCACGTATGCAAGCACGGAAAAAGCTTGCTTGCGTGCATATGTCGTAGAAAACTGCGAAAATAAATTTACAGCCCTCTCATGGAGAAGGGGAAACGTAAGTCATCTCCACCGCAATGCAAATTGTTATGCAGTGAAGCTGATTTTGCGGCGGCCTACTTCGGCTAGGTTCAGTTACGCAAGGACAATTTGCCAACCAAACCATATGGCTAGTCGAACGTTCCGTACTGCGAGCATTCAGTACCGTCGTTTCGTCAATTTCTGAAGCCGTTGCCGAAGTCGAGCGCGAGGCGTCCGTCGCCGCCCTTAAGGCTGGTTGCCGCCCCTAAGCTTTCCATCGCATAACCATGACAAAACGGCAGAGAGAGTGGCAAGTTACGTGGTTAATCACGCGGACACGGATGGCGAGGCGGGGTTTGTCATACTAGCAGCGGTCGGAGCAGCGGAGGCGGCGGATGCAGCTAGTCACGCGGTATGCGTTTCTCGTTCAAGGCCAAGTGGTGATACAGGGCGAAACTCGCTCGACTAGGCCAGTAAAGTTCTTGCTTTAAAATCGGTAGTGGCCACTTTCACGGGACATAGTGTTCCCGCATAAAACGGGTTTCTTTTTCGAGGATGAGTTTCGCGGAACCCCAAAAATTGGTTCGCGGCCCCCTTCTGAGAACCACTGTGCTAGGTTGCTTCTAGGTTGCTTCTCAGCGCAGAGAGGTTCGAGTTAAAGCACAAAGAGTCACAGACACGACACGGATGCTTAAACTCCAGAGACAGAAACTGGCGCTGAAACCAAGCTTTCACACCTCCCGTAGATCTACGGGCACGTCGTCGTTCGCGTAGGGCTTCCATCGCTTCGTGGTCTTCTCGCAGCCATCGCTGCTTTTATGTTCTCTAGTATTCTCTCGTTGGTATACGTACCGCGGAAGCACTCCATACATATGCTTCAGCGAAGCTGAAACGTGCGGCCACGCTGTTTACCACTGGCTTAATCCCGATGGTTTAGTAAAGCTTTTTTCAATTACTGGTTACGTCTGTATAGCTAATTGGCTTTGCCCCTCTGTTGCCTTCTTTATTTTTAGTCGACCTGAGGTAAGGTGTTGGATTTACCCGATTCCTGTGGCACATATTCGTTCATGATGATGATAGTTTTTTGTACACAAAAGCAACGAGGCTTTTGTATATAACCCTTTCGCTGAAGCCTTCCCAATTAAATGACCAATCTGCACGCCTATACCTTTGATGCCTATGGCTACACAGCTGACATGCATCAAGATGCACGGTCAAACAACTCGTTATTGTTGCAGGAGAGCGCCGATTCGCGGCTGTGACCACTCGAACCGAGAAAGTTCTACATAATGTGGTCGGTTCCAGAACATTCACTCCCGCTCACTGAATTGATTGAGCTGTGTTAAATAGAAATTATAAAAACAAATACGAGAAACTCCACGTAAAATACGAGCAACAACAGGGAAAAAAATCACAGCATATCCATGGGGTGATTGATGATTAGTGGGGTGAAGCTTCGAAGGGAATCATCGGTAAACCGTGAAACTCTTCCGTGAAATTGGCCCAGCACCTCCTGCAAAGGGTGTGAAACACCGTGTATATATTAAACATCAAACTTTTATTGTACTGTTGGTTTACGTGGCCCCTTCATTATCCGCGCTTTGTGATCGGTGAAATGCAGGGAAAGTGTCCGCTCCCGAGCGAAAGAGAAAGCGCGCCAAGAGCACCGCGTTCCCCGCTCGCCCTGTGAGAATTAACGGCAAGGCTAGAGGGAAGACACGACGCGCGTACCGTTCCTCTTCGCGTTCCACGGCGCGAGGTGTTCAGAAAAATTTATTGTATCACAAACGGTTAACATCAATAGCATGCCCAAGGAAAGCCAACGGAACGCGATCGTGCAAGTGCTCCGGCTTCGCATCGCCTCATGTTCCCATTTAGCCAAACATCTTGCTCAAGGTGTGCTTTGCGTTTTTCGTAGAAATAGTTTCTTTATCATGTACATTAAGACGAAAAGTTGAAAGCTCGCTAGAGTATATCGCCCGCAAAGTATGTCTTTTAGTGTGAATAAATCAAGGAACACTACGAGATTGTCTTGTAAATTATGGTATATAGTGAAGTGCTCATCTAGTGAGAAATTCAGTAAACTAGAGCTGGCTACATACATACATACTACTACTACTACTACTACAGAAAAGGGAACGACCCACACCCTAAGGAACTTCGCCCCTTAAAAATTCAGTTGTGGCATGTGGCCAAATTCACTGCGTGAGCTATATGAATGCGCGTATATGTTGGTCATACGTAAGAAAAATAACGAAAGAGGAAGAGAAGGGTAAATGACTGACCAGGATACTCGCAAGCAAATCTCCGGTTAACTGTGCTCAGGCCGTCGTCACAGGTGTCACACACAATGTGGCCAGTAATTGTGAGAAGCCAAGTGAGTGGGATTCGATTAAATATATAAATTTCATTTGCAAGCAATCCATGGATCTCTCAAGCTTGTAATTTTTCATAAATCATGGAGGTGTTAAAAGGAATATAACCAGCCAACTTCATCCAGACCCATTGACCTCGAAGAAACGCCGGGGTTGGCCTTCAACACCTGTGCATGTTAAGAGCGTCATTGCCTTTATGCGTATACGAATGCGGGGACGACCCCAAACAAAAACCAGAAAAGTCAATTCACCAATTTAGCGGATAGGTAGATAATGGGTTAGCTGATGATATGCGCGTTACGTGAACGTTCGAAGGAAAACCCGCATGGTTTGACGCGCCACGTGTTCACGGTTTTGCAGCCGCACGCATCACACAGCCCAATCCAGTACCACTTGTAGAACCATTGCGGTGCCGTCTATAGAACCGATGCACTTACCAGTGAGTACACCCTTGACTACCACAGGTAGTTTCGAGAGACGGCGCAGCCATTCGATGTCGTCCCAGGTGGCCGATGGCGAAGCATCCATGTCACTCGAATATTTGTCTAGCGGCTTGCCTTTATTGAGCCCGACCGGCAATGAGGCTTCGATATTGGCGAAACTGTGAAAACAGACGCGCGAATAATGTAAGAGGTGCTACTTCTAAATCGTGCACTGCGTTCAATGAAGTGGGTGATGTAGAGCGCTTAACCTTGTCCTGCAAGCGCTCCTGTCCCGAAAGGCGGACGCTTGCGGACCGAACTAAAAAAAAATCGCACCATCTCCGCTAAAGGGGACCATGAGGCGATGCGAAGCCGCGTTTCGCCATGTCGAGCCCGCGTTTCAGCGCGGAGGGGAGAGGGAGATGGGAGGGGAGATGGGGAAGTGAGAGAGTGGGAGGGGAAGGAGAGAGGTGGAAGTGGGAGAGGGGAAGTGGGAGAGGATGCGTGTGGAGAGGGTTCGCGCATGCTCAGTAAGGGTGGTCACGCCGCACACCACCGCCACCGGTTTGAACTCCACCATAAGATGCTTCGCATCTAAAAGTCCAGCCAGCTCCACTTCGCGAACGCTGTCGAAACAGCGAAGCTCATGCCCGTCATTCATCAGGCTATATTGTACTTTCATGTCCTTCAAGTGTTCGCTGGCGCTTAGCTTCGGCCTCCCTTGCGCGAACATCGCGGTTGGCTCGGCGACGACATGCCCGTTCTCGCGTCAGCTCTCGCTGAAGGCTGTTTCACATGCCGCGAATACAGAGGAGAAATCGCTCGGTTCGCCCTATTCGCTCTGTTCGCCACCGCCGCTAATGGCGGTTTCGTTTCACATGGACTTCGAATGGTCTGCGATTTCCGCTCTGCGACTGGCGCGGCGCGCAAAGTTGCTTGCTGCCGTTGTTTGTTGCAGACACTGCATAATTTTCAAATGTAATGTAAGAATCTCCGCGTTATGATAGTCTTAACTTTTAACACCGGTAGCGAAGAGCACGGTTGTTTTGTCATTAAAAACACTTTCCAATCTAAATTCACTTGCAAATGCGCAATAGTGGACATAACCAAAACAAACTCGTTGGCGCATTTTCGACGGCTCGGCCGGCTCGGCTGAATTTCGCCGGGTCTCGACTGAAAAATCGCTCCGTCGCTGCGAACAGAGCGAAACATTTCCAACATGTTGATTGCTCGCCGCCGACCGCTGCGGCGAGAGCGATCGGCCGTTTTTTTTCGCTACGAGCGAATTCGCAGCCTGAAAATCGCTCTGTTTTGTGTAATGTGAAACGGCCTCGATGCTCACGTCGGGTGGCTTCTTCATCGGGAGAACGAGATATGTTCGCCATTCTGAAAGCGCAAACTCCTGAGCTCTGACACTGACACGCTATTTTACACTGCACCGCGCTTCACCGTCACCCCATCTTGGCGCGTTTCTCGAAGGTTCACCCCTCGACACCCTCCGCCCTCGCCTTCGCGTATCGCAGCACGAGGCAGCCCTCCCCTTCCTAACGAGCTCTGGCCACTCTACAAGGCCATAGGCCACGTGACCAGTTCTGCGCCGACCCCGGACATGTAATCATCGACTAAGAACAGTTTAGTTGTTTAAAAAGTGGGTTTCCCAACGAGCGCGTTAAACAGATTGTCATTTCTGCATTTCTTCTATAGGATGGAATAAGTTCTAGATGACGAAATATAGGACGTGGAAAGAGGTTTGTGGGGACACCTTACCGACAGGGTCTGCCAGACCAACCCCGAAGTAGCAACGTCATCAGCACCACCACAACCAACAGGAAATGGATACAGGGACTAAATATTTGTCACGTGACAATAACTGAGAGTAAAAGGAGTTTATACGTGATTGTCACGTAACATCGACAGCCCCTCCTTGCGCCTTGTCCCCGTGTGTCGTCTTCCTCTAAATTTCTATTCGAAATATTGAAACAAGTTTAGGAGTATATAAAATAGCGCGTTTTTACGTGCCAACAGTGAGATCGTATCATGAAGAACAGTGTAGTTGGGCCTACTGACTAATTTTAACCGGTTCTCTAGCGTGCACCTATATGTTAGCACACGAACGCTCCTTTTTCGTTTCCTAAGTTTTCCCTCTGCGTATCTGCACTGTCGCGCCTTTGGTCGAATGCATAACCACCTCGTTACTTTGGCACCCTGAAATCCCAGAATTTGAATAGTAAAATTTTCTCTGGGATCTATACCTAACTGCTGTTATCACGTGTCCACGTCGCGCTCAACGGGACCTTCAGACCTCGCAGAGTACCGATTAAAAAATTTAGAGCCCTTCCAAATGTTTGTTGAGAGAGAAAGCCAGTGAAGCTGTTGGGTCTGTACTTTTCGGAACACTAATGGGAGTATGTGCGCCTGCATTTTGAAATTAAACAAACATACAGTAAAATTTCGAGGATGTTTTTGAGTGCGTCCGACAGAACTGCACACACGCCACCCAAAGTGTTCTCGAGAAACTTCCGCCGGCATCTCGACGTAGCACTAGGAAAGCGTGCCGACAGCGAGGAGTCGTCCGTGCGTTTGGCTTCACTTACCCGAGTGACGTCGATGGCCTTGGCTCGACGGCGACGCGCACACTCGCGCTCTTGGGCGCGCCGACGTTCCTCGTACTGCCACTGCTCGCTTTGGAAAGTACGACAGGCGTCCGACCCATGGCGACTCGCGAGTCCAAAGACCAACCGAAAACATAGCTAGCGCGATCTCTTACGTCACCCTAAAGAGACAGGGCATGCAAACACGGACACAAAGATAACTTGCCGCCGGCGGCAACTTTGTTTGTTTGTCGCCTTAAGGAGACTGGCTCACACCCACGAGGGGAATTGGCCACACTGACAATTATAAAGGGAAATGTAAACCCTATGAAACTTCAAAAAGAAATAAGAACGAAACGCAATGTAAATAAAAAGTGAAACAGTTAAGAAATCAGAAAATCCGTAGGATAACGATTGAAAAAAAGGAATAATAAAAAAAAGGGGGGGGGGAATGTGGTTCCAGTGGTCGGTAGCACTAGCAGCGCACTCTTCCGGTAGCTTGAATGAAGTTGTGTAGCGCAGTCATAATAGCACTGCGGCTTGCCCCAAACTGATCGCCTCCAAACAACAACAGGCTGGAAGTAGTAAACTGTAAGCCCAGCCTACCAGTCGGCATTTCCAGAAACTGTAGCACGGCTGGGTGTGCAGCCGTCACCTAACACCTGTAATCACGTGACATGTTACGTCACGCTTCTCTTTATATAGCTCTAACCAAACGGCCATAAAGTTGTTCTTCACCCGACTGCCGGCCTCGCTACATGGTGGCAGCGAAACCCAGCGGATGCGTCGATGGCGTCCGCACTACTACCGCCCCCGAAGCCCATGGAGATGTCACAGGACCCTTGGGTTGCCTGGAAAACTTGGAAAAGTGAGTTTCTGCTCTTTTCCACCGCTACAAGATTGAACGATCAGCCAAAGGATGTTCAAGCAGCCACGTTGCTAGTCACCATAGGCGAAGAAGCTCGAAAGGCATACATTACCTTCAAGTTCGAGGAGGCGGAAGACAGAAATGATGTTGAAGTTCTAATTAAGAAATTTGAGGAGCACTACAGCCCGCAACCAACTTAACATTTCAAGAATTTCTATTTGGTTCAAGAAACCAAAAGGCAGGCGAAACGTTTAACGAGTGGCTAACAGAACTGCGTGTGTTAGCGAAGAACTGTGAATTTGGGAATCTTGAAGACAGCATGTTGCGCAGCCGAATCATTTTGGGCACAACGGATAAGAGCCTGCAGCAAAGGCTGATAGCCGAAAACCCGACGTACGAAAAGACTGTCGACATATGCCGTGCGCATGAACAAGGCAAAGAGCATTTTCGAGAGATAAGTGGAGCAACCGGATCCAGTGAAGGCACCTTTGTAAACGCAGTCGCAAGAGAAAAAAATGTTTGCTACAAATGTGGGGCTCAAATGCATCGCAGTGACATGTGTCCAGCAAGAGGAAAAACCTGCCGAAAGTGCGGACGGCTGAACCATTTCGCTAGAGTATGCAGGTCACCGCGGAACGTCAGCCAACAAATGCGAGAGCTACGAGCAGAAGACACAGATTTTTTTTTACAAACGTTGACTGTCGGTGCAATAGCTACTGATGACTGGAGCGCAACTGTGTACATTGAGGGCCATCCCATCACATGCAAGCTAGATACTGGCGCCAACTGTTGTGTCATTTCAAGAAGCGATGTTGCAAAACTGCCAGATAAACGTCAGCAAGCTTGCAATGTTAAGCTCACAGCATTTTTTGGGCACACAACAGCCGCGCATGCGCAAGTTCACTTGACACTTTCGGCCAATGCCAGAACCAAAGAACAAATGTTTTTTATTGTCGAAGAAGACGTCCCTGCCACTTTGAGTGGTGCAGCAGCTGAAAGTCTTGGCTTCATCTACCGTATGCGAGACATACAGCAAGAACTGTACCCGCCAGTGCAACCTTTTGCAGACGTCTTCGAAGGACTCGGGCAGCTAAAAGACTTCGAGTACGACATGAAGCTCAAGCCAGGCGCAGTGGGCGTCGTCGTTCCAGCGAGGAGAGTCCCCGTGGCTCTTCAGGACAAGGTCAAGGCCGAGCTGCAGCGCATGGAAACCCAAGGCGTCATAACAAAGGTAACGGAGCCAACCGAGTGGTCTAGCCATATGGTTACAGTCGTTAAGAAGGACAAGGTTAGAATTTGCCTGGATCCTACGGCGCTAAACAAAGTGCTGCTGCGGGAACATTACCCAATGCCGACCCTAGAAGACGCAGCCTCACAGGTATCGGGTCCACGTACTTCTCAACACTCGACGCAGCGTCAGGTTTCTGGCAAATTAAGCTAACAGAATCAAGCTCAAAACTCTGCACGATGAGCACGCCGTATGGGCGCTATCGGTTTCTTCGAATGCCCTTCGGCATCGCGTCAGCTCCAGAAATCTTTCAAGCAGCTATGCATCGCATTCTGGAAGGCTTGCCGTGCGTAGTCGTGATAATGGACGACATACTGCTTTGGGGCCGCACAAAAGAGGAGCACGACCACAACCTGTCACTTTTGTTATTACGCTGTCGCGAAAACAACCTCAAGCTTAATCTAAAGAAATGCACTTTTTTGCAGCCTGAAGTCCGCTACCTCGGGCACATTCTTAGCACTGAAGGCCTCCGCCTGGACCCAGGTCGAGTGAAGGACATACTGGAAATGGAAGAGCCAAAGAATTGTAAGGAACTCCAAGTCTTTTTAGGCATGATGAATTATGTACAACGTTTCATTCCTAACATGTCCGACGTGACTGCCCCCCTAAGAACATTGTTGCACAAAGACATTGCGTGGGTTTGGACTGACGCTCAGCAACGGGGTTATGAAACGTTGCGTGAAAGCTTAGCAAATGCACCAGTTCTTGCTTTCTTCGACGCAAATAAGCCAGTCGTCCTATCAGTTGATGCCAGCCAAATGGGCGTTGGCGCTGTGCTTATTCAAGACGGCCGTCCCGTCGCATTCTCGTCACGTTCACTAACAGAGGCACAGCAGCGCTACGCTCAAATTGAAAAGGAAACATTAGCCATTGTGCATGGTTGCGTCAAGTTTCATGATTATATCTTCGGCCAAGAAACTGTGCTTGTTGAGACCGATCACCGCCCGTTGGTGCCGATATTCAGCAAACCACTTCATCAATGTCCACTTCGCCTGCAGCGCATGCGTTTGACTTTGCAGCGATATCACATTAACTTGATCTACAAGCCAGGGAAAGAGCTTTTTCTAGCTGACGCCTTATCTAGGTTTCCCAGCAAACAGCTCATGCAAGAAGAAACGGAGCAATTTCACGTGAATGTGCTTCAATACATTTCAGCTTCGCAGCAGCGCCTGAGGGACCTTCGTGCGGCAACGAATGACGATCCTGCCCTGGTCAAGCTTCGAGGTTACGCCGAAACAAGCTGGCCTGAAAAGAGCGAGGTGCCCGAAAGTGTTCGTCAGTACTGGTCCTACAAAGAGGAACTGCACACACAGGATGGTCTTGTTTTTCGCAGCAACAAGTTAGTTATACCAACTTCACAGAAACACGGAATTATGTTGCTGCTACATGCTGCGCACCCGGGAGTTGAAAAGATGAAGGCGCGGGCTAGAGACATCATGTACTGGCCAAATATGTCGCGCGAGATAGAGCAATTTTGCAAAAACTGCAGGGTCTGTCAGAAGTATCAACCGCGGAATGCCAAAATGCCTCTTCATAGCCACGACATCCCAAAGCTTCCCTGGGAATTTGTTGGCATGGACCTGTTTTTCCATGAGGGCCGGGAATTTGCCATAATAGTAGACTACTATTCTTTCTTTTTTGAAATCCGTGAACTCCGGCAGAGCACTGCTAGTGCTCTGACATTATGGTGCACAGAATTGCTCGCCACACATGGCTTACCGTTGCAGCTCTGCAGTGATAACGGCCCGCAATTCCATAGCCAGCTTTTCAAAGAGTTCCTGCAACAACTAGGCGTTACCCATATTACGACAAGCCCTTATCATCCCCGCTCCAATGGTATGACTGAAAGAGCCGTACAAGAGGCAAAAAAGCTTCTAAAGAAATGTTCACGCAGCAGGGTTGATTTTTATATGGCGTTGCTAGAATGGCGCAACATCCCCAGAGATGATGTTCTGAGGTCCCCTGTGCAGAGACTCATGGGACGGCAGACCAGGACCCTATTGCCTGTACCAACCAGCCACCTGGAACCAGAGGCAGTTCCAAGCAAAGCCGTTCACAGCAGGCTCCAGGAGATCCGTCAAAGCCAGAAGGTGTATTACAACCGTGGAACAAACGATCTACCGCCCCTTTCTCCAGGCCAGCCAGTGTCCACATACGACACCCTCCAGCGAACGTGGTCGCCTGCGGTACTTCTAAGGCCAGCAAACACGCCCCGGTCAGCAATCATAAGAACAGAAGATGGTCGAGAATTCAGGCGCACAAGAGAACACCTGAGGGAGAGGACGACGCACAGCGACGATGGCCCCAGAGAAGACCACTTTCCTCAAGAGCTACGCCGAAGCACCAGAACTCGCCACCAGCCCTGTCGATACCCGCAGCCAGAAAGGCATAATTAATTTGTTCCCTATTGAAGGAAGATGTAGCACGGCAGGGTGTGCAGCCGTCACCTAACACCTGTAATCACGTGACATGTTACGTCACGCTTCTCTTTATATAGCTCTAACCAAACGGCCATAAAGTTGTTCTTCACCCGACTGCCGGCCTCGCTACAGAAACATTCTACGGAGTGAGGCGAAATGGCCCCATGATAGAAAAAAGTGATCTGTCGTTTCCGTTTCATTGCAAACTGCACAGAGATTAGTTAATGAGAAGCCAGATTTATGCAGGTAATAATTTAACCGGGGAACTCTACAGCGAAAGATTATGAGGGTCACCTCGCATTGACGTGGTGGTGTTCCATGGGAACTATAATTGCCGGTACTCATCTGATTGTATGGGAGCTCTTTCGGTGTTTTTAGATGCGAAGCATCGTATAGGGGAGTTCAAACCGGTGGTGGTGGTGGTGATGGTGGTGATGTGCGGCGTGACCACCCTTACTGCGCATGCGCATACCCTCTCCACACACCTCATTCCACTCCCCCTCACCACTCCTCCTGTCCACTTCCCCTATCTCCTTTCTCCTCTCCACTCCCCCCTCCCCTCTCCCCTCCCCCTCTCCACTACCTCTTTCCCCTCTCTACCACTCTCTCCATGTCCCCTCTCCACATTCACTTTCCCCTCTCCTCCCCCTTTCCACTATTCCTCTGAAACGCGGGCTAGACATGCCGAAATTCTCTCCTCCGCAACGCCGCGATGAGCGCCAGCGCATGCGCGCCCCCTCCCCCTCTCTCTCCTTTCCTACGCTGCCCCCCTCTCGCACGCTGTCGACCGCGTTGCCCGCTTGCCCTGTGAGAATTAACGGCCAGGCTAGAGCGAATGCAAGACGCGCGTAGCGTTCCTCTTCGCGTTCCACGACGCGAGGTCGGTAGCATGTCCAACAAACGCCAACGAAACGCGATCGTGCAAGTACTCCGGCTTCGCGTCGCCTCATGGTCCCCTTTAGCGGGAAATTGTGTAATTTTTAAGTATAACAGACGTTTGAATCTTTCTCCGGTAATTGTCTTTTCGTACACTTTACTTTCTTCACATTTATATCCTAATTACTACAAATAACATCGCCTATACCTTCCGTGGCAGTATTGCCTGTTATTTTTGAAATAATATTGTGTCTAACACGAAAAAACGAGCCCTTAAAAGTCATCCTATTTCCTTCATCAGAAGCATGATGCAATAATGCGGCGTTTTCCGCGATCGTGATCAATACAGTCGACTGAAGAGGAACTGGATTGGGACGAAGAGGAGTATTGAGAATAAGTTTATGGCGATAATAACGGGTTACTAATATGTGAAAAAAGCTTCGCTTTTTTCATACACTACGTCAAGCGCCGAAACTTCTTGTAGGTATAATTTCTTAATGTTTCTATTCTGTGAACGACCCTATTTTTTTAGTTTTACAACATTTTATTAGATCATTCTATTCTTGGCAATCCCCCACAGTGAGTGTGAGCCGCAGTTATTAGTGAGCAACTTTCCCCTTCGTGTCCTATTAGCGAATGTATAAGGGACCTTGTGAGTTTTAAGTGCAATGCAGTTATAGACTGAAAGCGAACGGCGCCCATCCGTGGTGACGCAGTTCCAAGCGAAACAGTCGCCGACCTTCGCCGTTAGGCTGAGAGAGGGCGCCACCATCACATCACCGGAAAGTTTCTCAGCGTATCGCCGCTAGGGACGCTCCGACGCAGCGGCCGAGGAAGAGGTCGTGCTTAATAATTTCAACTGAAAAAACGCTGCAGAAAAAATTCCAAAGCGCACAGACCCTGGTTTATATCGGGTTCCCGTCAGCCTCGTTAACGAACTAGGACATAACACTAAAGAAGCACTGTTGAAAACCGTAGAAAAATGCTTACACGACCGGCAAACACCATACAGTCGGCCAAAAAGTACAATGAGCTTAACTTATAAAGGCAAGAGAGAAAAGGATAACATTCGCTCGAATAGACCGCTAACCATTACTTTGGTACTATACAGGTCGGAAAAGTAGGCAGTAAAAATAAAAATAGAAACGTGGGTAGAACATAACGATATTTTGAGAAAACTTCAGAATGAATTTCGAGTCGGCAGGTGGCTGGACGATAACCTAGTTCTTACTCAACGTATAGAAATATCTAAAATAAAAAGCAGGCCCCTGTACGTGGCTTTCCTAGGCATCGCAGAGGCGTGTGACAAGGTTAATCGGGAAATTTTGTGGTAGAGATTGAAAGAAGTGGGCACAGGCGATGACCTCATATAGCTTTTGAAGGAGATACAACGAGAAAATACAGTTTGCCTAGATTGAGAAGCAAAGACGACATTGATATAAGTAAAGGGCTGAGACAGGTATGTCCTTTGTCCCCGCTGGTATTCATGCTGTACATGGTCAATATTGAAAAACCGCTAGAAGGCAGCAACGCTGCTTTTAATCTGCCGCACAAACAGGCTGGCGTGATGATTGAGCAGCGGCTTCCAGGTTTATTTTATGTTGACGATATTGTCTCACTTGCGGACCACCGAGATGATATACAACGCCTGGCGGATATAGGCGGAAGGGAAGGTGAAGCTCTAGGACTAGGATTTACCCGAACAAAATACGGATTGATGGTATTCAATGACCCAAATGATCAAGTGGTGTCAACACAGGGCAAAGAAATACCGAGGGTAAGCAAATACAAGTACCTCGGAGGGTGATGGGTACATGTAGGTACAGGAAAAAGACCTCGGCAGCAAAGAGAAAGAGGAATGCTTCAATAATGAAGCACAGAGCATTATGGGGATACAATAGGTACGAAGTGCTTCTAGGTCTGTAGAATGGTGTGATGGTTCCGGGGCTTACATTTGGGAACTCAGTGGTGTGCGTGAAGTGAGAGGTGCAATTAGGACTGGATGGGAATCAAAGGACTGTGGGACGCCTCACGTTGGGCGCTCACGGGAAGACGACAAATGAGGCTGTAAAGGGCGATACGGGATGGACAAGTTTTGAGGTGAGGGAAGCTCAGAGCACAATGAGGTTCCAAGAGAGGCTTAAGAATATGAAAGAGAGTAGGTGGGCAGAGAAGGTATTCGTGTCGGAAGAGCGTTGAATCACAGTGAAGAAAAAGAGCTAGGAGACTCACCAGCAAGTATACGCTGACAGTGTAGGCGGCATGGCAACAAAGATCGTTAGGCGAAAAGTCAGAGAGGTGGAGAAGATTTAATGGATAGCAGCGATGGAAAAAAACTGGCTCAGAGTAACTAACGAAAAGGCAAAACGAAATCAGGAGGGAGACATTTTATGATAATTCAAGGGGAAGCGCTTCACGAAAAAAGATCTTGAAAAGAAACAAAGGGACAGGGCATCCATTGCACTGCCCCAGCATTCCCTTATTTATTTATTTATTTATTTATTTATTTATTTATTTATTTATTTATTTATTTATTTTATTTATTTTATTTTATTTATTTTTACATACTGCAGCCTCAATGAGGCTATTGCAGGAGTGGGAAAAGAAAACAAAACAATAACAGCAAATCAACATTCATGAACATGCTTCCAGAAATTCTTTCAGTGGTAAGCAACGCACACTTCCGGGCAACAAATTCCAGGCTTCAATAGTTGCAGGAAAAAAGCTATATTTGAACATGTCAGTGCGGGTGAAAAAAGTTGTAATGTTAAGGGCGTGGTCGCTCCGCGTAGACAAAGGTCTGGAGAACTGAAGATAACTGTCTAGAGTGTCGAGGCGGGGAGAATTGATTAGATTGTAAAGGAACTTGAGGCATTCAACGTGGCGACGCTTCGCAAGTGTAGTGAGACCTAGTTGAGGAAGGCAATTCGATGGAGAAAAATCCCTGTCATATCTTTTGCATACAAAACGCACAGCTCGTTGAGCTGTGCGTTTTGTATAAAGTTGAGCTGCCTACAACTTTTTTATCATACGCTGCTGAAATCCCATGCGGCTGCCGTAGGAGTGTTGGCATACGGAAGAATTTCGTGGCTTTAAACAAAGCGTTGTCGGCAATATGTTCTCGTAGCCAGATCTCTGGCTTAGGTGAGACAGAGACTGTTGGCCATCGGCGCTGTGATTTGTTCCCCTTTGTATTTCTTTGCGCGCTGATCTCATTGCAGTTACGGTATTTAATCCGTTGAGAACCATGTGTGTAACGAAACGGCGTGCAAGCAAAAGACGAGATAGGTTTTATATTGTTACGTGCACAAGAGATGTTTAAGGGGTATTTAATGAACACCGAGGCACAAAAGACCGTGGTGATCGGAGGAGCAGCGTCGTCGTCGTCTTCCTCTTCTCCAGCTGCTCTCGATTCCCTCTGGCAGTGACACTTCGTAACATTCCTCCTCTCTCAGACGAAGGCCTCCGGGCGAGTCATTCCTGCTTCCTTCCCGTGAATGGCTTCAGGCGGGCAACATGCGTCACCTCAGTCTTGCGTGAACGGCGGCCACTTGCAGTAAGACGCGCTATCTCGTAATTGACATCGCTTAGACGATCGAGAATAACGAACGGGCCGGTGTAGTCTGCGAGAAGTTTTTGGCTCAAGCCGCGTCGGCGTACTGGAGTCCACAGCCAAACACGATCACCGGGAACATAGGTGACATGTCGGTGTTGGCTGTCATAGCGTGTTTTAGAGCAGTCTTGCGCGGCCAATGTACGTAGGCGTGCAAGTCGACGAGCCTCTTCTGCACGACACAATGTCTCGGCGATTGACAAATCGTCTTGGATAACAAAAGGAAAGACAGTGTCCAGCGAATGACGCGGTGAACGTGCGTACAGGAGGAAGAAAGGGCTATAGCCTGTGGTTTCGTGCTTCGCAGTGTTGAAAGCGTATGTCACGAACGGTAATACTTCATCCCAGTTTTTGTGGTCCGAAGCGACGTACATTGATAACATGTTTATCAATGTTCGGTTTGTGCGCTCGACGAGGCCATTAGTTTGCGGATGATAAGGTGTTGAGTGACGGAACTTGGAGGCACACGAACGGAGTAATTCTTCCACAACATCGGCAGTAAACTGGCGACCACGGTCACTTATTATCACTCGAGGAGGCCCATGTCGAAGTATGATGGAGTGGAGTATAAAGTCAGAAACCTGGGCTGCCGTGGCGGAGGATAAGGCTGCCGTCTCGCAGTACCGTGTCATGTAGTCGGCACACACAATTATCCACCTGTTGCCTCTCGAAGAACGCGGAAACGGTCCGATCAAGTCTATGCCGACCTTTTCGAACGGAGTGCTGGGTGGATCTACTGGCTGGAGGTAACCGACTGGAGCTGAGGTAGGTCGCTTGTGGCTCTGACATTGGGTACAACTAGCCACATAGGTGTCAACTGTTTTGCGCATTTGAGGCCAGTAGAATCGGTCTTTGGTGCGGCTTAGTGTTCGCGTGGTCCCTAAGTGACCAGACGTCGGGTCATCGTGCGTAATACGCAGAACAGATGTCTGAAGAGACTCGGGAACCACCAGTAGAAAGCGAGCGCCCGTCGTTGATAAGTTCCTCTTGTAAAGAAGGCCATCTCGGGTGCAAAATCGGCCTTCGCTTATGGAGCCTTGCGTTGGAGGAAAAAGAGCTTTCAAGCTGGGGTCTTTGCGCTGCTCAGCGGCGAAAGTCGAAGCATCCGGAAAGTCAGCTGACAGAGAAGCGATAAGATGGTCAAAGTTGTCGGCTTCACAATCTGTCGTCGGTAGTGGCATCCTAGAAAGGCAATCCGCATCAGCGTGTCGACGGCCACTTTTGTACGAAATAGTGAATTCGTATTCTTGTAGACGAAGGGCCCATCGAGCGAGGCGTCCGGATGGGTCGCGAAGGTTGACCAACCAGCATAGAGAATGGTGATCTGTTACGATGGTAAACGGGCGACCGTAAATGTACGAGCGAAACCGCTGCACGGCAAATACGACTGCGAGGCATTCCTGCTCGGTTACAGTGTAGTTGCGTTCAGGCTTGCTTAAGGAACGGCTTGCATACGCTACGACATGTTCTTTGTTGCCAGAGCGCTGAATAAGAACGGCGCCGATGCCGACGCCACTTGCGTCTGTGTGAATCTCTGTTGGAGACGAAGGGTCGAAGTGCCGAAGGATTGGTTGTGAAGTTAACAGAAACTTCAGCTGGCGAAAAGCGGTATCACAGTCAGGGGTCCACTGAAACGGAGTGTTCTTGCGTAGAAGATTCGTGAGGGGCTGACAGATATCCGAGAAGCCGGGTATGAACCGCCGAAAATATGAGCAGAGCCCGATGAAGCTACGAAGCTGTTTCAGAGATCTAGGAGGTTCGAATGATGCAACGGCTTCTGTCTTCTGTGGGTCAGGTCTAATGCCATCTTTATCGACGAGATGTCCTAACACTAAAGTTTGACGCTCAGCAAAATGGCACTTCTTTGAATTCAACACAAGCCCAGCCTTTTCAATACAGTCGAGCACAATATCCAGACGAGTATTATGCTCCTGAAATGTGCGTCCAAAAATTACTACGTCATCAAGGTAGCACATACAAATCTGCCATTTCAAGCCCCGCAGAATAGTGTCCATGAATCTTTCGAATGTCGCCGGCGCATTACACAATCCGAACGGCATCACGTTGAATTCGTACAGCCCGTCTGGGGTAACGAATGCCGTTTTTTCCTTGTCAGCTGCGTGCATTGGAATTTGCCAATAACCGGACCTTAAATCAACAGAGGAAAAATAGGAAGCAGAATGTAAACAGTCTATGGCGTCATCAATACGCGGCAGCGGATAGACATCTTTTTTGGTAACGGAATTCAGTCGGCGATAGTCTACGCAGAATCTCCACGTACCATCTTTCTTCTTCACAAGAATGACTGGTGCGGCCCAGGGACTCGCCGATTCTTGAATTACTCCCTTCGTTAGCATCTCTTGCACTTGCTCGTTGATAATCTCGCGCTCTGATGGTGCCACTCTGTAAGGCTTCTGCCGTATGGGATGCGCGGACGCGGTGTTGATTCGATGACGTATTCGAGACGATGGAATTGAGGGCATTTGGCTGCGTTTTGAGAAGTCGAACACTTTAGAGTGCTTGGAGAGAACGTCAAGGAGGGTGTGACGTTCGCTTTGGCTAAGTGACTTGCTGATCATTTGTAGCAGTTTTAAATCATCTGACCGTTGAGAAGCTACATGTCCGTTCTCGCCTGCGGCATCGAGAAGAGCCACCAGCGTCGTAGATGATTCGGGGTTGAATGCAGCAAGTTTCATGCCACCAGGCAACACTGCAGGCTCCATTGAATTGTTGATTGCCCACACACTTGTGCGTCCGTTAACTACAGACACCACGCAATGGGGGACTAAAATGTTCTTCTTCACACAGGCCCAAGGAATCGGTTCGAGTGTGGCGTCGAACGTGGCGAGGTCGTTACTAGAACAAGTCACTGGAACACGCATGGCAGAGAATGCAGGAACGACCGTGTCCTCGGAGACAAAAAAACTGCAATCATCACGCGGTGAATTCTCCAAGAGCGCAGCTGGAAAACTACCGTGCACGGAAAGGTGCCCACTTCTGCAGTCAACGGTTGCCCCACACTCCCGCAAGAAATCGATTCCCAAAATAATGTCATGCGTGGATCGCGTAATAACAGCAAATTCTGTGGGAAACACTTTGCCGCACAAGGACACATCCACAGTACAAACTCCCACAGGACACAACGCGTCACCACTCACACCACGTAATGTCACTCCACGACTCAAACAAAACATCACCTTAGGCCCAAGAAGGTTCTTGAAATTAGCACTCATTACACAAATAGTCGCACCCGTATCCACAAGTGCCATGGTAGGGACACCATCAACAAGTACGTGAACTTTGTTCTTGAGCATAAACAATGACGGAGGTATGTCTGTCGATAGTGCCTGGTATCCTGCGGCCTCACCCCCATTGGCCGCACCTGCTAGTTTTCCGGCGGCGGTGATTGCGTACGACGCCGCGGCGATGGGGATCGTGGAGCACGTGGAGCTGGCGGTGGAGTCAAGCTTCGATCAGAGGCCGGCGACGGGTAGCGTAAACTGGCAGATGTGCGTGGTGGCCGTGGCGTAGAGAACGTGTGGTCAAAAGGCTGGGTGTCCATGGGCAAGGGCTCTCGCTGGTATGAAGGGCGGTAGTTGCAGAAACGTGAGATGTGACCCGGAACACCACATCGGTAGCACACCGGAAGAGGTCGGGACACACGTGGCTGCTCAGAGTAGCCAGCCCTATGAGAAGGCGTAGGCTGGGAATATCGCTCTTCACGGGCACCGTAGCCAGCCGAAATTCGCTGAGGGAAACGAGGTGAGCGCAAACGTCGTTCGTCATTCGAGGGTGGCCGATACGAGAACCCAGATCGCCGTGTGCCTCTGTATTCGTCGGAATCTGCCGAATTAACTGATGGTTGCCATGGAGCCAGAGTAGCCGGGGTTCGTGCGCGTTCTGCGTCTCTTGCATAGCTGTCCTGGAAGTCGCTGGGGTCATGAGAGATTCGCTGACACCGAAACAGCTCTTCTCTCACAATCTGCCGTATTGTCGATGCCAGGTCATTGGGCGTCATTGTGTCGACACTAGCCACCGTCGGGACGTTGGAGAGACGGCCAAATT
Source organism: Rhipicephalus sanguineus (assembly GCF_013339695.2). Taxonomy (NCBI): domain Eukaryota; kingdom Metazoa; phylum Arthropoda; class Arachnida; order Ixodida; family Ixodidae; genus Rhipicephalus; species Rhipicephalus sanguineus. The sequence continues at coordinate 88,351,130 of NC_051185.1, read as the reverse complement.
TTGGCGCTATCCGTCGCATCTTTAGCGTTTCAAATGTCCGACAATGCTGCATCACGTCGGACACGGAGGTCAGGCTCTCTTTTAAGATCAGGAAATTGTACACATCTTCCGCTATCCCCTTCAGAACGTGTCCAACCTTATCTTCTTCAGTCATCCTGGCATCCACTATGTTACACAGCTTCAAAATTTCTTCAATGTACGTGGTACACGTCTCACCTGGAAGCTGTGCCCTCTGAGCCAATGTCTGCTCCGCCCGCTTCTTCTTCGCGTTGGAATCACCGAAACACTTCTGTACTTCCTCAACAAAACGATCCCAAGATGTGAACATGTCTTCGTGGTTCTCGTACCACATGAGAGCTGTGTTAGTCAGTGAAAATACAACATGACTGAGCTGCTCTGACGAATCCCAGCCGTTGCTTCTGCTCACCCTCTTGTATTTCTTCAGCCACTCGTCCACGTCTTCTCCAGAGGTCCCGCCAAAGTTCGGCGGAACTCGATAGTAAGGCAAGGAACCTATCGCTGTCGCCCTCGAAGCACCAGCGCTCTGGTCGTGAGACATCTCGATCGGCGATGGTGGGAGACCGGCAAGACGGCGGCTGCGGCGAAGTCCAGGTAGTAGTGCTTCCGTCGTGGGGTTCGTCGTACCCCGCACCTTCCACCAATCTGTTACGTGCACAAGAGATGTTTAAGGGGTATTTAATGAACACCGAGGCACAAAAGACCGTGGTGATCGGAGGAGCAGCGTCGTCGTCGTCTTCCTCTTCTCCAGCTGCTCTCGATTCCCTCTGGCAGTGACACTTCGTAACAATATTATTAAAGTTATGAGGTACATAGAAGGAACAACTGGTACCCGATTCTTTTTCAAGCAGATCATTTACTGCATTCTAAAAGTTTAGAAGCAAGGTCGCAATCCAGCATCCTGAGCACACGAACCCAACACAAGGCATTTTTCAAGTCGAGGCCACTATAGCTGGCTCAAGTGTGAGAGCTGCAAGCTTGAAATTTACCTGAAACTAGGCGGTGAAACGCCCATATAGGGGTGGTGCAGCTTGCCGTCACCGTGCACGGGTGCGTCTGCGGTGACCACGATGGCCGAGAAGCCGCTGGCAGCGGCCCTCTCGACCAAGGACTGGGTAATGGTCCGGTCACGATAGATGCACGTCTGCTGCCAGAGGAGACAGCCAGGCGCCGCGGCCCTCACGTCTTCGAGAGACACGGTGCTCAAGCTGCTGAGGATCATCACCGTGCCGGCGTCCTGAGCCGCTGTGTCAATGTGCAAGCATGCGATACCTTTAGAAGACGTGCTCAATTTTGAATGACGCTGTGATATCTGCTGTTTCTGCTAGACGACATTGAAGTGATTAGCTAAACAAAACTCTATGAAATAACGCTGGAGCAAGAGGCGACAAAGAGCGATGTCTTTCGATTGTCTGATGCAAACAAGATGAAGAACAGCGACAAAACTTATTCGCCCAAAGACGTCGTTGCCTCTGAAACAGGGGAACGGCGTGTGGTCGCGCCCCTATTTTAGGACACCGCTGGCCCTCGCCCTCCTTTCCGCCCTCCGGATCAGCCTGAGCTACGAGGCATTGGACAGCAATGCCTCCTACGTGAACCTCGTGTTGTCATCCTTGTTTTTGGTTTCAGCCCTGCATTCTCGTGTGATGTGATGTGGTAGAGCGTCGGTGTGCTCCCACACCACGGGCATAAGTCTCTGTATAGTGTGAAGCAGGGTATATGTAATCTATGTATGTTTGTTATGCGTCCGTTTGGAGCCTACGCAACGCCGCAGTGTCCACGGATGAAATGTTTTTGTGCGGTTCTGGGTAGAGTCTTCTCAAGTGCCTGCAATATTGCAGGATCTCTTTGCAAGATCGATGGGTGTCGGGTCCTACATGATGTTGCCATCGGCAGCTCGGTAATTAGTAACACTTCGAGCCACCTCATCAGCACAGAGGTTCCCAGTAACACCCCCGCGTTCCGTGCCAAAGTTATTGTTTGGGTATAGCTAACGTTCAGTTCTCTGCTGATTTCGGTAAATATTCGGAATGCCTTCGATCAGTCTTTTCCCTTCTGATAGTTTCAGGGGCGTAGGTTTCAAGGGGGGCTCATGGCGTTTTAGCAGGTCCACCCCCCCCCCCATCATTTTTCCGTATTTTCACGTACCGCCTATCGAAACAGCCACGTGCGCCGCAAATCATCCCAGATTTTTTTAGAGTTCGATTTCCCTGTTCAAAAGACACTTTGGTGCGAATATTGTTGACCCTTGGTGTCCCTTTATCTGGTTGTGGAGCGCATAACCATCTTAATTACCCTGCAAACAGAGGTTTAGTTCAATGGATTGCCATTTTGCGACGCAGCGACATGCTCATTAAAGGGCTCTGCTCTCCCAAGTTGAGCCATACTGCCGCGAAGTAGTAACTATTGTTGACTAACCGGACGCTCGGGAATAAGGTGCGGAGACGGTATTGTGAATCAACCTTCGCGGCTTGGACGCCTTGAACATGAAAGGATTATATGTATATCTTGCTAGCGGAGGGCCCAAAAACGGTATGGTGATCTCTAATGGCTGACCAGGGACGTTTGGGTCTCTTGCCCCTGTACGGGCAGCGGGAGGTCGTTTTCGACAGAGACGGCCGTCTTTTTACCTAATTGGCTAATACCCCTGACCACGGGCAAAAGTACAGTACTTTGCAGTAAGCCCCTTTCGTTGCTCTGAAGGACCCTTTGCAGGAATAAGTTCCGCCGATGAAACACGGCTCCACACAAAGTTCTTCAGGTGGTTCGCGGCCTGCACGGTTAGCTCCGGTTTCTCAAAAATTCTTGAGATAACATATCTTCGATTTGCTGTACCAACTAGCCCACCAGTCACTTTTACTGATCTAGAGATAAACTATGCTACGCGTGTCGCAGTTATAGTCATCATTTATTTTCAAGCTTAAGTTGGATGCGGTGCTGTTTGCGATAAGTGATGTGGTCATACGGTGGCAGACTTTGCAACAAGGTTTATTGCAAGGGCGGCAGCCCGCAGATTTATTGCGTGCGCATTCAAAGGACGTGAGTAGGTCATGCAGATTTTGGGCTCTTCTGTACGTCACACGTGGTGGTTCTGGAAAAATTGATTTCAGTCGTTTCCTCTATAGAAGTATGTTATGGTGCTTTCTTAAAACGGCATTTACGTACTTCGAAGGCGCAGCAAAAGTTACAACAAGGTTAGCAGGAAAAAACCAGCTGTTTGTTTTGGTGTTTTGCGGTCCTGGTTACTAGCTCTTTTGATGGCGTCATAGATAATCTTGGTTAGGAAGGAAGGAAGGAAGGAACAAGCGGAAAGACAGGGAGGTTAGCCAGTTCTTAGACCGCCTGGCCATCCTGTGCTGAAAAAAGGGGTAAGGGGGATAAAGGATGATAGAAGAGAGATGTTACAAAAGAAAATAGGAGAGCAAGAAAAAGAAAAAGAGAAAACGAAGGAAAGGAGAGTACGACACTGGTTTAAGTTTTTCTGTTTCAGTAGAGCACCACGAAGCTGCGCACAATTGGAATTAAAATCAGATTCTTGGGAGCATATTCTTTTCATGCGAAGGGCCTGAATATAGGGTATGCTGGTTTTAGAGTGCTTGACAAGTCCCCTATTGAAATGAAAGTGTTGTTTAGTATCAGTTGCCTTTCTGTAAATTTTAGTGCTAAGTTGACCACCACACATTTTCACTGTTACGTCCAGAAATTTAATAGTTTGTCCTGAAGGGTATGAGAGAATGAGATGGACGGATCAGCGTTATTGAAATCGTGCATTGACGATAAGAGATGTGGTTCACCGTGTTGCCAAATTATGAACATATCGTCAACGTACCGCTTGCAGTACAATGGTTTAAGTGAACGGCTTGCTAGAAATTCGTTTTCGAGGACGCCCATGAAAAGATTGCATAGTTAATGCCTATGGGTGTGCCCACTGGGTTGCCATTAATTTTAAGGTAATGAATGAAGGAATCAATTTGAAGTTCTTAGAGTCCAAGACGAAGTTTAAAACGGTCACCAAACTGGAGCGATCAATTATTTTATCACACATAAACTCGTAAGAGTAAAGTACTGCCCGAATTCCATCTGCATGAGAGATGTTCGTATAGAGGGTCGCTAATTCCAAGTTAACCTGGAGCGAATACTTGGGGGGGGGGGGGGTCAGAAAGGTCGATGATGTCGGACAAGTGGTCATTGTCTTTGATATACGGTGAAAAAGGACATGGATTTGGTTATTTAGTGTGTCTACAAATTGGCAGATCAGTTCCGTAACCGTACCTATGCCGGAAACGATGGATTGACCGGGGTTTCCTGGCTTATGTATTTTTTGCAGGAGGTAGAAGCGACCCAAGACTGGACTTAGTGGAACCAGAAAATGCAGAGGCGAATTAGGATTTTTTTTTTGCTTTTCGATGAGGCTAGTTAGTGTGCTTATGAGGACAGACTTAAACTGCTCAGTGGGGTCTACGTCGAGGCGCCCGTAAAAAGTGCTATCGGAAAGCTGTGTGGAAGCCTAATTGTATACGTTGCTGGGCTAGTTGGTTCATAACCTTCAAAATTGGATAGCGCGAAATCAACAAGGACTACAAAGCAACAGATGTACAGGACAGGCGCCTGTCCTGTACATCTGTGTTCCTTTGTAGTCTTTGCCGATTTCGCGCTATACAATTTTGAAGATTGTGTGGAAGCTTCGCTGTCATAATCGTCCTTGTTTAGCAATTCCACTGCTCTACCTTTATCGTTGGCTTAATTATGAGGTCACCACAGCCTTTTAGTTGCTGCATTGTTGCTATTTCATTCTATCCAAGGTTACTTTTGAACGGAGCCTGTTTACGGTAAATCTCTAGTACGTCGCGTTGAACGGCAGCGGTATAGTGGTCTGGGCACTTATCTCTTTGGATAGCTGGGGTCCAATGTTTGTAAGATGGCGAAATGGAAATTATGGCATTAGAAGGGTTTTTGTCAAGGACGTAATCTCGAAGCCTTAAGTTTGTGGCAAAAGTGCCTAAATCCTTCATCATTTAAATTCACTAAAACCCCCTGTCGCTGGGCAAAATGTGAGTCCTCGTGACAACAGCGAGATTTCTTCAACGGAAAGATATCATATGAAGAGAGGTTCACTACGTTACTTCATGACGGTGGGTCACCTCGAGATGTGGATTTATTAGAGTGCGAAGAAATTTCATCGGTATGAATCATAGGAGAAGCATGACGCGTGGTAACTTGTGCCTCAAATGCTTCTTTCTTTGAACTGCCTGTATTTCAGCTGACTTTTTTCGCCGGTACTCTGCCTGCAGCGCGCATTCATGGACGGCGAGTGTATGATGAGAAACTAATTGGCTTTCTCGGTTACGAATGCATTTGAGCAATGTCTCGTAATGTTGTCGACAATGCGGACGAAAGCAAAATAAACCTTCGAGAGCACCTCATTCCACACGGAAACCCCAGGACCAGACATGTTCTCTATGGCAGGTTTTACAATAATTCCAAGGCCTCTCGGTACGATGCTGGCTTCGAACTAAGTTTTCAACGTAGATATACGGAATTCGCACCGAAGCCACTTTTCTACAACTTTACGAGCTTTCCTAAATATTCTGGATACAGAAAAGACGGATGAGTTTTTACCAGAACGTGCAGTTGATAGTCACTGTGTCTTGATTTTTACAGGGTGGTCGGTGTGATGAGCTCGCAGGAAGTAGCGGGAGGCTTGAACAGTAGGGGCAAAAGAAGTCGAAACATTGATAGTTTTGCACGAAGTAGGCATCGGCTGTTGTAGACATGGCGGGCTTGTTCGGAAGGGAATCATCCGTCGTCGACTGTACTACCGCAGGAACCGTATCGTAGAGGCGGCTAGAACGTGGTTGGTTGTTCAATGCCCGAGGCGAGTGAATGCTAAACTTCATGGTTGATTTCGACACCACTAGGACTGGCTAAAGTTGATCGTGTGACGTTGACCTTGTAGGAGACTGTGACGGTGGACGAGGGACGCTCCGTAGTTGGGAAGCCGACGAGCCGCTCTCTGTGGAGCAGTTGGGCTGAGGTCGCATTTTCCAGTTGGTGCTACGTGCCCGTACTGTTCTGTTCCAGTGATGCAAGCAGATGCATACCACCTTATATGGACATGCCAAGGATTACAGTCGGAACGCTCCCGTCATCTCCTGCAAGTTGGTCTTCGCTACAGTGACACAAACATTTATGACCGATGGATACATGACAACACATTCCACTAGACACTTCTTCACTTCATACACAACACCGGCCTCACGGCGCACATTTAACACAAATATACAAATATCATGCCTAAAGGGCAAGTCTATGTGGCACATAAAAAACGAAGACAAGGAGTGGTTCGCTAGGTACAGGTTCATCCTTATTGGCTTCCCTAATTCGCTCATGCACCGAGAGACTGCTTGTCGGGCGAGCACTTGTTGGACATAAGCTCGGTTAGCCTCTGTTCGTCTGAATAGTGTTGGTAGGGCTATTTACAGAAGAACAGCTCAATAGAGGCCAGCTGGTCAGATCAAGTGTTGAAGAGAGGTGGCCGGCAGAGACTTCATTTGTCGTCACATTTTCCTCCGCTGGAGCGGGGTAAGCAGCGGGTGCACAACTTCGCCAAGGCGAAGACGTCGTTGAACCTCATCACGAAACGTCGAAGGAGCATCATAACATACTTCTACAGAGCGAACGACTGAAATCAATTTTCCCAGAACCACTGCGTGTGACGCACAGAAGAGCCCAAAATCAGCGTGACCTACTCACGTCCTCATAAAGTACACGCAATAAACCTGCGGGCTGGCGCCCTTGCAATAAACCTCGTTGCTCCTCTAGTTGCTCCGATCTAGTTGTTCTCCTCCCTGCGTGTAATGTCGTACCCATTTTTCGCAGTAGTGGGATACCAACTGCAAATATCTGATCTGACAGGATACCTCTTAGGTGCTTTGGTGTGTTTGTATTCATTTCCAAGGCCAACTCTCCAAAGAAGAGCTCTGTGCCGGCTGGCGAGTGTGCCTAACGGCTGTTCTGCGCTATGAGATGGGCCAAAGCCAGCTCACCAAACGTATCGTGGAGGCCGAGGGATGGAAGCTTCTCATTAGAAGTGTTGCGTAGCAACCTCAGGGCTGTCCTATATGCAGTCCTTGTTATTGTTCAGCCTTTAATTTTTTTTTCTTTCTATTCATACAAGTGTTCGAATTTTTTTTTTTCTGAATTGCTATTGACAACTCTCTCTCACTCAGCTACTTCCAGATTTTTTTGACGGCGTGCAATGAATATTTATGATCGTATACATCTGCCTTAATAGGTCGCATATTTCCAGCGCCCAGCACTGGGTAATAAGTTCATTTATGGTTAATTTTGAGTAATGTTAGCTAATGTTGGCAACTGGCTAAATGGGCTGCCGATGACTAAATGCTTGTGAATGTTGACTGTGGCAGTAAAACTGTTCGCAAATGTGGACTGTAGTGTTGCTAAATTAAGCTTTAAGTTCACTACCGTTAGTTAAGTAGGCGCTCCGCGGATATAAACGAACCGTACTCCTTTATGCATCTCTACCCGGTGATTTAGTTGCCTACAAAATTTCGTTCTTGAGAGTTGCTAGGTGCACTTGCTTGCAGCTTGTTTGCTCAATAACCATTCTTCCCCAGCAATTAAAACAAAGAGAATAATTAGCGCTAACAAAGGACAAAAAGCGTCCTGGATCTTTTAAAACATCCCCTATCATGGACATCGTCATTCATACAGCCGAGCTACATTATTCCCAAGCGTCGATGTGACATATAGCACTGGCTGCGGCTTTTAAGTGAATCCTTGGTGTAACGTGCCTTCGAGGACATGGAGGACTCTGGCAATCTTGTCGAACTTACGAAAAGATCTTGCGATTGAGAAAAAATAAAAACGTTAGTTTATCAGCTATGTGACTTGTGGGCACGTGATTCATGAGGACTGAAAAAGTGTTTAAAGGCACCCGAGATCTCAACGATATCACATTCCGTTAATACCTTAGTCGGCTGGTTCGTGTTTTGTGACGCAAACAAGCGATATTAACATATCGCGTGGACGTGTGGCTGCAGCACAAACAATATTGAACTATGCTTGTATTAAATCGGTAAATAAAGCGGTGACCCGTGCTTTCCGTGAGCATTATAACAACTTAAAGTTCAGCGATAAGATAGCATGCCTCTCAGAGCCACCCCCGTACGACAGCCGACTTCAATTGCATTAGCATGGAGACTATGCAGTGACACACTCGATCGAAAGGCATCACTTATGACGCAATTACTGCTGCTTAGCTTTTCAATCGCTCATTCCTTGAGGCTGTGGAGCATCACGCGCACGAAATACTTGGTATGCGGTTCTCTAAATTGCCATCGGAGATGTTCAATGAAAAGCCCTCTCCACAATCCCAGTTGGAGTGACCCACTTGAGGTGAACAAAATAGTTAGATCCAGACATTAGTAGACATTGGCATGCGCGTAGAGTATCCCAACAATACTACTTATATTAAAAACACTGTACAAACCTGGGACATATGCAAATTATTGTTTTTGCATGCGCTGTCATTTCCTTAAAGCAAAAGAAACGATCTTATTCCTGTGAGCACAACTCGACAAAGGTCAAAGGCAATGGCATAACGCGTTGACGAAAAGTTCCCCTTACCAGCTCTGCGCCCACAGGACCCTTCTTTTTCAATCGGGTAATCTAGTTGCCCACGACGCGCGTTCCCTAATGCTGAATGCAGTTATCCTGAGAAAAACAGCACGGGAAACGGCTTAAGAGAATTTCGTGAGTCGGTCGTCCTGAGCGTAGTACACGGTTCAAGGACTTGCCTTTCACAGAGGCGATCTCTCCGTCAGGGTGTGCCATCTTGTGACCCGCTGATGGAGCAAGTCCTACCGGGAAGGATACTGCACAGCCGAGCACGGTGGTCGAGGTGTTGACCCTCTCCACATCCAAAAAGATTCGTGGTCGGAAAAGTATCCTGGGTACAAGTGAGAAATACGGTGGTGAGTGAGCCTGAAGAACTGTTTCGTGCATCAGAAAGGAACAGGCCGTACTCTGGTAAACCCATTGAAAACCCGCGCCCCTCTTGTACTTTACCTCGGATGTAGATTATGCTAGAACTCGTCGCGCTCAAGTTGCGACATCGGCACGATAGTGTGCTAATATGCATCAGCTATTGTCACCACATTTTAGGCGCATCGTTAAAACTGTGTGCGCAGCAGTGCCTGTCGAGTTGCGATTCGATGTCTGTGTGCTACGTGCTGCTCTAGATGGCCCATGTGCGCATGAATTTTCTTGCCATATACTGGAATAAATCAGAGATTTTAATAGGAGTGAGATGCCAGACCAGCCGCTGTAAAAAGTGTTCGCGATGTTTCGCTTGACAGCCATACACCAAGTTTGACAAGTCCGTTTACAGGCAATGAATAGGCGGCTACCCGGTCAACAATGCCCACATTGGCCTCCCTGTCTGCCTCCCTCCCTGCCTGCCTGCCTGCCTGCCTGCCTGCCTGCCTGCCGACCTACGCGGCCATTTAATCTCCTTTACCTTAATTTACCACGCCTTGATTTGCTGTGCTTTGCATGGTTTTGTGCAAAACACCTCCAAGCATAGCAAAATGTGCGTGCTTCTCTATACTTTGATAGTAGATAGGGAGTACAAACCTCTTGAAAGCCTCTGTGTTCTCCCTCAAGGTGTGTCCGTGACCTGCCCCGAGTGCAATGTAGGTCCTTGGGTGCTCTTCCAACTTGGCCTCCCCCAGGTGCTGGATATCTTCCACCGAAACCACTGCCATTGCATCTGCTCTCACTGCGTCTTGGCGGCCAGTCTCGCTGCTCTGGAATCTGTGCTTCACTGTTGCCATAGTCAACCGGGAATAAAAGGTAAACACAGCTTAATGAAACCAAAAGATAATGAAGCTAAGGAAAATATAGATTACATTATTTGTGAGGTATTAACTGTAGTGCAGTAGTTATGGCATGAATGGAAAGGGAGTACATTGGATAAAAATCAATTTGCCGCTGCTAGGGACCGACCCTAAAGCGGCAAGTTGATAAGTGCGGTCCCTATACCCATAGGTGTATCTACTGGGCGGGGGACATGGGGGGCGGAGCCCCCCCCCCCCCCCACTTTCGACAGTGGTCACGGTCGGCTGCACACTGGGAAACCATGAACTGAGGCGAACTTTTACTTCTACACAGCAATCACTTAATTATATAATGAAATTTATCCAGCGCTTCTGCTGTGGAGAACGTCTCCCGTGTCTCACGACCACGCACCGTAGAGTCTCTGCCGGGCAGGCCGCCTGTGCGACGCTTTGCGCTACAGCATTGCAGAGAATGCTGAGCAGCTTCTTCTCTTAAGATTAGAGCACTCTCTCATAATTTTTTTCTGCTCTGCCGGGCCTGAAACTGCGGGAATTCGGCAAGGAATTGTGCAAATGCAGGAATTCCGAATTGCGGGAATTGCGCAAGTGCGGGAAGGAACCAGTGAACGTTACATGGACCGATCAGAGGCTCTTCCTCTCTCAGGAAATTCGTTTTCTTTCATAGGAAAGGAGTGGCATCACCGCTGCTCTACATCCAATTGCCTATGAGTCGATGAGTGCGCAGAACTGTTGAATGTTTAGCGCGATGGCGTTAAGCAGCCCCTGTCGCAGGGATTCCGGAGCCGGCGTGAGCATCGTTGGCTGTGAGCGAAAAATCATCATTGTTCGAGATCGAAAAAATCACCGTGGATGCAAATAATAAAAGATGATGTACCCGAGGTGGAATCGAACCCCGGCCTTCGGCGTGACAAAGGAGGTGTTCTACCACACAGCCACGTCACTGCTTGGAACTGCACTGAAAGTAACTAACTTTCATGCTTCACGAACCTATGAGTCCTGTGTACAGGTGTCACAGTATGAGACGTAATATCGCAGTAAAACGTGGCGCAAGCGTATATTGCCAGGGGGCGTCACATCTTGCGAATTTCATAAGGAGTTGGTGGTTTAAAGCTGGCCACCCTTTACAAAAGGCACACATATTACTGCGCGTATTCCCTTACGAACACGTAATGGGTACATCGCCAACTTCGAAATTGTCACGAGAGTAACTGCTGCTGGTTTAAAGCGTGCCACCCATTACAAAGGGCACATACATTAGTACATGCATTATCTTATACACATTTAGTGGGTACACTGTTGTTATAAAAGTGCAGTTGAAGAGGGCGGAAACCTTCACCTTTACTATAAGTATGTTGTGTGTGTGTGTGTGTGTGTGTGTGTGTGTGTGTGTGTGTGTGTGTGTGTGTGTGTGTGTGTGTGTGTGTGTGTGTGTGCATAATGACAAGCTACATAGAGCGCGATGAGGATGGGGCCGGATATAACTATCGTGTTCAGCCCTTAAAGGCGAAGACTAAGCATCGCCCAATTTTTAGTTGGGCCGCAGTGGGAGAGCTAAAGAATGCGTCCGCTTGAGTTTCCGATTAATCTGATTCGCCTTTCCAACGTTTTGAAATTAATCTAAAAACGTTGCCCTTGCTTATCATATGGTAGTTTGCAGCGATCGCGGGGGCTTGGAACAAGGCGAGGAATAAGGCAGTGGACTTGAATACATTGGGACACCCAGCTTTCAAGCTTGTCCCTCAACTTGAGCTACCGGACCAGGGAAATGGTCAAGTTCCACATTTTCTGGACTAATAATTGTTGGGATTTAGACTCTCAAAACCATGACATGATTATGAGAAAGCCCGTAGTGGAGGGCTCCGCAAATTTCGACCACGTGGGGTGCACCTAAATTTAAGCACATGCGCCTCCAACATTTTTGCCTCCATCGAAAGTGTGGCCGGCGCAGCCAGGATTTGATCCCGCGACCTGGGTTTTCTGGACTAGAGAGACTGTAGTGATAGCCGGGCTAGTTGGTCTTGAGTTATCTCGCATTGAATAGCGCAAGGCCAAATACAACTCGGACAGCAAAAAAGCACACACGCGCAGCGTTGTTTATTTCCCTCCCTCCCTCCTTCTCTCTCAGTAAGGATGAGTTCACAAAGTTGCACACGCGCACAGACAGCTCAACATCGTTATTCTATACAACTGAAAATATTTATTATACTCATATGAATCCATCTCGCCAGCTGCTATAAGTAGCCGCTGCCAATGTGATCGGCGGAGAGCCTTCTTAAACTACATTCAGAATGAGACACTGTACGGATATTCCAAAGAATGTTTAGGTATTGTTCAGCATAGTAGTTCGCTGTTTAGTGTGCGCACGTCATTTTAACACTACGCGATTTCACAGATTTTTGACGTCGCGTAACAAGAAGCGATTTTTGACGAACGGCTAAGAACCAATGACCAAGAATATGTTGTATTGAAAAGCGCGTACTTTCTTATTTTTTATGTAGTCGTGCTTGAGTGCTTATTACGCAGAGAACAATTTTGGGGTCATATGTTTCATCGCGTTACGAGCAGGTGCCGTGTGTATGACCCAGAAAATTTCGACCAATCATAAACAGCTAACGACCAATGCGGAAGGAAAAAAATGCGGGGTGTTTTTTATTTATTTTATTTATTTGTAAATACTACCATCTCTGGGATTTTCGTAGGGTGGGAAGTTGAACAATACATGATATGGTACGACGAGATTCATGAAACAGGTGGTAGGTGCAACCGGGTCACACATTTCGCGCGACCGAAAACAGAAAATGGGTTGACAAGAAAGGAAACGCAGTTACACAACTGTACATAAACGTGCACATGCATATAAAGTATATATATAGCAATACGTTACATTCGTTTTACGTTACATTCACCTGTATTTCTTTTTCAAAAAAAATGTGTACTTACTTGGAGGGGCCGGAGGGCTTTCCGAGCAAAGTAGAAAACAGCGCAATACAACTAAGACAAAGGCCAGCGCTGTGCAAGGGTAGTCCTGTTTGGTCTTTATTGTCGTGCATTATTGCGCTGCTTTCTCTATGAAGGTCGCACGCTCCAAGCAAAGTTGCAAATACAAGTACGATCAGTATAAAGAATGTACTACGCCCCTATTACAACAAAGTCTTACTTAAAAAAATGTTCGGCACATCCCACGTACCGTGGGAATCGATGTTATGCGAAGCATGCGCAGGCAGGTAACTGTGTCGCAATTTTTCACATTGAGCGAAACGTTACCGAATGACGCTAGAGAAATGTGCAAATGGTACACACACACATACTTTGAAGCGTCAAACATGATTTATAGAATTAGCTGTTTACAGTTGCTTAACGATGCCAAAAGCAACGTAGGTGTTACCAACACCAAACGCAGTAAGCTGATATGTAGTGCTTCTATTCTTCAATACTGAATAGCGCGAATTTGAGTAGGACAATGAAGGAACACAGAGGCACAGGACAGGCGCTACTCACAACTAAGCTTTATTCAGAAAAGTTTCCCCAGATATATACATAGCCGAGTGGCACGCACAAGCGCACTGCACGTAAGCACGTGACAGTCACAGTTGCAGTTGTTAGAGTTGCGTTACAGTTGTTATGCTTATACTTCTCCGTTATGACGGAGAACGCACGCACGTTTCACGAACCCATGTGCATATGTGGAAGGGGTTCTTGGCAGTTCATCAATAAGGTCGTCATCACCGTGATCAGTGAGCACAAGCCGCTGCACAGGACTTGTTATCGGATCCGTTCGTGGTCGCGGCTACGAACCGTCTTAGTGAAGTGCAAGGTATAGTAGAGCTGGTGGAAACTGCGGATGGCTTTTACGACGAAATGATGTATGATGCCATCTGCCCTGGACGTGGAACCGAGGTCTTGTGACACCCTGTCCACATCCAAGCCGTCTTTCATGCCGTCTAAGAACCAGGCGTCGTTGGGTTTTGATAAATGAACGCTAAAGTCACCAGTGATCATGAGGGACACGGTCCTCTCGCCAGAGTTACTGTAGGAAGCATCGACCCCAGCTTTTGCGTAATCCACGTGGTCGAGGTTGTGGAGCACGTGGATGAGTGGATGGTAGCCTAGCGTCTTCGAGGGGTGCTCTCTCTTCAGCTCCCTAACTTGCGTTGGCCGAAGTGGTGTAGTGGTTACGGTGCTCGGCTGCTGACCCGAAGGTTGCGGGTTCGATTCCGGCCGCGGCGGTCTCATTTCGACGGAGGCGAAATGCTAGAGGCCCGTGTACTTTGCGATGTCAGTGCACGTTAAAGAATACCAGATGGTTCAAATTTCCAGAGGCCTTCACTATGGCGTGTCTCATAATCATGTCGTGGTTTTGGGACGCAAAACCACATCAATTACTATTATTATCACTTTCCTTCTCTGTCAATGTGAATGTTACCGGTTACTGCGTTGACTAAGACTCTGTTATCACCTGTGGCACATACCCGCATAACATAAACTCTGCTATGCGGGTATGTGCCACACGTGGCTGAGGGAAAGGGTTTCATGACGTACGCGACAGGTGTTTTGCGTTATTCATGTCATCACCAGTGAATCGTGTTCGTCATACAATGATCCTTTGCTGTGCCAAGTTCGGTATATTACAAGTTATGGAGACCGCCAGAAGAGCGCCCAGACGTAGGCGGATAGATAGATAGATAGATAGATAGATAGAAACGCCCAAAGTGCCTGAGGTTCGCTAAGAAATGCTTCGCGTTTAAAAGAACTTGTCCATGGTTGAGGTGTTCACAATAATAGTAATATAACAATAGCAATAATAACAATGCGACAGAAACGCTATTTCGATTAGGAGCAAACAAGGCAAAATATCACATACGTAAACCTAAATATCTGCAAGAAAGTGTAGTAGTAATTGCGGAAAAGGAAATTTACAGTCACTGTTGCCTACATTAAAAACGCAATTATTAGTGAGCAGCTTCTAGCCGTTAACGAAATTTCATTGAATGATACAAATCTATACTACAGGGGAGGCCGCCATCGGCATAACTTTATTTATGCATAAAGTTCAATAAAACTTCTCTTGGGCCTGGTTGGTACATAGCTTTTAAGATGAAAACTTGAGAGCAAACCCGGACGGACCACAAATAATAGATTAGACCAGCACTGGCGCTGTGTTTGTCTCATCTATTCTTTGTGGTCCGTCCTGGTTTGCGCTGAAGTATTCATCAACCATAAAGTAGTGGGGGTAATTTATAGAAAGCGTTGCTTGAAATACTATTACATGCATAGCGCGTATATGTATGGTTGTCCCAGTATATGCTACGTAGGACTGACTACCTTTGCTGTAATGTTATTGAACACTGCTAACCAAATTTTATATCTGTATATGAAGAATCACATCAAATTTCTGTGCGAGTAAAGTTCTCGTCTCTCTCTCTCTCTCTCTCTCTACATATATATATATATATATATATATATATATATATCCCCACTCAGAAACAAGTTGGTACGCCACTGCCTATATCAACGGCAGGTTGAATTTTCAACCACTGCATGTCTTTTCCATTCATGTCATAACTGCTGCACTACAGTTAACCCTTTCGGCCCTGGCGGTGTCAATTGACACCATCACACAACATTTCCCCTAGCACCTCGGAAATGAAACCAAAACTGCCCATTCTTGGGGGAATACTTCTTCAATGATCCCCACTCCGATTGACACCAAAATGGTGGCATGCTTGTGGAGCTGGGAGCCGCCAAGAAGAAGAAGCTTGACCGAAGTCATGGGTGACGCCGAGGCGGGTCAGCTGAGGCGGCTAAGCGCAATTTTCAGGTCGACGTACCGAAGCTGTTTCAATGAGTATCACACAGAAAAATGAGACGTGGTTCACATTTGGTGTACTCTAGTGAACAGCTGCAAAAAAGATGCCATTTTTCTCATTTCACAGCCGCTGAGCCGTGATGACCTAATTCGATATCATGTCTGTAAGTCCAATAATACTTGCACCACTGGCTCAGTTTTTCGTTTGTGGTCTTCTGAGGTCATAACTATTAGGAAAACAAGCACAAAAAGGGTCCCCGACCAAAATAAAAAATCCAGGGCTGAAAGGGTTAATACCACACAAATAATGTAACCTATGGCTTCCTTACCTTCATTTTCTTTTGGTTTCATTAAACGGAAGCTGCAGCACTTGAAAAAATGACTGGAATGTGTAATCATAGTTTGATTCCTGCTGAATTCGAAAGCAAATGTAAAAATTCACAGAAGCGGACGCAAATAACATTTCTTGGCAACAAACACCGGCTGCAACCGCAGGGCTTCTTGAAATGCTGACCGAACGCGGTGACGTCATCGTCGATGTGCCGCGTCATTGGCACCATCAGCATTGTTAAAGCATGGCCTTCGCGATCTGTTCCACCAACGCACGCAGCCGCCACTAGTCACGGAGGCCACGGTTGGAGATTAGACAGTGCTGCGCTGCTCCGCCAAAGCTACCGACTATGACGTAGTTCCCGTGAGTTCGTTTCCACGCCCACACTTTCGGCGTCGTCGCGTGGGCGGAGCAAGACAAACTTTTCTTTCGCGTATTTTGAAGCTCCTGCTGCAACAACAGGGAAAAAATTACGCCATCGTCGACAATAGTGTTGGTCCTTGATAACAACAAAATTTTACCGAATTCCCAAACCACTTTAGCTTCCCTTTAAGTTGTGCCTGACAAGGAAAACGAGCCCTCGATCAAACCCCTCCTTCTTCCGGGAATAAGAGTGTCATTCGTAACTTACTTTTCACCACTTCAGCTTGATTGCGGGTGACGCGTTTCATTGAGACACAGGCAAGAACTTTCATTTTCTCGTTACGGAGACCTGCTGCGTTATATAACAGAACAAATGCAGAGCTAGCAAAAGATGCATATATCAAGCGCTGAAATTATTGCTAACAATCGAAAGAAATCGATGGTGGAATCTTGGCAAACATCAAGAGACGTCGAGGCAATCCGATATTTTACAGCACCAATAAGTTTATATACGGCTGTGATACACTCGGCACAAAAACATAAACATTATGCAGTGGTATCATTTTACTTGGCTGAACATCGTGCACTAAGTACCACAATACTTCAAGCTGTCCTATATTCTCTTAAAATAAAGTTTTTTTTTTTTCACAGAAGCATTGTAGGGTCGTTGGCTTGCATAGCTGGATTGCTAAGAATCGATAAAATAATACAAGAAAGCTCCTTTGTTTTTGTTATCACTGTGATCACCGTCCTCCTCCTAGTCTCTTTCCGTTGCGGGACGAATTCAACTCCCCGCGATCTCCAATTGATCTCCAATTCATCTCCAATCCAAGTAATCTCCAATTACTTGGATTGGTCACATGCTTGTGAAATATTGCTACGTAGCTATTGCTACTTATAGAGTACCACTTTCCAAAGCTATTTTGCTCTTTAGGTGATTAAACTCAATCATATGGCTTATCCTGTTAGTACTAACCTTCGTAATTACTTCTTATAATACTGAATCGAAGCTGATAGGTATAGAATGTAAGCTTTCATACCTCTTTTCTTGTACTAGGTTGCTTTCTTGTTTGTATGCTTTCAGAAGAAGCTGCTCATAATACGGAGTCAGTTTCTTTCGTTGAATTCCACTAACATTCCTGGTTTGTTGTTTCTAAACAACCTGACATATTTGCCCACTGCTTCTTATCTTTTGTGTTTGCTTCCCACTGAGTATGGTATGCGCATATTCAAATGTTGATTCAACGTCCGCGTAGAATTTTTCTACTTATTCGTAGTCGTCAATGCACTTAGGGGTGTAGCCTTGAGGTACTTTCCTTTATATTTCCTATTTAGTTTCATTACCACGCGTGCTACCCTCTCATTGACACTGTAGAATTCATCAATGCTGTCTGCCATGCCTCCTTGGATTGAAAGCGTCGCGCCATGCTCTCATTTTTCCGGAAACTCTCAATAACAGAGGACGTGCCCATTAGTCAGTACTGTATATGCATCCTAAACCCGCTAAGGCAAAAGATATCCCAGTTCATGCCTGCTATCTCACGAATAACTCTTTTGGTTTAAATCCGTAAACAGGTGGTGGGTGCTCGAGCCGACGTTTCGACAAGTGGACTTGTCTTCTTCAAGGCTGCAACTTGAAGAAGACAAGTCCACTTGTTGAAACGTCGGCTCGAGCACCCGCCCCCTGTTTACGGATTTTTTCATCGCAAGCTTCCATCTTCCACTTCCTGCCATTTTTCTATTGGTTTAGCCTCACTTGACAGTGTCCTTGTGCTAAACGTTGCCAAGTTCAATTTCCGGTTGCAGAGTGCAGAGTTCAAGAGATAATTAGCACAGACAGTTGCTTCAAAAGTCCAACCACCACCATGGTCAGACACTCCTCAACCGCTTGAGTCTGAGGGCCAGGGTTGAATAGTCAGCTTCATTTTGGGAAGTGAGTACAAGAAACGCCATCGTACGTTTTCGTTTACCCTGGGGTTAACCATCCGGCACGTGCATCAACCAGAGAGATCCCCCACAAGAGACAGCAACGCCTGGTAGCGGCGTTTCGTGACGCCACGCAGTTAGCCTGGCAAGCACATGCCTCGATTACTGAGTTTTCGTGTCGGGCTAGGTGCAAAAAGAAAAGATAATCGCGTCCGGCCGCCAGAGGAAGTTATTCGAGTTGCACTATATAAATTCCCTCATTAATAAATAGACAGGGGGCAGTCGATCATGAGCAGTCGAAATACTAAAACCGTGTTTCGAAAACTCACCTAAATATTTCATAAACAGTGGCGCATCACCTAAGTATTTCATAAAATAGTGGCGATCTTAGAAGTATTGATTGTTCTCGTTCTCAAGCGCATAAAATGAGCGCTCGTGTTGTCGCCTTTGTCTCTCTTGTATCCTGTTGTTTTTTTAATACGGCACCTACACAAACTACTTCAAGCACAAGATTCAACTGCCTAGCTCACCAATATTCATTAAATATGACACTCCCAGAAGATCTTGAACGTCTTCTGTGTGACAGCAGGTGATAAGCATCATGGAGACAGTCTCTGAAGGCAGCATTATATACCTTTAACGAGACTCGAGCGTAGAAGTGCTGCATATTCCCGGCCGATGGCAAAGTAGCACCTGTGTGTTACACGCCACGAAGGTGCTGTTGAGGAGCTTGCGGGTCACGAACCTTAACTAAACTTTGTAAACAGTGTAATTGATGTATGTGCTGTTATGTGTTTATCACTGCATATACCATAATCATCACCCAACACCTGCTTTGTAGCATGTCAGGCGAATAGCCAGGCTGACATGTCAAGGATCTCAGTAAAGCACCTCTCCCTCTCTTTCTCTCGTTTTTGCTGCTCTTTTGTTACAATGGTGACCTTTTACGGCTAAGAGCTGTGCAATAAAGTGGTTGCACGCTTTCGCAATGCGGGAAACATATATATATATATATATATATATATATATATATATATATATATATATATATATATATATATATATATATAGAGAGAGAGAGAGAGAGAGAGAGATAGAGAGAGAGAGAGAGAGAGAGAGAGCTTAGTCTTGCATGCCGAAAAGCTCTAATAAAAGAGATTGCACCCTAGCAAAGAGATACTTTGTTTTTCAGGCAATCGTACGTAAGAATTTTTTTCTTAGAGAATAATAACAGCGCATGCTGGTATAAGAAACAGGACAAAAGAAGCAGAGGCAAGGAGCACTTCGCGAAAAATTCCTAAGTGAAAAACGCTACAGCGAGATGAAAGGGTTGGCGAATTTAGGCTCAATAGCATGGCACCTATGGCAGCAATAGGCTGTAATTCGAAAGAATGGAATGAAGACAGCTATTTTATATCAGCCATGGATTCTGTAGAATTAGAACAAGAATATGAAAAAAAAATATTTGCTGACGTTACCAGTGCCGATGTGACGTGGCCGTTATTCCAAGCCGTTCTTCCTGCAGCCGGTACTGTTACCTATCAATATTTTCTGATCCTTGTGAGCTATCACAGGTGTGTGCGTTTTTATGTAATGACCGACCGCTTTATATTTCGATTACCCGTGCACCGAATTCGTACGTTAGCGATTACGAAAGGTAACCCGAGCCTTTGGGGCACCGGAAGTTTATACGCCGCGATGGTTTAACAGGTGCATTCATGCGCACCTGCCTCGGTGAGCTCACATGTGCACAGGAAAGGAAGCTAGCTGTATTGTAAACACTGCGCAAACCCGTTGCACGGTTCTCGCCTGATAGGCGTAGGCTTTCTTACGCCTATCGCTGTCGAATTCTCGTGTCAGACATGTTAGTGAGCACGCCCTAAGCAGCGAGAAATACTTCAAGACTTTTAAGAGCAGATATTCCCTAATGTTTAAGTGGCTATGGACCACAATTTTAGCGAAAATACGAACTGCACATGACAAGATGTCATTAGTTATTGCTCGCTCCTGTTGCAAGAAATTCTTATAT
The DNA here is from genome assembly GCF_013339695.2 of Rhipicephalus sanguineus. Classification (NCBI taxonomy): domain Eukaryota; kingdom Metazoa; phylum Arthropoda; class Arachnida; order Ixodida; family Ixodidae; genus Rhipicephalus; species Rhipicephalus sanguineus. Next base: position 88,330,776 of record NC_051185.1, on the reverse strand, counting down.
TTTTATAGCTGTAGCAGTGATGTTTTTATTTGGTGAACAAATGATCACCTTTAAAAGCGTGAAGTTTTGCTCAAATTAAGTTCGTACAGGCTACTCGACAAGCGTCCGTACCCACACTGTCAATCAGAGGATATGAAAATGTGCGGAATATAAGGAACCCCCATATATATAATTCAGGTATTACAAGAAAACATTTGATTTCGTTGAAACATCCGCAGTCATGAAAGTATTAAGGAATAAAGGTGTACAACCACATCTACAAAACACTGGAAGAGCACTACAGCGGCTCTATAGCCACCATAGCCCTCCATAAAGAAAGCGACAAATTTCAAATAAAGAAGGGTGCAAGGCAGGGAGACACGATCCCGCCAATGGCATTCACCACGTGCTTACAGAGGTTTTCGGGGTCCTAGATTGGGAACAGTTAGGTATACGAGTTGATGGAGGATACCTTAGTAACCTGCGATTCGCTGACGACATTACCTTGTTGCATAACTCAAGAGACGAGTTGCAAGTACTGATTACTGAATTGGACAGAGAAACCAAAAGCGGGGTCTTAAAATTAATATGCCGAAAACTAAAGTAGTGTTCAACAGGCTCGGAAGCGAACAACCGTTCGCGATAGATAGCGAGGCACTGGAAGGGTTAAAGGAATACGTCTGTTTAGGATAGGTAGTCACCGCAGGTGCGAACCGCGAGATTGAACTAGAAGAACTAGAAGAATAAGAAATCGGTCGATCAAATTTAACTAATATTCTCAGATAATGAACGGCAGTTTACTGGTATTCCTTTTACCAGAATAAGACACCAAGTACATCTCGCACACTCGCACGATAGAGTTTGGCTCAGAGTCAACGTCGTCTTTGCCACATACGACGCTTAAGAAATGGCAGCAGCAATGATCACTGCGAAATTCATAAAAGGTCTGTGACTCTTTGTGGCTGCAAAACATGCTGCCGGGAGGCCATATACTGGGTACTCCAAATTGGGAATTGAAAGACAACAGATGGGCCATATCGCTTGTATGTCTGGCAGCGCTGCCGCTGGCGGCACTCTTCAACGCAGTCGATGAGACGGTACCTTTGTCTACCGCGGTACACTTGGCGTTAAACATGTACGTTGGATACCATAGGAACATCAGTCGGAAGGAGTTATTGTTCACACCTCTTAATATCGTTTCCGAAGACACGTGTGTAGAAAATGCTTGTTCTCCTAGTCAGTGCCTGCTCATAGATATTATTTTGCCGGCATTAACGCACACATTGCCGTCACTGCCTGCCTTATAGGTAGGGCGCCGTGTTTATCGGAGTTTTTTTCTTGTAAATCCCCAATTCTTCGAAATTCGGAGTTTTACATTATTCTCGAAACCCCAAAATCTTAGATCAATTCATATCTGAATACTAAAACATCAAAACTCACGAAGCACATTTTTTCCAGAAGCTTTGAATCCACAAACGTATATACACACAAGCGAAATGAACGCAAAACACCTGTATTTTTGCGTATAACAACATTATGCTTAAAGCTTATTGTGAAACATGCAAGCATACTTTGCGAGGTTGCGGTCAGTGATCGAAGAGCGCTCCTTTCGATTGACGACTCTGAGATTTGAAAATGCCCTTTCAGCGTTAGCGCTAGACACAGGAAGCGCCAGAAGACGCAGCGCGCAGCGACAGAGCACTGGCCACTGGGAATTGTGAAGTCTCCAGAACGACAGGAGTTCAACAATGTTACATATTTCATGGCACTGATAGTTCGCAAAATCCCTCAGGAGCTGGCTCATGTCGCCAGTTTCAAGAAGAAATAAATAAAAATTTGATACATAGGTCTCGAACGCGCAAGGCAGCTCATGCTTCACATTTGGATTCACAATTTGAACACAGTACCAAAACGACTCTTTGGTGTACTGTAGTTGCTCGCACAGGTTCTTCCTAGAAGACTGGCTCCACTTTTCGGGGACAGCAGCGTAGTATCCGTGAAAGTCTGGAACAGTCGTTAGGCGGTCAGTCTCGTCAAGGAGGTCCAACAGACCTGTGACATCTGATACGAAGATCTCGGTTGGATCACGCCATTGACTGATAAGTGCGTGCAAACAAACCCCTAGTTTGGGATTAACTTGGTGTACCAGGGTACTCTCTGCCTCAGGCTCCTTGATGATTGAGAACACGGCAGACAAATTGGTCTTCAGAAAACTCATCTTAACGAGCAAGTCGTGCACAGCTTCAGGTGATGAAATAAGACACTTGAGCTTCTCACACTTCATTCCCTTCGTTTCGTCACTTCTCAAGAAAGACAAAATGGCGCGCCAGTTGTCCAAAATATATTATAGAGCTTGATAAGAAGAGCGCCACCTCGACAGACATACGGTTTTCAGTGACTTGATTGACATCCCTATGGCCAAGCACACAAGACCAATTTACGGCGCAGCTCCCGCGACGACTTCAACAAGGCAGGAAAGTGCACAACAAAATCTTGAACTGCGTTAAACGAGCTCGTTCTGATTGCATCCTCCAGAGCGTTGTTGAGTAGATGGCACGTACCTTTGAAGTGAAGCGCCTTGAATTCGGAGTTGCCGAGTTCAAGTCCTTGTGAAACTTCTGCATGTAAGAAGCTGAGTCGGAGCACAATACAGCTACATCGCCTAATACAGCTACGCGCGCTGAACTTTAAATCGGTCAAACCAGAAGATGTATCAATGAGCGTTTAGAACTTTCCCTTTCGATAAAGAACGGAACCAGATCATATTGGCCCTTGAAATCGGACTTAATCGGATAAATCCGAATTGTCAAACATTTTGCCGGCGAAAGTTGATCGGATTTTTTTCGGATCAAAGTGAAAACACGGAGCCCTACTTATAGGTATACGAATCCCTTTACCAGTGCCTCCCTACCTATCGGAAAACGTGGTTTTTTCCCGAGAGTGTGGAACATTAGTTTTCTGCATATTAATTTAAAGACCTACCGCAGATCCAAACCATGAGACTGACGTAATTAGAAGAATAAGAACGGTGTGGAGCGCATTTAGCGGGCGTTCACAAATCATGAATGGTAGTCTACCACTATTTCTCAAGAGAAATGTATGTAACAGCTGCACTTAACCGGTACTTACCAACCGAGCAGATACCGGAGGCTTATAAAGAAGGTTCAACCTAAATTTACGACGACGCAGCGAGAAAACGGAAGGAAAGTGATAGGTGTAACCTTAAGAGACAAGAAGAGAGCATAGCGTGTCAGGGAAAAAACGGGTGTTAAGGAGATCTTAGTCGAAATCAAGAAGAAATGGGCATGTGCAGGGCCTGTAGCGCGTAGGAAATTAAGACTTACTGGTCATTAAGAGTAACAGATCTATTGGATTCTAATAGAAGAGAAACGCGTCAGCGAGATGCAGAACGTCAGGTGGGCTGATGAGATTAAGAAGTTTGCGGGGAAAACCTGAGCACACCAAGTACAGCACCGCGTTAACTGACGAAGTATGGGAGAAGCCTTTGCCCTGCAGTGGGTGTAGTCAGGCTGACATTGAATTGCTCCGGCATCTTTTAGACACATCTAAAAAACAAGAAAAGCGTAGGGGGCATCCTTTGTTATTTATAACTGTAGTGCAGCAATTATGACCCAAAGAGAAATGAAATAAATGATACGAAAAAAGAATAGGTCAGATTAGCACTATTTTTTTTATGTTCCAAGCATGAACGAAGTGCGAAGCTGGGCGGCCTTTGTTTCTCTTTGTATTTGTCATTCTTTTTTTCATCTAGTTCTTTCTTTTCGTCTTTTTTTCTCTACTTTTTCTATTTCTTCTTTGTATCTGTTTATTTCTATTTCTTTCTTTCCTTGTATTTATATTTCTTCCTCTTTCTAGCCAACTCTCTCTGACTCTACTTCTGGCGTCCTCCTTCTTTCTATCTCTTTCTGCCTATATATTTCTCTCTCCTTTTTTCTGCTTTTCTTCCCTTTCTTTCATTCTCTCTATGCCATGCTTTACTCTCTCCCCTCCTATATTCTCTCCTTCTCACCCTCACTGCCCTTTCCCACCCCCTCGGTGTACTATACTAGGCGAGGCTATGATATTCTCTCCTGGCGTGCCTGGTAGCAGAGCGGTTACGATGTTCGCCTTCGAATCGTAGGTATGCTGGACCGAATCCCGCCTCGTTAAGAATTTCTCTCTTTCTCTTTTTTTCTCACTTTCTCTCGTTCTTTCTCCTTCTCTGTATTCGTTCTCTTACCCGTCAGAGTTATTCCATCCCACGCCGGACAAATCACCGCACGTGTCCCGAGAGACAAGCAGAAGATGAAGAAGAGGACCAAAATATCGCGCACCCGTTCATGAAGATGATAGCTTTCTGTTCGCACATTACGACGGACGGCTGGCATAAACAGCTCCGTGGACCCAAACACACAACCTTCGACTTATTCGTCAGATTCTCTAGAAAATGAGCCACGACGGAGGGCAATCCCCCCGTTCTATTAGTTTTACTTCACTGCGTGTAATTAATGGGAGTTTTAGACAGCGCCCCTGGTAATCAGTGCGACGAGTGTGGAACACGCTTTTTGCCCTCTGGCAAAAAGAGTGGTGGACACTCGCCGCCTTGGTTACGAGCGGCGCCGACTAACACTCCAAGACTCTACACAGTAAATCAATAAACGGTACCAAATAAACTGAGCACAGTAGTTATGGCATTGCTCCATTAAAGCTAACGCATACACCGCCGCCTTTTTCAGGGTTCCTGCTTTCCCACCGATATTACAGCCTCTGTCATAGCAAACTGGATCAACCCCAGATGCAGTATGACATATTAATTTGCTTAGTTGACGCACAAGCTGTCGAACGTTGCGGCGCACCTAGCGCAATCTGTTACAGGCCTACGCGACGCACATGCTTTCTTCCTGCACTATAGTGCTGCAGAGGTGCTGGCTAGCGGCTCTCTGCTCTACAAAATTTAAACAACAAACGCTAGCGAGATTTTATCCCCTCTGCAGCAAATGTACACAGCCATGCCTAACATTAATTTAAAATCTCTTGAAGCGTGCGGCTTTTCGCATGCGTCAGTGATGATCATTGATAATTTGCGTACAATATTTTATACGTGTGTGTGTGTGTGTGTGTGTGTGTGTGTGTGTGTGTGTGTGGTGTGTGTGTGTGTGTGTGTGTGTGTGTGTGTGCGCGTGTGTGTGTGTGCGCGCGCGCGTGTGTGTGTGTGTGTGTGCGCGTGTGTGTGTGTGTGTGTGCGTGTGTGTGTGGGGGGGGCCTTGTGTGTGTATGACGTAACTAATAAACCGTCGAACCGCCCTATGGTGTCCGGGCAAGGCTGGGCAAAGATACTTTTCAATTGTATCGCGATACGATAGAAGATACTCGGGCAAGAAGTACTTGAGATACAGATACAAGATACTTCAGAAATTATTGTATCCGATACGATACGTCCTCATTGTATCTTAAGACACACATTTGCAAATTTGCTGTTATAGATCTGTATAATGAAGCAGCAAGCAGACATCAGAATGTTTGCTTGAAAATGTCTTAACTGTTAATATCTTCGTTTAATTTTAATGAAATGTTTGTTTCATTCCTAAACAACTTACTGGGATGTGTTTGTCTGTTTAACATGACAGCTCTTTATACGCCGCGCTCGCCGTGGTTTTTGCTTGACACTTTTGTATTTGATTGGTGTCCCTGCTCTACTTGCCGACCAGCTAGCGGGCTGCCATTTACTTACAAGAAAATCAGTAAGAAGCCTTCGCACGATGGCGCGAATACTGCTGTGCAGTCTTACCTTGCCTGTATGCGTATTATTGTTTTCACAATGCGCGATCACCTGACAGGTAAAGCGAGGACACCTGGGCTAGTTGGTTTTTACTGTTGCTATACACCTGACAGGTGTGGAGCAGCAGCAACGCTGGTAGTGATATTTGTTGTGACGCATCGTGTACACATTGAGGACATAAAACTGCGATGATTTTTCATATTCTTATTTGCTCACGTAAAGCGTTCGTTAGCAACATATTCACTAACGTGCAATCTTTTCCCATTTCTTCTCCGAGAGAACTTGTTCCGCCCACAGACCTCTCAGTAGTATTATAGTGGCACAAAGCGTCGCAGGATACCACTGCTATTCACACTGTTGCCACTTATGGCTCCGATTACCTGGTGAAAAGAAGTACGGTGATCTAAAAAAAGGAAAACGAATATATTTCAGTAAAATAGCCAAGCGGTTTTGTATCAAACAATCACGGTGAATAAGTATACAGGGTAAGGTGGCAAATTGGTCAAGTTGGAACATACTTGTGACGTCCCTTCCTTGTGTTTTCGTGTTCTTTTTTGCGCTGAGCATGTTTAGTCTACAGGGTGTTTCACGTAAGTAGAACCCAAAATTTAAAAATAAAGTTGTTAACCGCGACTGGATGAAACCAACGCCATATAGTTTACCCTCATGTGACGCTCGTTGTGGCATTTTTTATATTTCGCCTAGTTGGCTTGTGCCACATTTTTATTATGCACTTTGGGCCCAAGTGCGTTTCGTCACGTCGTAGAGAGCATTCCAAAATGACTGACCTAACTTTTTGGCGACACATGCTGCGTGGTGATTTTATCCGACTTTTAAAGAAAGCCCACGAAATATTAAATAAAACCATGTGACGGTGCTCATGCGTTACCGTACTGCAGCGCTCTCAAATGTGCTTCGAGCGAAGCAACCGGCGCGCGGACCGTCATGCTATCGCTTTTCAGGGACGATGGCGTTAACTTCCCGAGTGTGGCCGTCAGAAATGGTGACACACAGTGAAGCCGTCGTCAACATTTGATGTCGAGGTCAGACAATGAAAACCTATAGAAAGTGCCTATAGATTACGTCGATTACGGCATAAAACGGCTTGCAGAGACACTCATTAGGAAAACGGAGTACTTGGTAATACACTTCTAGAATCCTTTTTCCTAACATTCTTCAGATGTTTTCTTATAATTTCCATTATTATAATGCAAACTCAATTGGGCTAGTTTAGTAAGTAGTAAGCAGAATTTTTGTTATAATCCAGGCACACCCAGATTATTATAAATTCGTCCACAACATCGCCTTGACATAACAGCAAACACAAATGTAATGTAGATAAGTAAATAGTAGGAATAGCGCAGACAGTAAAAAATAAGAATACACCAGAGTACGTATTTTAGCAGCAGGTTACAAATGAAATACTGCAAAGCAGGCGGGAAAAAAACAATACAGAGACATAGGTAGTGTATGAAATGCAAACGGAGGACAGCTAAGAAGGCACTCGTGCTAACAATCAAATTATGATTAAAAGAACTCCTTGAACAATTTAGCAGGAATAACAAAGATACAGCACGCCAAGATATATTGTGTTACAGAAGGGGTGATACTGAAATATTGGCAGCGCAGGCGAAAGGGACACAGAAGGGGAACACAAACAAGCGCAGACTGAAACTTCATTTATTCACAGAAGATAATATATACCAGAAAAACATGAAGGGAAAGTGAAATACAGGTTCCACTATAATCAAGTGTCGTCAGCGTCTCCTCTATTTTTTCAGTGCCTGGGCGAACGCTCTCCTCGGGCCGTCGAGCGCGCGCTCCGCCTCCGCTCGCCGCTGCCGCGTGGCGGCGCTGTCCGAGTAGACTACGGGAAGCTGGCGCTGAACAGCCGCGTGTATTACGAAGCTCGCGAATTCGTGTTAGTATCCGAATTTATTTGAAACGTGCTTCTCGCAGACTTTCACAGGTACGGGGGTGGGAAAAAACGCAAACAGCGGCGCGCTGTTTTCGTCACGATCTGACCGTGGTGCCAATAAAAGATGCTAGATAGTTTTTTTTAGTGTATCATGGATGGCTCTCTCTCTTTATCAATCTCCAGGCTAGAGCCGCTTAAAAATAAATGCGAAACAGCAAGGAATGTAGGTGCCGCATGTTTGCGTTTCTTTCCACCCCCACTGTACGTATTCTGCAAGCAGTCTGCCAGGCCGTGCTGCCGGTTTGATGCTTGCATTCGAGTTTGGCAGCATTCGCGTTTTATTTTCAATTTCAGGCTATTGCAGCCACGTCATTCGCATACTTAGTATGTCGTTACTATTGCGTTACACTCTGCAAATGAAACGGAAAGAAATCACGATTGTCTTTTTTTTTATTTTCCTTCATTGATAAAGGAAAAAAAACTCACAGGGTCCCTTATGCATTCACCTGAGACGACTGAAATGCGAAGGCCATCTGCTTTTTTTTCTTCCCAGTCAATGTATTGAACATCCCCTGCCTCCCTTCGAGGTTTTTCTGCACCTGACGTGGTTTTCTTACAGCCTCAAGGATCGGAGGCACCGCAAGCTTTCTGCACCTCAGATGGATATGCACTGCCTCCGTGATCGGCCCATTTTGACGAAGCGAAGATATAATATGACGACGTCATGTGACGTGACGCCACGATGATGTTACAAAGTTTTATTATCTGTGACGTCATCACGTGATGATTTCTTGCATCACTCGTGTAGACGCCACCGGCGGTCAATTTTCGCGTTTGAAGAGGCATCTAAAGCTTTCGCCTAAATACACCGCTCGGCTGTGCCTTAATAAAATTCCAGCTGCCGCTGGTGTTCGGGAGAGGTGGCTTGCAGTAATTAGGCGGGATAATTGGTCTCCTAATACATAATCAAACTACAATAGAATATTTCATACAATATAAGAAGCGGCGGCTTAAGAAGGATGCCGTAGCGTCAGTTTTTGCAGCCTACCCATTACGTTTGCAGCCCAAGGTAACAACTGAACCAACCATGGCAAGTATCACTAAGCGTGGCTGTGCTGCGTCCAAACTGTCAATGAATGAATGTACCATTAGCAACACTGCCTTGCGATTGCCGCCATGTGCAACGCTGACATTAGGTACCGAATCTGAAGAATCGCAGCCCATAGACACCACATGCGCAACCGGCGAAACGGCCGACAGCCATCATGTACAGTGTTACAATGAATGCGAGCCAGATACTGAGGCTACAACAACCCGCCGACAAAAGCAAAGACGAACTCAACCAACTGACAAGAGGCCGCATTTTTCACATCTATCACTATAACTTTGGGCTTGAACAACAGCGTCTGTTCACACACATCAGCCAGCATTGCAGGAATCGTGCGGCATATCCAGCTGAATTTTGTTAGTTTTACAGCGAAAGCTGTTATGCGATCAATCCAACGGCCGTTTTTGGCGCCGTAGTTGTCCGCCGCCGCCGCCGGTGTCCGTAACCACTATCGCTCGAAATAAGAAAAAAAAAACGAAATAAGAAAAAATTCCAGGATGGAACGAGGTTCGAACCTGGGCCCCCTGCGTGGGAGCCCAGGGTTCAACCTCTGAGCCATGCCGGTGCTTGAAACTGCTTCGCAAAAAGGTCCTATACAGGTTTCATATCGGGAAGGAACCACATTAACATGTGCAATATAGCGTGGTAGAAGAGTTCAATAAACACCAAGCGTCGCACAACGCGAATTCTGTAATCAGGCATCAAACAATGCGAATTGCGCAACGAGAAGGTTGTTGAATGCTTCCAACCCATTACAAAGGGTTCCGCCATAATTCTTCATCGTCATCAGGCACAGCATCAACAAAGTGCGCATAATGCCTTACATGCGTTTAGCAGGTACAACGGCTCTCCGTAGAATGACGAAAAGTGGCATAATGCCTGCTTTCCTACTTCTAAAATATTACAATGTAATTTTGTGAAGCATAGCATAGTGGGTTCCTCGCAAGTGCACTTGTATTAGTTGCCAAGGAAGCTCATAAGCGCATGATCCATTTCCTCGGGGTCTCAGTAAAGGTCTTCGCCCCTCCCCCACCTCTCTCTCCCACGTCAACGTATGTTATACAGTATGGCGGGAGAGGGACATAGCAACCGGGCGTCACCTAATGCAAATTACATAACTGGTGGGCCGTTTAAAGCTTCCAACCCATTACAAAAGGTTGAGCCATAATTCTTCATCGTCATCAGTCGTCGCCTCAACAAAGTGCACTTAATGCTTACAGACGTGTAGCTGGTGCCTCGCTTCTCCGCAGAATAACGGATAATGGCTTAGTAGGTGCTTCCGAACTTCATAAAAATTGTAATTTATGGCGTAGTGGGTACCTTGCTCGTGTACTTGTATTAGTAGCCCCAAGAGAGCTTACAACGGTGCTTTAGAAACGCCGCTCTTCCAGCTTTCGCTGTGACTGTGCTGCGATTTCAGCGCAGGCCTGGGGTTTTTTCGTACCACCACAATTTAACTGATTTAAGCTCTGAAATTGTGCAATCACTTGGCATAGTTCTGCATTTTCTGGCACCAACTGTTGCTTTCCCTCTGTGGCAACAAATGTAATTCTCAAAAGCTTTACGAAAGTAATAACTGGTGATCACGTATACCCCTGGAAGCAGCCTAGTGACATTTCGTGCTATTTAGCGCATGAACTCCAGGCTTCTGTATGTCTGCTATACCAGCAGGTGGTAGTACGCATCGGGCACCTTTAAGCGCGCAAGCTTTCAGTATTAGCTCCTGGCAAATGCTGCTTTCAAAAATCCGCTTTCAGACAGTCAAAAACGGACTATCACTCAAGCGAACCTAAGGGTGACAAAACAATCTTCCGCTCGTCACTGGCATGCGCCCTCTGGTATGCGCCTAGCAGACGACGCGCGAGCGCCTCGATGAAATAGCCGCGAACGACACATGCCTTTAAAATGGGCTGGGTCCCCAACACGACAGGCGCTTCATGATTCCCATTTACAAGTTTTCATTATACTTTAAACAGCGCGAATACAGTCGGAAACTGAACCATATAGCAGCTTCGAATGCAGCCACGGCATTCGTTTCCGCGAGCGACGATGCGACGGCGGGTCTACTACGGTGGTGGCGCCTAGCGGGAGAAGCCGCACTAACCCCGACGGCCGGTTCCCATTGGGCTCCTCTCCTTCGCCCAGGCACAGAAAAATAGAGGAGGCGCTGGTGTCGTCCATAAACGAGATTTCACAACCTAAAAGCGAAACAAAAGGTGAGTTGACACAACTATTGATATTCTTTTTAATGAAAAAGGCATCCGCAATCTCCCTAGTTTTAGTGTCACAATGGGCATATAAAACAGACGTCCGCGAAAATTCAGGTACGCAACCACACTTTGTGCAATGGGCGGACAAATGTAAACCCTAAGCGCGTGGTAGTGTTCTCGCAGGCGCACATTCAGGCAGCGCCCAGTCTGCACGATGTACACCGTGTCACAAGACAACGGGATGCAATAAACCACTTTCGACCCACACTTAGTGAAACAATTGACATGTTTAACACCACAACCATTCTTCACGGGGCCTGCGTTCATTTTGCTTTTCGTGCCAATATTAGAACACATCTGCTGCAATTTTTCACTGGCGGGAAAAACAACGTCAAGGGGAAATTTTTTGCACATTTTTTTATCCTATGCGAAAACCCGTGCACATACTGGGACAACCGCAAACCTCTGTCGCTTTTTTGCATCTTTTGTAGGGCATCCTTTTACAGCGAAAGCTGTTATGAGATCACAACAAGGACCGCTTTTGACGCCGTAGTTGTCCGCCGCCGCCAGTGTCCGTAACCGCTATCGCTCGAAATAAGAAAAATAACGAAATAAGAAAAAAATTTCTGGATGGAACAACGTTCGAACCTGGGCCCTCTGCGTTGGAGCCCAGTATTCTACCTGATAACCATGCCGGTGCTTGAAACTGCTTTGCAAAAAGACGCAATGCATGCTTCATCTCGGGAAGGAACCATATTAACATATGTAATGTAGCGTGGTAGAAGAGTAAAATAGGAACCCAACGTCACACAACGCGAATTCTGTAACCAGGTGTCACACAATGCGAATTACGTAACGAGTGGGTTGTTGAATGCTTCAAACCCATTACAAAGGGCTCTGCCATAATTCTTCATCGTCATCAGCCACAGCATCAGCAAAGTGCACATAATGCCTTACAGGCGTTTAGCAGGTACCACGGTTCTCCGCAGAATGAAAAACATTGCACAGTGGCTGCTTCCCTACTTCACAAAAATTATGAGTTATAGCGTAGTGGGTTCCTCTCAAGTGCAATTCTATTGGTTGCCAAGGAAGCCCATAAGGCTCCCATGACCCATTTCCTCAGGGTCTCAACAAAGTTAATTCCCTCTCTCTATCTCTTTGTCACGTTGGCGTATGTTATAAAGCGTGGTGGGAGAGTTAAATAACGTCCGGGCGTCACACAATGCGAATTAAGCAACTAGTGGGTCCTTTAAAGCTTCCAACCCATTACAAAAGGCTCAGTCATAATTCTTCATCGTCATCAGCCGTCGCCTCAAAAACTGCACATAATGCCTTACAGATGGTACCTCGTGTCTCCGCAGAATGCCTAGTAATGTCGTGGTGGGTGCTTCCCAACTTCACAAAAATTATGATTTGTGGCGTAGTGGGTACGTTGCTAGTGTACTTGTATTAGGAGCCACAATAGAGTTTATAACGGCCTCAAGAAATGCCGCTCTCCGAGCTTTCTCTGCGACTGTGCTGCGCTTTCCGCGCAGGCCTGGCTTTTTCTTTCTTCATTCGCAAAACCTTCTGAGTGGCGAACACCAGAACACTGGACGGAAAGGCTGCTTCTTGCAACCTAGTTCTTTGTTTTGATAAAACACGGGCCATTTTCTGGTAACATGATTTCGTAACAGCTGAATTCAGAAGGTTAACCGCAATACCTGAATTTACTTCTTTAGAATGTGAAGAAGAATAGTGTAAAATTGGTTTCTTTGAACGGGGAGAGAAAGACCAGCATAAGTGATTTGCATGAAAAGATAGCTCAAGATAAAAAAGCTGCAATATATTAACTTGCGGAAACTCGTGCGCGAAACGCAACCATGCCCTTGTTGCGCGAAGATTTCTATAATCTTATCCCGGTTCTCTTCCATGGAAGCAGAATTGACAAAGGACGAGGTAATCGTCCACATACATGAAGACATTATTTACAAAGCTACTCAGTGCCGCTTTCAAAGCCCTATCAATATAAGTTAGGAATATATCACACAAGACGGGTGCTACACGAGAGCCGATACAAATGACAGCTTTTTGAACGTAAAACTTATCGCCCCAAATTACAAGAGTAGAATTCAAGTAAAATGGAGTAATTTTATAAAGCTATCAACAGGCATCATGCATTTGTTGATAAATGTAAGTTCGTCATTTTCTTGCGTGATGCATTCTTTTGCACACTTCATAAGTTCAGGGTGTGGTACCGAGTAAAACACATCGACTACATCAATGCTAAAACCACTGCAAATAGGCATTTTTTGTTTGCTGAGAATTCGACCACCTGATTAGATCCTTTTACGAGAAAAGGTTCCTGGAAATTCAAGGGAGACAAGTGATACTGGAGGAACGTTGAAATTTCATGTTGCCAAGTGCCTCGTTCCTTGATTATCGTTCGAAAGGAGAAGTCCTGGTTATGGGTTTTAGAGCGAAAGCTGTTATGAGATCATTTCAGCGGCCGTTTTTGTCGCCGTAGTTGTCCGCTGCCGCCGTCGCCGGTGTCCGTAACCACTGTCGACCGAAATAAGAAAAAAAAACGAAATAAGAAAAACATTCCAGGATGGAACGAGGTTCGAACCTGGGCCCTCTGCGTGGGAGCCCAGTATTCAACCTCTGAGCCATGCCGGTGCTTCAAACTGCTTTGCAAAAAGGTCCTATACAGGCTTCATGTCGGGAAGGAACCACATTAGCATATGCAATATAGCGTGGTAGAAGAGTAAAATAAGCACCAAGCGTCACACAACGCGAATTCTGTAACCAGGCATTATACAATGCGATTTGCGCAACGAGTGGGTTGTTGAATGCTTCCAACCCATTACAAAGGGCTCCGCCATAATTCTACATCGTCATCAGGCACAGCATCAACAAGGTGCGCATAATGCCTTACATGCGTTTAGCAGGTACCACAGCACTCTGTAGAATGACGAAAAATGGCATAGTGCCTGCTTCCGTACTTCTCAAAAATTACAATGATTTATAGTGTAGTGGGTTCCTCGCAAGTGCACTTGTATTGGTGCCAAGGAAGCCCGTAAGCGTATGATCCATTTCTCCGGGGTCTCAGTAAAGTTCTTCGCCCCACCCCTCTCTCTCCCACGTTAACCATGTTATACAGCGTGGCGGGAGAGGGAAATAGTGACCGGGCGTCATCCGATGCAAATTGCATAACTGGTGGGCCATTTGAAGTTTCCAACCCATTACAAAGAGCTGAGCCATTAATCTTCATCGTCATCAGCCGTCGCGTCAACAAAGTGCACATAATGCCTTACAGACCTGTAGCTGGTGCCTCGCTTCTCTGCAGAATGACGAATATTGGCTTAGTAGGTGCTTCCCAACTTCGCTAAAATTGTGATTTATGGCGTAGTGGGTATACCTTGCTAGTGTACTTGTATTAGGAGACCCAAGAGAGCTTACAACGGGCTCTAGAAACGCCGCTCCTCCAGCTTTCGCTGTGACTGTGCTGCGGTTTCAGCGCAGGCCTGGCGATTTTTTTGCTGAAGAAAGTGGTTCCGATGCAGTTTTTTTTCGCTCTTTTCACTAGAGATACAAGTCGGGACATATTGCTAGCTTCCAGCAAAGCAATGGATCGTTTCTTAACCTCAGCTGCCTTTTTTTAAACTTCTTTAAAGTTCTTTTCGATAGCAGTGAACGTCTTTGAAGCGTATTTTTCTTCAGACAGAACAACGAAACACCCATCTTTACCAGCGGTAAAAAGCTTCAGCCTGTTAGAAACAAAGAAATCAATAATCGGGCCCACTTTCCTACGACCGCGCCCACTCGCGTTTCCTTTTGAAAAGGTGGATACACAGTCCTTAACACAATGCAGACTGTCCGCTTGCTGAACTTTTTGTGCCACAGACCGTGTCATGGCGAACTTCTCGAATCCGTCGGGGTAGATGCCGGACAGAACTTGGGTCCCATTTTTAGAACACGAAGGTGCTACTCGGGTACCTGGCAGTCGGCCTGCACCACAATGTCCCGCTTTTCAGTAGGCAACTTCTTCCTTGTCGCCAGGGTTGGCCTTGCAGCGTTCGAAGGTATCTCAGCATAGGCTTCGGCCAAGTTGTTCCAGGAGGAAAATCTTTCACTACGCGCAAAGCACTGCACTCGGAGGTAGTCTTTAAACACATTGGCCTGATGATACCACTCTGAGCGAATTATCCTGGAAAGACGTCGAGCGTGGAAGGGAGATGGCTGGAGCCATCCACACATGGCCTGAAGATCCGTCGGGCACATTCGCTGCGTGGAATGCCAGAAAGCACATCTCGCCCGGTATCCGCACAGCACTATCAAAGCCGTCAACACAGAGGAATCAGAGAGATCTAGGTTAGAACACATAACAGAGCCCGTGGTTGACGTGATGAATTGCAGAAGGGTTGAAAGGCGGGCTAGTTAGTATAGGTTCATACTGAAATATTGGCAGCGCAAACGAACGGGACACAGAAGGGGAACACAAACAAGTGCAGACTGAAACTTGGATTTATTCACAGAAGATAATATATACCAGAAAAACATGAAGGGAAAGGAAAATACAAGAGGGAAGGTTGCACCATAATCAAGTGTCGTCTATAAACGAGATTTCACAATCTAAAAGCGAAATAAAAAGCGAGCTAACGCAACTACTGATATTCTTTTTATGAGAAAGACTTCCGCAATCTCCCTAGTTTTAGTGTCACAATGGGCGTATAAAACAGACGTGTGCGGAAATTCAGGTACGCAAAAACACTTTGTGCAATGGGCGGACAAATGTAAACCCGGGGCAGATTTAACCGTATGGTAGTGTTCTCGCAGGCGCACATTCAGGCAGCGCCCAGTGTGCCCGATATACACCCTGTTACAAGAAAACGGGATGCAATAAACCCCTTTCGACCGACACTTAGCGAAAGAATTGACATGTTTAACACCACAACCATTCTTCACGAGGCCTTCCTTCATTTTGGTTTTCGTGTCAATTTGGGAACACATCTGCTTCCATTTTTGGCTGGCGGAAAAAAAACGTGAATGTTAAATTGCACATTTTTTGATCCTATGCGAAAACCCGTGCACATACGAGACAACCGCAAACCTCTGTCGCTCTTTTGCATCTTTTGTAGGGCATCCTTTTTCTTTCTTCTTTCGCAAAACCTTCTGAGCGGCGAACACCAGAACATTGGACGGAAAGCCTGCTTCTTGCAACCTAATTATTTGTTTTGAAGAAACACAGGCTATTCTGTGGTAGCATGATTTCGTAACAGATGAATTCAGAAGGTTAACCACAATGCCTGACTTTACTACTTTAGAATGTGAAGAGCAATAGTCTAAAATTGGTTTCTTTGAAAGGTGAGAGAAAGACCAGCATAAGTGATTTGCATGAAAAGATAGCTCAAGATGTTGTGTTACATAAATGCTTGTTCTATTGCATCTAGCATTGGAACCGCTGGTGCGACATTTGGTAGAATCTCATTTGCATATAAGTCAGTGTCCTCGCATGCAAATGAACCTTACGTCTGAAAGATCCTTCAAAAACCCCTGTAAGCCTAATAACCCAAGAAACCGAGAACGGATGTCGAGAACGGCACAGCGTGTTCTCAATACTCAACTTTTGACGCAGCTTGACTGAAAGTACATAGAAGTATCTGGTGAAAACTATGGGACAAAACAGCCAAGGACAGCGACTTGATAGATCTTAAGTGATCGGTTATCCCCCCTAAACTCCGCCATGTCGGCAGGCGCCGCGAAGTTGGCACCGTGGACAGAACAATATCCTCAATAACACTGCAACCACGTGGAGTTGCCGTGCCGAGGGCTGCCTTCGCCGATATTTACCTGGAGGCTTCAGATTATGTTCCCTTACCAAGGCTATCTGCGTGACGTGATCCCCTCCCTCATTTATTGTTCTCATTGTCACTGAGCATGAAACCTGTGAAAGGACTTTGACAATCAGACTTAACAGAACAAGAACAAAAATCACAAGACCCCTTGAAGTCACCTTGGCATTTCCGTTGACCTTTCGCGTTTTCTGATGATCTCTGTACACCTTGGCATAATAACGATCCCCACAACCGACTCCCAGCAAAATTGGCTTGCGAAAGGAGAAACGGCCACAGTTGTTGGGTTGTATGCTCCCCAAGAAGGAGTTTAACCTTTTTTATCGAAAATATATATTCCCCACAATAATCAAGAACTCAACGGAATCCCAATTCAACGGAAGCTCGGTTTATTCATGCAGAAATGTACGTATGACACAAATCAATAGAACATGCAGTTAGACCATGAAAAGCACAGGGAACATTCATGCTTGCCTTTTACTAGGGTGTACTAATTACGACGTCGATTGAAAGGAATTAACTTCGACGAAAAACCGACGTTTCTGGCAGTGCTATTCGTCGGTGAGTACCACCAACGCATCCCTCACAAAAATTCCCCCTCTTTCGTTCTAAAATGCACGTATGAAACGCGCACGTCATACACAAAACCCCAGAGCAACGGCCGTCCCACGAAGACCATCCGAGCTCCCAGCGCGAGCGCCTTTATCACGTCGAGCCCCGTGCGCACTCCGCTGTCCAGGTACACACACCTCTGTCTTGTCGCCCACGGCAGCCACTATCTCGGAAAGGACATCAATCTGCGGCAATGAGAAGGACAAATGCCAATTACGCTGTCTCAGCCAACCAGCTCTGGCATTGCTGCGTATTTCTGGTGATGCTGGTTATTGCGTGTGTATTCATCATCATCATTCATCATTTCTTAAGGGCCCTGGGTTGCGCATTACATAAGGGGAGGCGAACTAAATAATGTGATATTCTAGGCAGAAATGGATATTACAGACAAGGATGCACGTTAACGTTGCAGCGTATTGCGCTGATATTGCTGGGTATTGCTGGCTATTGTTGGCTTCGAAGAGGTTTTAGGGGGCAATGGATTGCAAGTAATCACAACAAACACAAAAGGTACATTTTCCATGCGCTTATTCACGTGTTTTACGCCTCGACATCATTTTTTTACAGCACGTGTGCAGTTCAATCATGGCCCGCGCAGGAGTGGCCCGTGCACGTGCATGAATAGTTTATGCTTATCATAATAACACGAAGTCTAATACAACTGTTAGAAACGGCAAGACATCTACATAAGAGTTCAATATATTGGACATGGTGTAAGTGGGATTGATCGTATCACAACCCTCGTCAATATTTCGTAAGATTTTCAATGACACATGACGAACCGAAAAAGGGAGTGCTTGTGAGCAGTGACACGTCAGTTCATTTGCACCTATAACCCCTTCCATCCATGTACCAACTAGCCTGATAGCAGACGTTAATACAAGCTTAACTGGTGTTTGAACTAATAAAACATACTTGCTCTAATTGGATAACAAAATATGTTGAGATAAAATGATCGAAACTCATTTCTTTTGACCTGATTGGCCAGCGGACCTGCTCAGCATAGGTGCAAATGGTATCACAAAATGAATTTAAGGTCTTGGCGCTCGACTTCTTTGGCGACAACTGCTGGGTCTCGTCTAGCTGGGTGCATGCTCTAGAAATTTCCCTGAGCGGCAATTATACAAGATATGCGTCACCTATGATGTTCGTTCGGCTTGATTCTGGTGCTTTAACAGCTCTCGTGAGCCCACGTGGCGGGTTGTTCGCTTATGCGTATAGAGAACCCAAGCTCAAGTTTGCGGCGCGACGACAGCGCCGCGCCAGCCGCGCTGCGGCTGTGTCGGAAAGCTCTGAACCTTAGGCGCGGCCGACTCAGCCCCTTTCACGGTAGCGGTAGCGCACGTGCGCACGCGTTCTTCTCTCGGTGCGGGTAACTGGGGGGCCGTCAGCTGGGTACGTTGAACCGAGAGGCTTGCTGTGTCAAGCTGCGCATTTCCGCGATGGCAGAAGCTACCCCGCGGAAGCGCAAGCGTCGCCGATGCCGATGCCGCTCAACGCAGGAACGGGCGCCTAAGAGCAGCTCTCTGAACAGCTCCACTAACGTAAAACCTACAGAGGTGCAAAGCACTGGTGTTTCCCATAGGGACACGTGAATAGAAATGGTAGCAATGAGATGACAGCGCCCTTTCATTGCTACACACAGCGTCGCAGACAGCGTCTAGCGCCCATCGTAGACAGCCTCCATCGCAGAAACAGAGCTTTCCGTGAGCGAACTTATTTGCCACTTGCTTTACCGTGACGAGCTTCTACGACAGGAGATGCCGACAGCCCTACCCTATAAGGCGCTTGGCACCTAAAATGAAAATTATGGAAAGGGAAACGACATGGGAAAGCAGTAAGCTGCTCCTCTGTGGGCAAGCAAGAAGTACAATGAAAGACGTTGGACACCGTCGCACTGGTTACTTCTGGAGCCGAATGAGTGATGCTCAAACACTGTGCTCCTTTCTTTCAGCAGCAACTGTGACGCATGCTTCTCTGTCGGCTTTTTGCCTAAAGTGTGCGTCTAAATTTAAAATGTTTTCGACTGCGAAAAACGAACAAGACATTTTCGCTGGAGACACCGAACCTAATTTCTAACTCTTGAATATAATGTTTAAGCTGCTGGCAGGAACAGAAAAATATCACAGCATATCCACGGGGTGAATGATGATGAGTGGGGCGAAGCTACGGAGGGAATCATCTGTAAACCGTGAAACTCTTCCGTGAAATACGTCCAGTACATAATATAAAGAGTGTGAAACATCGTGTATATAATAAACATGAAACTTTTATTGTACTGTGGGTTTACGTGGTCCCTTCATTATCACTTGTGATCGGTGACATGCAAGGAAGAAGTCCGCTCCCGAGAGAAAGAGCGCCAAGAGCGACCGCATTCCCCGCTCGCCCTGTGCGAATTAAAGGCAAGACTAGAGGGAAGACAGGACGCGCGTTCCACGACGCGAGGTCGGTAGCATGCCCAACGAAAGCCAACGGAACGCGATCGTGCAAGTGCTCCGGCTTCGCATCGCCTCATGGTTCCATTTAGCGTCCCAAAACCAAATTTATTGCTCAAGGTGTGCCTTGCGTTTTTCGTAGAAATAATTTCTTTATCATGTACATTAAGACGAAAAGTTGAAAGCTCACTAGAGTGTATCGCCCGCAAAGTATGTCTTTTAGTGTGATTTAACTCTCGTACGGCACGGTCCTCGCGCCGTTGCCGGTCCACCTCGCCCGTTGACGATCGGGCGAGGTGGCTACATACAACAACTACTACTACACTTTAAGAAAAACATCTGGCGTTCTTTCGTTCTGCTTTTACAAAACATCTGGCGTCTTTCGTTGGTTTACTTCATCAATCAACGGCGTTTTGAACAAAACTTTTATTGTTTAATCACGCACAGGAGAAATCTCACCAGGCACTACCTTCGAGGTAAACAATGGCTGCTAATTGGAATGAGAGACAGAAGAAGTCGGCTTTTAGCTAACACTTACACTTCTACTTCTACTAACGTTTCCTACTGGAACATGCCAATGGCTGCTAATGGGGAATGAGAGACAGAAAAATTCGGCTTTTAGTTAACGCGCACGCTGCGAATTTTTTATTGTTCAACAACGCACAGGAGAAATCTCCCACCGGCACCACCTTGGAGGTCAAAGCGTAAGACTTGTTACGGACTACTACGACGACTACGAGGGACGAACGGGTGCCGCCTTAAGGAGCTTTGCCCCTAAATCACTTTAATACCGCAAGCCTCTTGCGCTTGTGGCTTGTGACCGCTGCTCACTCAGGGGAGGGAGGTGGACTGCAGAAAGTCTTCACCTAGAATTTCCTTTGGGAGGCGATGCGTATGCGTGGAGCTTCATTAAAAGCTTTAGATGCCTCATCACAGGCGAAAAGGGTCCGTAGGCATCAACACGAGTGACGTGCAAAATCATGACGTGACGACGTCACCAAAGTTGGTTACGTCATGATGGCTTCACTATGCCATCGGGTAAAATGACGTCGCATGACGTTATACCATGACATCACCGCTTTGCCAAATGTTTACCGGTCCTGGAAGCAGTGCGACACCCTGTGAGGGGCAGAAAGCTTGCAGTGCCTCCGGTCTCGGAGGCAGTGCAAAACCAAGTTGGGTGCAGAGAGCTTGCGAGGGTGAAGAGGAGCGGGAATTAATACAATGATTTGAGAACGAAAAGATGGCTTTCGCCTTCGAATCGTCTTAGGAAGATGAATAAGGAACCATGTGACTTTTCTTAGGCTGAATCCTTCCTGATGAGATTGCTTAATACGTCATAGGCATGGTATATTTCATCTTTTTTATAGAGTTCGTCAGCGTCCGGAACGGCGGTGCAGAAGGTGCATCCCGCGACTACCGAAACGCGTGTTTCACACTACATTTTTGCTAAAATCGAACATCCGTCGATAGTACAAGTTCTCATGCCATCTTTACATCATGTCCCAGTCAGAATCTCCTTTTGGGTTTCGTAAGCTATAAGTAAACGCAGTTTTATGAACGCGTCATACTTAGACGAACACCTTCCCTGACCCCTCCCATCTAAAACGAATCTACCCAGACAAGCATCAGGAGCAAACGTGCAAATTGTGCCAAGAAGCCAGCAACTCAAATACGTGGAGTATGAGTGCACTGTAACTATCGGAAAAATGGCAATTACTCCAGAGACCCTGTCATCGAGGTCGGCCGCCGCTCGACGCATCTCAGACCTCCCCATCCGGACGTGGATTGTCCAGCAAGCCCGTGAGGTGGTGTTGAGGCAAGGCCTTGACGCTCCCCCGTGGAGACCTAAGCCCGGGTCGCGTTAAACCTTGCCAGACGTTCAATAAAGTTGCATCCGCCCATCTATCCAAAGTCTTAGATGTCTCATCAAACGCTAAAAGTGACCTGTTGGCGTCAACACGAGTGACGCGAAAAATTATCACGTGATGACGTCACCCTATGATCAAGACGTCACAGATCACCAACATTTAGGACATCATGGCCTAAATGCCGTCGCATAGCGTGACGTCACGTGATGTTATCACATGACAAAGTCGCTCGGCCAATGCTTGGACGATCCCGCATGCACTGCAAAAACTACGACAGATGCCAGAGGAAAGGCTAGGACTAATAAGCGTAGACCACAAGAACACCGCCGTTACGCTATTAATGTCGTAGTTCCATTTGCAATTATTTACAGACTGCCTAAACTGAGCCTTATTCAACGCAGTAATACCACCAATACACATCAAACAAGGCCATTTTTACGCATTGGAAACGTACGGAGAGTGTTTAATGTCTATTTGTAATATTTTTAGGAATTATTTTTAGTAAACTTGTATAGGCAACTTATTGCGTGGAGGATTCGTGGCGCACGAAGGTGCGCCAGCAGGTACTTTTCAAGATGGCGCCACGATGGCCACTTGAGCTACACTTGAGTTCGCTGCCACGGTGGACTTCGCGTCGTGTCACTGTCTTGCGAGTGGCAGCGCGTCGCTGTCTGCGCTTTCTATCGAAACGTACTTACAACTCTACGTGAGCTAACTTTCATTAACTGCGATGAAATCTGCATACTACTGTCAATTTTGGCACGCCTGTCAGGTGCTGGCAACGCTCGCATCTTAGTGTAATGGCAGCGCCCTTTTGCATGGGTCCTATGGGATCTTTTCATCTATAGTCTGTGTTAGCTCTAAGCACAAAGCTTCCAATCCCTCCAACCCCAGAGGGAGTGCAAAGCCACGTTGAGCGCACAAAGATTTCTTGGAAGGGAGGAGGAAGATTCAGTGCAATCGACAAAGAGGCTTTCGCGTTCGAGTCGTCTTACGCAAATGCATAAGGGATCGCGTGAGTTTTACAGCGAAAGCTGTTATGAGATCATTTCACCGGCCGTTTTTGGCGCCGTAGTTGTCCGCCGCCGCCGCCGCCGGTGTCCGTAACCAGTATCGCTCGAAATAAGAAAAAAACGAAATAAGAAAAAAATTCCAGGATGGTACGAGGTTCGAACCTGGGCCCTCTGCGTGGGAGCCCAGTATTCAACCTCTGAGCCATGCCGGTGCTTGAAACTGCTTTGCAAAAAGGTGCTATACAGGCTTCATGTCGGGAAGGAACCATATTAGCGTATGCAATATAGCGTGGTAGAAGAGTAAAATAAGCACCAAGCGTCGCACAACATGAATTCTGTAACCAGGCGTCACACAATGCGAATTGCGCAACGAGTAGGTTGTTGAATGCTTCCAACCCATTACAAAGGGCTCTGCCCTAATTCTTCATCGTCATCAGGCACAGCATCAACAAAGTGCGCATAATGCCTGCAGGCGTTTAGCAAGTACTCTCCGTAGAATGACGAAAAATGGCACAGTGCCTGCTGCCCTACTTCTCAAACATTACAATGATTTATAGCGTAGTGGGTTCCTCTCAAGTGCACTTGTATTGGTTGCCAAGGAAGCCCATAAGCGCATGATCCACTTCCTCGGGGTCTCAGTAAAGTTCGTCGCCTCCCCCCCCCCACTATCTCTCCCACGTCAACGTATGTTATACATCATGACGGGAGAGGGAAATAGCGACCGGGCGTCACCCAATGTGAATTACGTAACTGGTGGGCAGTTTAAAGATTCCAACCATTTACAAAAGGCTGAGCCATAATTCTTCATTGCCATCAGTTGTCGCGTCAACAAAGTGCACATAATGCCCTAGAGACATGTAGCTGGTGCCTCACTTCTCCGCAGAATCACGAATAATTGCTTAGTAGGTGCTTCCCAACGTCACAAAAATTGTGATTTATGGCGTAGTGGGTACCTTTTTAGTGTACTTGTATTGTAGCCCCAAGCGGGCTCTAGAAACGCCGCTCTTCCAGCTTTCCCTGTGACTGTGCTGTGGTTTCAGCGCAGGCCTGGCGTTTTTTCTAGTCTGTATACTTCTCTATAACGTTGTGCTTGGGCGTCATCAGAACGGCATATTTCATCATCCTAACAGCATTCTTTATCCTCCTGAACAGCCCCACGGAAGGCGCATCCCGCCACCACCGAAACGTGTACTTAACATTAAATGTCCGAAAACTCCTTCATGTCATTTTACAGCGAAAGCTGTTATGAGATCATTTCAGCGGCCGTTTTTGGCACCGTAGTTGTCCGCCGCCGCCGGTGTCCGTAACCAATATCGATCGAAATAACAAAAAAAACGAAATAAGAAAAAAATTCCAGCATGAAACGAGGTTCGAACCTGGCCGTCTGCGTGGGAGCCCAGTATTCAACCTCTGAGCCATGCCGGTGCTTGAGACTGCTTTGCAAAAAGGTCCTATACAGGCTTCATGTCGCGAAGTAACCACATTAACATTTGCAATGTAGCGTGGTACAAGAGTAAAATAAGCACCAAGCGTCGCACAACGCGAATTCTGTAACCAGGCATTGCACAATGCGAATTGTGCAAGGAGTACGTTGTTGAATGCTTCCAACCCGATACAAAAGGCTCCGCAATAATTCTTCATCGTCATCAGGCACAGCATCAACATAGTGCGCATAATGCTTTACATGCGTTTAGCAGGTACTACGGTTCTCCGCAGAATGACGAAAAAATGGCATAGTGCGTGCTTCCCTACTTCTCAAAAATTACAATGATTTATAGCGTAGTAGGTTCCTCGCAAGTGCACTTGTATTGGTTGCCAAGGAAGCCCGTAAGCGCATGATCCATTTCCCCGGGGTCTCAATAGAGTTCTTCGCCCCCCCCCCTCTCTCTCCCACGTTATACAGCGTGGCGGGAGAGAGAAATAGTGACCGGGCGTCACCCAATGCAAATTGCATAACTGGTGGGCCGTTTAAAGCTTCCAACCCATTACAAAGGACTGAGCCATAATTCTTCATCGTCATCAGCCGTCGCGTCAACGAAGTGCACATAATGCCTTACAGACGTGTAGCTGGTGCCTCACTTCTCCGAAGAATGACGAATATTGGCTTAGAAGGTGCTTTCCAACTTCGCTAAAGTTGTGATTCAGGGCACAGTGGCTACCTTGCTAGTGTACTTGTATTAGTAGCCCCATGAGAGCTTACAACGGGCTCTAGAAACGCCGGTCTTCCAGCTTTCGCTGTGACTGTGCTGCGGTTTCAGCGCAGGCCTGGCGATTTTTTATATCACGTGTACAGAGAGGGATTTTATTCTACCATCACACCCACTCGGGCAGCTTAGCAGGCTCAGCTGTTGCGCTGCTAAGCTCGAAGACACGGGCTCGACTGCCGCCTACGGCGGCCGCATTTCGGTGGGGGTGATATACACTGTGGGGGTGATATACACGGTGGGGGTGATATACACGGTGGGGGTGATATACACCCGCGCACTTATATATAAGTATTCGGTAAACACATCCAGCAGGTGTAAGAATTTGTCCCTAACCCCCAACCAACGGCGGGTCCTACAATCAGTTCGTGGTCTTGGCATAGGAAATGACCCGCCACAGTGGCCAAGTGGTTATGGTGCTCCGTATGGTGCGTCAGGATTCGAGAAACACATCGATACTGACCTCCTGGATGACTGAAATCGGGACGCTGATTTTGAAATACAGCATTTCTTCCATGGTTATGTTTTAACACATCTTGACCACTTCGGGTGCGTCATGAAAGAAATGCTTGAGATGAGCCACGACTGTCCAGCTCGTGAACGTACTTATTAAAAGGGCCCTTCATCACTTTCCGAAGAATATAGTAATTCAATGGCTTCATTTTAAGAGCTTATTGCCTCTCGAACCGACTACCGTAAAAATTTTCAGAATCCGTCAAGTACGAGCGGTGTTACATGTATTTGTGGCACGCTTCAAGAGCTTTCTCTCTCCTTTAGTGCCAGCGAGAGCGCTGAAAGCTACGCAAGGGGGGAAGGGGGGGCTGACAAGGGGGCATGAAGATGCTCCGTTCGTCAGCGCGCTTCATCAACTTCAGCACTTTCATTACTTTTTAGGCCCTTCTGCTCGGGGCTTGTCCATAGCCGTAGTAGCCGGGCGTAACACAGGTAAAGTATAACGATCTGAGCGCACACTCGTGCGAAAGAGAAATCTTCTTCCTCTGGTTCTTCGAGCGCCTCGATGATGATATTAACGCAGGTAAAACCGCATATAGCAAGCCAACTGTAACATGCGGCGCTCGCTCCCTTCCTGCGCGTGCTCTAGTTTGATAGGAGACCGCTAGGGGGCCACAACTTCGCGCTTCCTCTCTCTTTCGACAGTCGTCAGTCAGTGCGCTTCGATACTAATAACATGAACGAGGAAGACAAGGCGGCGGAGCGGAGCGCTCCCAAGGCAGCAGCAGTGCGGGCTCGCCGCCAAGATCCTGCAGTGAGAGCTATCGAGGCCGCAGAGAGACGTCAGCGTCATGAGGACCCCGAGATACAAGCCCGCGAAGCCGAAGCAGTGCGGAAGCACCGGCAAGCCGGCAAGAGTACGGGCGCGGGATGCAGCGGCCAAGCGCCGAAAGCGGTCGATACCTGAAGTTGGTGGCGCCGACGCGCGCTTCAAGCGCGATTTCCTCGACCAGACGTTCGGCCACAGCTGCAAGGTCTGCCACCGGTTGAAGTTCGACAACAACCTGACCACAATCGCTACTATAACAACGTGTAACATCTTTATATGTCAGTAGAGGAATTGTACGTTATTTGTATGTATGCATTTCTTTCAACTAATCCATCGAAATTTTGGAGCAATATTCAAATAAAAAAGAAAAATAACATATCTGTTACAGATACTGGTGGTTGCACAATGAGCGATGAAGAATGTTGCAGGGTTCTAAATGACACCTTTGCGAAATCATTTTCTTACTGCTGTACTGACACAGTCCCGTGTATGTGCAAAAAGGATTTTTTTCCCATGGATCCACTTGTTGTCGATTTTGCGGGGATTTTAAAGTTAATTCATAATTTAAATCTATCCTCTTCCTGTGGCGCGGACGAAATTAATTCCAAATTTCTAATAAATACTGCTGTGTACTCCTCTGTATTTTTTATGTACCTTTTCACCCAGTCTATTGAGTGCTCGACTTTGCCCGCAGATTGAAAGGTGGGGAAGGTGGTGCCGCTGTTGAAATCAGGTAACCCGCATTCTCCTCTCAATTACAGACCCATTTCACTTACCAGCATACCTTGCAAAATCCTTGAACATGTCATATTTTCTAATCTCGTTTCATTTCTTGAATCAAACTCTTTCTTCACTTCATTTCAGCATGGGTTTCGCAACAACTACTCCCGCGAAACACAACTAATATCGTTTATACATAGCATTTCTTCCTCTTTAGACAAAGGCCAAGTAATTGATTGCATTTTATTAGATTTTGCTAAAGCTTTTGACAAGGTGTCTCATCGCGCACTACTTCTTAAACTCAGTACTTTTAATATTGAACCTAACATTTTCAATTGGATAGAATGCTTTCTAACTCTCCGTACTCAATTTTTAACTGCTAATGATGCTGCATCCCATCGCTGTGACGTAAAGTCAGGTGTTCCTCAAGGCTCCGTCTTGGGCCCATTGTTATTTTTAATTTATATTAATGACTTACCTACTGTTATTAATAGTTCTATAAAACTATTTGCCGACGATTGTGTTCTATACCGTGAAATAACTAATCAGCATGATAACTTTATTCTTCAATCAGACCTAGATAACATATCTAAGTGGTGCTCACAATGGCTTATGTTCCTAAATCCCATTAAATGCAAAATCATGTCTTTTTCGCGTCGCACTGACTCATCCACTTCTTTCGGCTATGCTATCAATAACATCAACCTTGATTACGTAACTTCATATAAATATCTCGGAACACAGCTAACCAACAATCTTTCATGGCATGCGCACATCGAATACATCACTAACAATGCCAACAGATCCCTCGGCTACATACGCAGAACTTTTGCTAAAGACCCCTGCCATTTGAAGTTAATGCTGTACAAAACACTAATTAGACCTAAGCTTGAGTATGCGTCATCTGTGTGGGACCCCGGTCAAAAAACATTATCAGCTATCATCGAGCCAGTTCAAAATCGGTCAGCACGTTTCATTAATTCAAACTATACCCGCACATCTAGCGTTTCACTAATGAAATCAAACCTTGGACTAATTGATTTGCAAACTAGAAGAAAAATTTCTCGCCTATGTCTTTTTCAAAAACTCATTTACCAAAATAATTCACTTAAACAGGAACTCATCTCCGAGCCTTCATACATATCGTCACGTCTTGACCATCACCATAAAGTTTTTATTCCTTTTTGCCGTACTAACGTTTTTTCAGACTCCTTTCTGCCAAAAACCAGTGCCGAGTGGAACCACCTTCCCCCCTCCACCGCCTCCATTGAGGACGTGTCATCCTTCAAGACTGCACTAACCGATCATATCTTAAGCCTCGAATAACTGAGTATTGTTTGAACATGTATTCTAATTATTTGTTGTATTATTGTGTTCTGTTTTTACTACATTTTTTGTCATATTACCCACCCCCTCTGTAACGCCTTTATGTGCCCTGAGGGTAATGTAAATAAAAAAATAAATAAAAATAAAGATTCATTCTCAAATTCTCGGGGACAAGGGTGAGCAGACGGGGCTGAACAAACAGCTGGCCTCAGAAATAACGACAAAACTTACTATATACTTTGTCCTCAGCGCGAGACGGCACAAAGCGATAGCCGATTCCACTGTTTAATAATTGCGGTCCGGAGAGTGGGAAGTAGCAAGCGCGAGTTGGGATCGAATCGAGAGATCGCGTGTGCATTGACGATGCCATGTTGGTTCGCCTTCACAATTATCGGCAGTTACCTATACAATATTTAAAGGCTTGTGAGGTACATGCGAATCGTGACTAGCGTTTCGCGTCTTGCTAAACAAACGCAGTTGTTTTAATATTTTTCAATTATAATGCAACTTTAATTAGAAGTGTGTTTTGCTGCGCAAGCGCGCGGTTAGCTTACAAATCGTAACTTCCACCCTGCTGCAACCAACTTGTGAGGCAGTTTAGAATAAACGTCCGGAGGCGTGTGCCATACTACTGTACATGATTGTTAAATGTATTCTTGTATTTTTTATTGTATGTTTTGCCCGTTGAAGTATTTTTCCTTGTATTCATAGTATAACATATATATACTATATGTCATTGTACTTGCCAATAGTTCATAACTAACTTGATGTACCACGCTGCTAAAATCACCAATTGGTGATTGCAGTATCTGTAAATAAAAAAAATAAAAATAACACATGATAGGTCGATTCCTGTAGGTCACATATGCTCATATTTGGCGAGCGTGCCTAATGTAAAGCCGGACATTTAAAAAAAATGCTGCCTGTTCCACCCAAGTAAAAGCTGCAAGAACTATGGAGCATTGATTCGTCTGTGTTTCCCTTGTTTTTATCTGCTCTTTTCGTATGATTATCAGGTTTGTTTTGCAAATATCTATTTTCTTTTCTATGGCCTCTTTTCTACTGTTTTTCAACTGTTTGCTGCTCCGAGCGCGCTACATGTAACACCCGACGCAGTCGTTTCGCTGCCGCTTCACTGGCTCGCTCCGACAAATTAGCCCTTCGGCGACGGTGGCGTTCATGGGCAAGCAAGTGCTGGTGTTCCAAACGTGCAGCCTCCCGGGATTATATGTGTATTAAATGTGTGACCTGCGTAACGCCAACGCGAGACTGCGTGAAGCAAACTCAAGATATGAGACCCGACGATAGGGAGGTCCTTTTAACTGCTCCGCACTTGAAAGAAAAATCACAGCATATCCACGGAGTGAATGGTGATGAGTGGGCGAAGCTGCGGAGGTCCATCGGTAAACCGTGAATCTTTCGTGAATTCTGCCCAGTACATCATCACCGACGTGAGATCGGGCGCGTTTATACTAAAGGTTCGATGAGTTATGACGACTTGCAGCTCACTTTAATTTTACATGTACGCTGTGAATTTTCATTGTTTAGAAAACCATTGCTTTAGAAAACATCTGGCGTCTTTAGTTAAGCAGCTGGCGTCTTTTCGTTTTGCTTTAGAAACATCTGGCGTTCTTTCGTTTTCCTTTTAGAAAACATCTGGCGTCTTTCGTTGGTTTATTTCATCAATCAACGGCGTTTTGAAAAAAATTTTTATTGTTTAATCACGCACAGGAGAAATCTCACCAGGCACTACCTTGGAGGTAAACAATGGCTGCTAATGGGAATGAGAGACAGAAAAAGTCGGCTTTTAGCTAACACTTACACTTCTACTTCTACTAACGTTTCCTACTGGAACATGCCAATGGCTGCTAATGGGGAAGGAGAGACAGAAGAATTCGGCTTTTAGTTAACGCGCACGCTGAGAATTTTTTATTTTTCAACCACGCACAGGAAAAATCTCCCACCGGCACTACCTTGGAGGTCAAGATCTGGTACTAGTGTTACGACTGGTTACGCACTACTACGACTACGAGGGACGAACGGTTGCCGCCTTAAGGAGCTTCGCCTCTAAAATAACCCGTAGCGTAACGGTTAAAACACTCGCCTTAAACCGAAGTACCGGATCGAAAAGTTATTTTATTTATTTTTTTAACAGCGAAGCTCTTTAGCAAATATTTCCTTGTGAGTGGATCGCAGGAAACCATCACCACCTTAACGGGTATGTGCCACTGTGCGGCCTATCAAGAAGCGGTATATGCCACAAAAATTGGGTAAATCCCAATACTCACCACTGGTCCACTAAAAATGCAGAAGGCAACAGTTAGCCCAAGAAATGGCTGCGAAGCGACGGCGGCGAGTCATAAAAAGATAAAAAAATGGAGAAAAACACAGACAGTGTAAGAAAGAAAGAAAGAATGGAAGAAAAAAAAAAGACAAAAAGAAAAATGAAGCGAAATAGCAGGAATAAATACAAAAAACTTCGAAACACAGAGAAAGACTTAGAAATACGTAGAAGGAAACATACACAAAACAGAGATAGAAAAAACAGGAAGCAAGACAGAAAGAAAGAAATAAAGAGAAACAAACAAAGAACCAGCGCGAGAAAGAAAGGGAATAAGGACAGAAAGAGCTAGAAACACAGAGAAAGACATAAAAAGAGATAGAAAAAAGAAAAGGAGATAGACAAAATAGAAAGGAAGACAGAAAGAGAGAGAGAGAAATAAATAGAAAGGAAGAAACAGAGAGAGAGAGAAAGAAAGAAAGAAAGAAAGAAAAAAGAGAAAAAAGAAAGAAAGAAAGAAAGGAAGAAAGAAAGAAAAAAAAAAGAAAGAAAGAAAGAAAGAAAGAAAGAATGAATGAATGAAAGAAAGTTGATTAGAAAGAGCGACAAAGAGAGACAGATAGCGAGATAAATCAAGAAACAGAAACAGATACAAAAATAGATAAAAGAAACAGAGAGAAAGATAAAGAAAAACATCCGGCAGATCCTACGCACTGGGAATCTATGTGATGTGAAGCAGCCAGCAAATGACCTGCATACGTCGCGTTCTTTGTCTTTGCGGCAGATGAAGCCATTCAAGTCATGACATCTAGTCCATTATACATATACCGCGCGTTTGTCATGCATGCAAGCGTGCATGTACAATATGGTATATACCATGCAAATGAAACGTATATTGTGGTACATACAATCCATGACCTGTAATCTATGCTCGTCACGCACTGATTTCATGCAACACCAAATTCGGTATATAATATATCCAGTTAACAAAACAGCAGGAAGCGCACCAAGACAGTTTCAAGTAAATCATGCCGTGCATGGCACGCATGTCATGATTTTCATGTTACCACCTGTCATTGATGTTCGTCATACAGCCACGTCAGGCAATATCAGTTTTGGTGCATGTAAAGTTTGCGAAATGGCCGCGAGCACACCATGAGCGTGGCATGTAAGTCATACCCTACATGGCATTGATGTCATGAATTTGAAGTCACCCTCTGTCATTTATGTTCGTCACATAGTCACGCCACGCAATACCACATTTGGTACATATCAAGCTAGCGAAACGGCCGCGAGCGCACCATGAGCACGGGAGGTTTGTCATGCCGAACATGACATGCTTGTCATGATTTTCATGTTACCACCTCTTCTGTGTGTTCGTCATACAGGAATATTTTGACATACCAGTTTTGGTATATATCCATTTAATTAAACAGCCGCGAGCTCCCAGTAACCATGTCATGAAAATCATGCTGTACATGACATGTGTGTCATGATTTGCCCTTTAGTGCCTGTCATTTGTTCGTCATATACCCTTGTCACGCCATACCAGTTTTGGTATGTATCAAATTAACTTAAAAAGCCGCAAGAGCACCGTGACATGTAAATCATGCCAATCATGACATGCATATCATGATTTTCTTATTATGACCTGTCATTCATGTTCTTCATACAGAGATGTTGTGCCATACCAATTTTGTCATATATCCCATTAACGAAACGGCCAGGAGAGCGCAAAGTCGTAGGCGGCTATATAGATAGATACGCTCAAGGTCGCAAAGGTTCGCTAAGAATTGCTTTGCATTTAAAAGAAGAAAGATGGAAAAAGATTACACCATATCCCAATAAAGGGAACCATGGGGGGATGCGAAGCAGCACTCGGGTAGACTTAAAGTTCTATTCATCACGGGCACCTTGCCCGATGTTAACGCGTCCTTGCAAGTGGAGCACACCATGAATTCACTGTAGTTGCTGTTGCTGTTACTCATCCCGAACTCTTCTTGGAGCAGGCCACGCGGGTTCATCGTGCGTCTGCAGAATCTCGTTCCCCGACGACATCACGTGGTTGCCGAGAGAGTGTAAGGGGGAGAGGCCACAGCGTCTTACCCAGCCCCTTACGCAAGCCCGAACGCGCTAGCGCGTGCCAACACACATGGTTCCCTTTAGTGGGAGATCAGCGGACGGTCGCAAATGGAAAAACGGACACAGCCCCGAGCAAAAGCTGCTTCGCATCTAATCAATTATGAGAAACAAGGAAGGCCATCCAGCTGCGCCCTTCCTTCGGGCTTGGTACCACTATTGCGAAGCTGAGATAATTGTGAGTTCTTTTTTATATATAGCGGCAATCGTCCTATGTCTCACACACGTACGGAAGGATAGTTTTCTCGTGGAGTGGCCGTAAAAATGTTTACGCATTCAGAATCCGGAATGGCGTCCTGTTTCCCGGAACAAAACGAAATATGATAGAAATGGAAACGACACTCTGAAAGAAGTAAGCTTCTCACTGATGGGAGAGCTATATGTGCATGTCCACTAGGAAAACTGCACCCGATACGGCCGAGTGCAAATGGAGCCAATTACGTGAAGGTCAAACACTGTGCTCATTCCTTTCAGCAGCAACTGTGGCACAAGCTTCTCCGTCAGCTTATTGCCGAGAATCGGCCTAAAATTGAAAGTGTTCCCGATTACAAGAAAAGAACACGACTGTTTTTCGCAAGACATGCCGAACCTTATTTCGATCTCTTGATTATAGCGGTTGACCTTGTCACAAGAACGCGACTATCACTTCAAGGCGCCATCCACTTGGGTCCATCGCAGATGGCCGCTGTTCACTCTGGGAAGGTGGGCTTCAGAGAATTTCCAGAGAGAATCTCCTTTGACAGTAGCTTAAGCCTAATCGTTCCATTTTATTGAGGCGACACGTTACACACGGGCACTTGTAAAGTCCTTTAGATAGTAAGGGGACATCTTTCGGAAAGGCGTTCATGCCCAGTGACCCACGAAAAATTAGTATCTCCCTCTCGGCAAAGTTCCATAACAGTAAAGGAGATCCCGCACCTCATTGCGAAATTCAAAGGTGTTCCCTCGCATAGACATTGCACAGGTCAACAATACACTCTTTCACTAAAGGCAACCTGGGTATGTTCATAATCCCCTCTGGAGCTGTTGTAAATATGCATGACCCCCCAAAAATGCACTGCCATAGCGAAGCTTTTTCTTTAAGTCGAAAGTTAGATGCCTCATCAAGCATGAAAAATGATCTTCGGCGTCCGGCATTTGCGGCACCCACACGAGCAATGCTAGAAATGAGCACGTGATGACATCACAGATCGCCAAAAGTTGTGTCGTCATTCTGGTCCGTCTGCGATGTAATGAAGTTGCCACATAACGTGACGTAAAGTGATCACGTCATTACATGACATCGCTGATTGGTCAAAGGTGGGCCGATCACGGAGGCAGTGCTAAACAAGGTTACGTGCAGAAAGCTTTCAGACGAGGGTGCAGGATAATCAGTACACCGTCTCAAAAGAAAAAGATAATGACGGTTTACACCTTTGAGTCGTTTAAGCGAATGCATAAGTGACCCGGTGAGTTTTTTGTCTTCCCAAATGCGTATAAAGGCCTCCGTCGTCGCAATGCTCCAGTTGACACGCTTTTGACTCTATAATTTCCTGGGAGCCGAGCTGCTCGCGTCCAACCAAGGAGGTTAAAAAATTGCTGGAGTGGTAATTATTGCGCAAGAGTGAAGCCGTGCCCACCAAAAGATGGCGGCTGCGCCCGCCATCTTAGTAGGGGCAGGATAAACCATCGACGTTCGGCGAAAGAAATCGATCGTTTTCCTCGCACACCAGACGAGTTTAATATGACAACTTTTACGGGTCCGATACTGCTCCAAGTGTGTCTTTATGTTACTAGTTTTCGTAAATAACCCGCAAAGTCATGGCAAATTTTATTGGAGATCAATC
The DNA here is from genome assembly GCF_013339695.2 of Rhipicephalus sanguineus. Classification (NCBI taxonomy): domain Eukaryota; kingdom Metazoa; phylum Arthropoda; class Arachnida; order Ixodida; family Ixodidae; genus Rhipicephalus; species Rhipicephalus sanguineus. The sequence continues at coordinate 88,296,239 of NC_051185.1, read as the reverse complement.
GCCAATACTCATCTCGACGGGTTACATTTGTCGGCAACAACGATCCTTTATTTTATAATTAACGTAGTATTTACACTAACAGATCAAAGGTATATGATCTATAATAGGCACCACCAGAAGAGAGCGTGTTTCCGAGTTGCAAAAGCTGGCGAGGTGGGCAAAAGCTGGCTTCACTTTTGCTGACAAGGCGTTGCGAGAGCTTCCACTCCAGAATGTTTTTTTTAAACCTCCTTGCATCCGACATAGGGGTCGCCATGTGTTTAGTTTCCGGCGCTAACAGGGGTTGCCTACCTCCGTTTACGAAAACGGTAGTTAGCGGAATAACTGCGGTTAGGGTTGTCGTGTGACAAGGTACAACAGCCGTTAGACTTAACGGCCATCGTACTTAACTGTGGTTAGACTACCCGTGTTATACCCTTGTCACGCAGGTAGTAAGAACGCTCGGAAGCGCTGCAAACGTGTGACAGCGTCTCTGTCTGGTTTACGATAACTGTGGTTACGTCCGCTAACTGCACTTGGGTATAACAGCGGTTAGGCTTACCCGTGTGACAAGGGTATGACAAGGGTATTAGAGGCCAGTGGCTCGTGATATCGATGTATCGACAGAGTCCGCTTTCGCTCTCTTTCGTACTCGCACGCCCTATCGGTTATGTCGACGACAACAACGCCAACGGCGATGCCGCTCAACGCAGGAACGGGCGCCTAAGAGCTGCTCTCTAAAAAAGCTCCACTAACGTAAATCCTGAGGAGGTGCAAAGCACTGGTGTTTCCCTTAGAGACACGTCAGTAGAAATGATAGCAATGAGATGACAGCGCCCTTTCATTGCTACAAACAGCGTCGCAGACAGCGTCTAGCGGCCATCCTAGACAGCCTCCATCGCAGAAACAGAGCTTTTCGTGAGCGAACTTATTTGCCACTTGCTTTAGCGTGACGGGCTTCTACGACAGGAGACGCCGACAGCCCTACCGTATAAGGCGCTTGGCACTTAAAACATAGAGAAAGAAAAAAAAAGTTAAGAGTGGATACTTCCATGGGCCCCAGCAGCCCAATCGACTCTAGCACACCTGGTGGTTGGTGAGAGCAAGTGGCTTGTGCCTCCTGTTTCTGTTTCACTGGCGCGGCTTTTGGGTTACTTTGCGTAACTCAAGTTTGGCTATGGCGAAAGTTAATGATTTCAGACCGCGTTTCTTCGCCCAAATGGAAAGCTATTGTTGGTTGTTTTGATTTATCGATTCCCTATTTTGTCTTGTTCAGTGGTTCGTGCGAATTGGGGTCGTGACGTAATTTTTATTTTGATTAAGTTATAATAGAAAGAGATGTAGGTATTCATAATTCACTACGGCTTTATTCATTGCGCTTGTGTTCTTCTTTTGGAACTAGCGGTCAATCTAAATATCAGTCAAAAAGACTGAGTATCGACAATGTTTTTATTCCAAGGCAAGGCGTGGTATGCGGAAGAAACTCGTCCCTGGCTTCTTGTGGGTTCTGCCATTGTTCAAGCGCCACGACACACGGCAGTAGCTGCCGTAGCTTGGACCACTGGACGGCATGGCATCAGCGCGGTCTGAAAATGTCAGTAAGTGCATGCTTCGCTGTGAAATAACGAAAAAGATATGTGCACGGCATAACTACCAGTACACTCCTTTGAATGATTAGCGAATCGATGCACAGTACAAAAGCAGTGACTCATCTCTGACCCATAAAACTGGGACTTACAAAATAGAGGTTAAGACCACGTAGACAGTTCTTTAGAAGTTTCCAGGCCGCAATCCCCTGTAATGCAATGGTAGGCCGGCCCGGGAACTTTAGAACACCTTTGTACACACGCAGTATAAGCAGTATATTGGGAATAAAAATAGGATTTCAAATTTGAGCAGTAAAAATATATTAGAAATGTCAAAACAAATTGTGGGCAGCTTGCACTAGTGGAGCAAGGCTAGCGAAGAAGCGAAGATGATGGCCTCTTGGCTGGTCCAGATTTGTCTTCGGCACACCGGGATTTATTCGTGGTCCGAGGCTTCGGGAAACGCGTCGTGAAGCATGCGAGGCCCAGCGAACGCTCCTGCATGCTTCGCACCGAGCCACCGAGCTGTGCTCAGCGCACAGACGCTCGCGTCGGTGGCCGACGCAGCACGCGTCGCCTCGGCTTGACGCAGTGCCGCCCTTTGCTATACTGCATACGTTGCACAATGTTCACGTCTAGCCGCCGCATAGAGCCGCAAACTTTTTTTAGCGAACTTCGCCGTCCTTACAAGCTTCAGAAAAAGGTTACAACTGCGCGAATAAGACGCCACGTAAGAAACAAACACGCACACACACAGCGCAACGTGTGTGTGCGTGTTTCTATGTTTCTTACATGGCGTCTTATACGCGCAATTGTAACCTTTTTCTGAATAAATGACCCAACTAGCCTAACAACATATCATTCTACAAGCTTTCCTTGAAAACGTGCCTCACACACGAAAACACCGACGCAGCCGACGTTGACGAAAGCTTCCCGCTGTCATGCATGGGCTTGACGCTGGGTAGATGGTGTTTATGGCGCAGTACGGCTGAATAAAAATAACCACGTAAGGTGTGTTGAATAAATTGTTTTTATGTATAAAGAACATGCCAGATTTAGGCGTATAATTATTATTTTGAAAAAACAATTCTGTTCGATTGATGATAGCATTTTTTCTTCGCGCTTGCGTCCTCTGGCGTTTGGTGAGAGCACTAGTTCGTTACGTAGTCGTGACGCACTTCCTCAGGCCAGATTTCGCAGACTGTCCCCGCTTAAGCTTTTTTTAGGGGCGAAGCTCCTTAAGGCAGCACCCGTTCGTCCCTCGCAGTCGTAGTAGTCGTAGTGCGTAACCAGTCGTAACCCTAGTACCAGATCTTGACCTCCAAGGTGGTGCCGGTGGGAGATTTTTCCTGTGCGTTGTTGAACAATAAAAAATTCGCAGCGTGCGCGTTAACTAAAAGCCGAATTCTTCTGTGAGGTCATCACGTGATCATTTCTTGCATCACTCATGTTGGCGCCGTCAACGCCAGACGCCGGTCAATTTTCATGCTTGATGAGGCGTCTAACTTTCGCCTTAAAAAAAGCTTCGCCTTGGCTGTGCATATTTCGGAGGGTCGTGCATAATTACAACAGCCCCAGACGGGATTACGAACATTCCCAGGTAGCCTTTCGTGAAAGAGTGTATTGTTGACCTGTGCAATGTCTATGCGAGGGAACGCCCTTCAATTTCGCAATGAGGTGCGGGATCTCCTTTACTGTTATGGAACTTTGCTGAGAGGGAGATACTAATTTTTCGTGTGTCACTGAGCATGAACGCCTTTCCGAAAGATGTCCCCTTACTACCTAAAGTACTTTACAAGTGCCCGTGTCTAACGTGTCGCCTCAATAAAACACAACGCTTACGCTTAAGCCACTCCCAAAGGAGATTCTGTCTGGAAATTCTCTGGAGCACACCTTGACAGAGTGAACAGCGGCCATCTGCGATGGACCCAAGTGGATGGCGTCTTGAAGTGATAGTCCCGTTCTTGTGACAAGCTTAACCGCTATAATCAACAGTTCGAAATAAGGTTCGGCGTCTCTTGCGAAAAACAGTCTTGTTCTTTTCTTGTAGTCGGAAACACTTTCAATTTTCAGCCGGCTCTCGGCAATAAGCTGACGGAGAAGCTTGTGCCACAGTTGCTGCTGAAAAGAATGAGCATAATGTTTGACCTCCACAGATTTGGCTCCATATGCACTCTGCATCGCTCACCGCGCACTCTTCCGAATGGACATGTACCAGCAGTGAGAAGCTTATTAAAGACGATATTCTTAGGGAACTTAAGGTGGCGGTTCCACTACCACCATCTTGCCAATAGTTCGAAAAACGACAACAGACGACGCCACTCATCCACGTTTGCAGAAAGCGAGAAAATTGCGCGCGCAAGTATGGTCAGCGTCGCCTCGCGCGTGTTTTATATGTTATATGTCGCGCTAGGTGACGGAAATCGGCCGACAAAAACCAAGGAGCACAAACGCGGACGGCGTCTTTCACCTAGAATCGGGGCCAACTGTTGGCGTCGTTTCAACGACATGACGATAAGTGCCCCAGTTTGTAAGGACAAACGCTCGCTTCCTATTGCAGCTTTTGAGAAAGGACAGCGCAGCGTCTAAATACAATCGCTTGAGGACAAAAGAAAAAAAAACACGCACACACACGCACACCGGTGCGTACAACAGCGTGCACTCACACACGCACACACACACGCTCTCATCCACACGCACGCGCTACGCTCTCACTAACGCACTCACTCACGTAATATAATGTGCCTCAGTGAAATAGTATTGAACAAAACATCAATCAAACGCTTCGCAGCGTTTCAGTGGAATTGCACGGCCGCTACTAAAACAATCATTTTGGTTCATTTTAGCGACCGTGCCAGTGACTTTTATAGCATCGCGCGAGCGCTTGTCTTTTGTGTGTGTGTGTGAGGAGGGTGGTGGAGGGCGTGCTTTTGCTTATTACAATTGGAGGAGGAAAAAATGGACAGACAGATTTCAGCAAAATATAATTCCAGAGTTATCTGCGAAATTTCATCCTCTCAAACTGCAATGAACGGTTACCAAAATAAAGTCCATCTTGATGATCAGTTGAACACATGACTACCACTAAATTACCGGAGTTAGAACCTCCTAGAACACATGCTTCTGCCAGCGAGACGTCTGACAATGAATGTGTTTGCGTGAGGAAGAAGACAATGATTTTTCCATGTGAGGCATGATTTTTTTTCTCTTGGGAACAGTAATGAACCAAGATGGTTTTTGCGTTGGAGGGCAAGACACCCCGTTATTAAATGCGAAGCATTTCTTAGCGAACCTCAGGCACTTTGGCCGTTTCTATCTACGTATCTATCTCTCTATCTATCTATCTATCTATCTATCTATCTAGCCGCCTACGTCTGGGCGTTCTCCTGGTCGTCTCCATAACTTGTAATATACCAAAATTGGCATAGCAGGGGATCATTGTATGACGAACACGATTCACTGGTCATGACATGAATAAGGCAAAATACCTGTCGCGTACGTCATAAAACCCTTTCTCTCAGTCACGTGTGGCACATACCCGCATACCAGAGTTCATGTTATGCGGGTATGTGCCACAGGTGATACAGAGTCTCAACCAACACAGTTACGGCGAACACATAAATTGACACGCCAGGAAAGTGACAGTAATAATATTTGTTGGGGTTTTATGTCCCAAAACCACGAGATGATTATGAGAGATGATTATGAGGGTTGCGGAAATTTTGACCATCTGGTATTCTTTAACATGCACCGCGATTGCAAGTGCACGGGCATCTAGCAATTGCTTTCATCGAAATGCGACCGCCGCGGCCGGGATCGAACCCGCGACCTTCGAGTAAGCAGCCGAGCAACGTAACCACTACACCACCGCGGGCGATGCAAGGAAAGTGAGGGAGCTGAAGAGAGAGCACCCCTGGATGACGCTCAACTACCATCCACTCGTCCACGTGGTCCGCAACGTGGACTTCGTGGATTAAAAAAATCCGGGGTGAAAGATTCTCTACAATAAATTTGCCGAGAGGACCAGGCCTCTCATCATTACCGGTGACTTCAACGTTGACTTATCAAGACCAACCAACGTCTGGTCCTTATACTGCGTGAAAAAAGGTTTGGATGTGGACAGGGCATCAAAAGACGTCGCTGCCACGTCCAGGACATGAGGCATCATAGATGATTTTATCGCAAGAGGCACCCAGGATTTCCACGAGCTGCACTATACCTCGCACTTCGCTACACTTATACTCCTCGTAGCCGCGATATCGAACGGATCCCATAACAAGTCCGGTCCGGCTGCTGGTGCTCACTGATCACGGTGATGATGACCTTGTTCAAGAACTGTCAAGTACCCATCCTACACACACACACACAGGTCTGTGAAACGTGCGTGCGTTATGCGTCATAACGGGCAAAAATCAGCATAACAGCGGTAACGCAAGTGTAGCAACTGCAACTGTGACTGCAGCATACGTGCACTGCGCCTGCGCGTGCCACTCGGCTGCGTACCATATATCTAGGGAAACTGCCAAATGAAGCTTAGTTGCGAGTAACGCCTGTCCTGTGAATCTGTGTTCCTTCTTTGTCCTGTTCGGATTCGCGCAATACAGTATTGAAGAATAAAAGCACTACGTATCAGCTTACCGTGCCCCGCCACGGTGGTCTAGTGGTTATGGCGCTCGACTGCTCACCCGAAGGTCGCGGGATCGAATCCCGGCCGCGGCGGCTGCATTTTCGATGGAGGCGAAAATGTTTGAGGCCCGTGTACTTAGCTTTAGCTGCACGTTAAAGAACCCCAGGTGGTCGAAATTTCCGGAGCCCTCCACTACGGCGTCTCTCATAATCATATCGTGGTTTTGGGACGTTAAACCCCAGATATTATTATTATATCAGCTTACCGCGTCTGGTGTTGGTAACGACCATGTTGCCATTGGCGCCGCTACGCAACTGGAAACAACTGCTTATATAATACATATGCGACTCTTCAACATATGAGTGTGCGTATACCACTTCCACATTTCGCTAGCGTCAATCAGTAACGTTTCGCTCAATGTGAAAAATTGCGCCGCCGGCACCATCCCGCGCATGCATCGCATAACATCGATTCCCACGGTGCGAGGGATCTGTCGAATTTTTTCGTCTCTTTGTTCTCATTTGTAACCTTTCGCGACGCTGTGCAGGCGCGTTCGTGGTCGTCTCGCACGAGCGTTTACAACGATGAAAGCCAGGCGCAAGACGCGCGTAGTCACACATACTGCTGACTGAACTTCTTGTATAGCTTCCACAGCGTTGCATATATTGTATGAAACTGAGTATAGGTACATCGGCCAGCGTAGGCGTGCACACGAGGGGGCTGCCCCCCCCCCCCTTGGGAGGGAGAGAATACAACATTTAGTGGTAGAAATAAGTCGCTATTGGGGGTGGGCCTCCTAGTCCGGAAGACCATTGGCTCTTGCCGCCGCCCGGGCACGACGGTCGACCAGGGCTTGTTGCTGCACTGGGTCAGAGCTGGACAGGGTCGCCTTGGGGGCTTACATGACCGGTCATGTAGGCTTCTACAGAATCCAGTTTTTAGATGCGAAGTATCTTAAGGTCGAGCTCAATCCGGCGGTGGTGGTGGTGGTGGTGTGCGGCGTGACCACCCTTACTGCGCATGCGCATACCCTCTCCACACACCTCCTCTCCAATCACCCCTCACCTTCCCCTCTCCACTTTCCCTCTCCCCTTCCCCTCTCCACTTTCCCTCTCCCCTCCCCCTCTCCCATACCCCTCCCCCTTTCCACTCTTCCTCTGAAACGCGGGCTAGACATGCCGAAATTCTCTCCTGCGCAACGCCGCGATGAGCTCGAGCGCATGCGCGTCCCCTCCCCTTCTCTCTCCTCTCCTACGCTGCCCCCCTCTCGCCCGCCTGTCGACCGCGTTCCCCGCTCGCCCTGTGAGAATTAACGGCCAGGCTAGATGGAAGATACGACGCGCGTAGCGTCCCTCTTCGCGTTCCACGACGCGAGGTCGGTAGCGTGCCCAACGAACGCCAACGGAACGCGATCGTGCAAGTGCTCCGGTTTCGCATCGCCTCATGGTCCCCTTTAGCGGAAGATGGTGTAATTTTTATTTATGCTTGTTCTATAAAAGCATGAATACACTTATTTGTTGTGGAAAGCTGTGGTTTTCCTTTATTTTGACTTACAGGCACCATCGACAAGTTCGACAAGTTTTCCATTTAGGTTGCCGCAAAAGTTTTTCAACAAAATGTTCGTCAGTAGCACATGTATCGGCACTATTTTGTTCATGTGGCCACTCCCACGTGCGTCTAAGTCAGGTTATTCTTCGTTGGCCAGACATTGCACTGTCCGCCTTGTACTTTGCTACGAACAAGTTGTTATCCGATCATTAGTAGTAGTTCTGGCTACGCAGCAAGCCGCTTTACGACAAAGTAGCAGTGCGCAACAGCGTTATCACTAGGTAGAGTAGTCCTCCTCAATCGAACTGTTTCCTGACACCGTAGCGCTCATTAGTGGCAAAGACAGTGATCGTCTTATCCGAAGTGAGTGCGTCTTTTCACAAAGCACAATATAACTTTTCCAGGGTCCCGTACATTGAATATTCTGCCACGTTGACTAGAACGTTCTGCATCTTCAACAAAGTCTCGCTTCTGTCTCATCGTTGCAACTAGGATGTAATTACCTGATTGGGTACAACTTACCACTACTGGTCAGTGGAAGTTGTCGGCACAGTGCTCGACAGGCATACTTTGAAAATTTCGGCAATGACAAGCTTTCATACGTTCACCATCGTGTCCCCTTTGAAGCGGCGCTACATACGTATCATTCACACGGCATGTCAGCGTCCTTCCTTTCACAATTTCGTACCTCACAGGCACGAAAACACTCAAAGGAACTCGCAAAACACGAGCAGCTGAACCACAAAGAGATGCACATTACTAAAGACGTGCCGGGGAACACTGGTTCTAAGAACGCGTGACGAACGCGCAATCTTCCTGCATACCGAAACCATTTGCCGCTTGATGAGACCGCCCCACCTGCTGACGTGGGGCGAGTGGAAAGGGTTTATCACTAAGCCCTCCTCCTTTTACGGTTGGCGTTTGTTACGCGCGGCGACTAGACTTAGCTAGTGAAGCAAACTATGAGGCCTGGAGATATCATTCATGCCTGTTCTACCCGTTTTATTATGTTTAATTGCGCCACGTTTGGCGAACGCTTGAACTCGCATAAAGCAACTTGATGTTTCATTTCATAGATGGAGCTACCCCCAAAAAACGCCTCTGAGACTTATGATTCATTGAAAATATTTTGTTTGAAGCACTGAGTGGTCAAGTTAGTGAGCACAAGTAGATAAAAGACACAATATGCATCTACTAATGTGCAATATTCGTTGGCAATTAGCGTCTAAAAGAAAAAAAAAAGCGAGTTTCTACGGGACTGGTCAGCAGGAAAATTACGTAAATTCACTGCTGTCTTGCAGGTTCCCTAATAAAGATAAAGGAATTTTCTCTTCATAGAATCATAGAAAGGGCCTTGCTTCTTCATTATGTAGAAGTTCACGGTAGCAGCTTGTATAGTTTTGTCGCTTCATCGGTAATGCGTGACCAAGTACAGCCATAAACTGCCGCATTGACACAATAATAATTCATGAAGTTTTCGTCACAACACAAAGCAACTTCAGATGGAAAATAAGTGTAATGTAGTCTACGTAGCCACTAAATATTATTGTCCTGCTTTGAAAAGTAAAAAAGATATCCTCACAAAAACTTTTAATATTTTGCCCATTTTCATTGGAGCGTAAATAAATTGCTAATTATTTTATGGCTAATATCTCTTCATAGAAACCTTAAATAGCACTTCTTCTAAAGGCACGATAAATTTGGTCTTGTTATGTTGAACAGTATCGCCGCACTGGCAGTACTACGGAGGCTTGTACAACGAAAATGCCTTTTGTTGCTCACACTATTTTCATTGCTATTAGGTAACGCTTCCGAACAGGCATTAACACCAGGTGTCATTAGAAAGCGGAGATCATAAGCTTTCTGAATTATTACAATTAATATTTATTTGTCAAGCGCAGCGAGCACAGTGCGTCCGCAAACAATGCGTAAAATGCGGAGGGGGGTTCGCCGGAGTGGGACCGCCACCTTAAACGCCGAAATTTTGGTCTGTCTTTCTGTCTGTCTGTCTTTCTGTTTGTCGGCACGTCCCTCGATTCAGCCACCCGGCCAAAGTTGAACCACTTGCCCAAGGGCCAGCCACCTTGAACGAATGACTAGGTTCATACTTGTGTACATTGTTGATCAAAAAGCAAACATTACGCATATCTGAGGCACAACATCACTAGCTAAGTATTACGTGCTGTGTTTCTTTAATAGAAAATACATAGATACGTAATTCTAGAGACCCTAGTTTCTTAAGCTGCGCTGAAAATGCGACTGCGCTGACACTTGTTTTCCTCCGTGCCCTCTGCACGAGCTCATTGTTGTGTTTCGGTTTCGGTTCCGTATTGCAGTGTATGAATGCCATGGGGCGCGCTCTGGCATTCCTGTTTTACCCAGGCGACGTGTAAATAAAAGAGTGTGTGGAGAGCACTCGTTGAGTGCGGATGTTCCTTCTGCTTCGGCGCTTTCCGCCAAACCGCGTGTTCGGGCTGACTGGCGTCCCCGCCGGTCGCGTTGGTCACCGCCGGTCTTCGCCTGCTGCTACGCCGGGACTACCAGCCCGCAACACAGCACTCATGTTTCCCGACGTATTGCCAGACGGGGTCCATATCTCACGCAGCGCCTCTTCTATCGTCTTTAGACGACATTTGCAGCGAAGCACGCAGATACGCGGCCAATTTTTTCTTCCCCAGTGTCGTATCTAATTCTATGGTATTTCATATTTCGTTTTGTTCCGGGAAACAGGACGCCTTTCTGGCTTCTGAATGCGTAAACATTTTAGGGGCGAAGCTCCTTAAAGCGGCACCCGTTCGTCCCCGTCGTAGTGCGTAACCAGTTTGAACGCTAGTACCAGATCTTGACCTCCAAGGTGGTGCCGGTGGGAGATTTCTCCTGTGCTTTGTTGAACAATAAAAAATTCGAAGCGTGTGCGTTAACTAAAAGCCGAATTCTTCTGTCTCTCATTCCCCATTAGCAGCCATTGGCATGTTCCAGTAGGAAACGTTAGTAGAAGTAGAAGTGTAAGTGTTAGCTAAAAGCCGACTTCTTCTGTCTCTCATTCCCATTAGCAGCCATTGTTTACCTCCAACGTAGTGCCTGGTGAGATTTCTCCTGTGCGTGATTAAACAATAAAAATTTTGTTCAAAACGCCGTTCATTGATGAAATAAACCAACGAAAGACGCCAGATGTTTTCTAAAAGCAAAACGAAAGAACGCCAGATGTTTCTAAAGCAAAACGAAAAGACGCCAGCTGCTTAACGAAAGACGCCAGATGTTTTCTAAAGCAATGGTTTTCTAAACAATGAAAATTCACAGCGTACATGTAAAATTAAAGTGGGCTGCAAGTCGCCATAACTCATCGAACCTTTAGTATAAACGCGCCCGATCTCACGTCGGTGATGATGTACTGGGCAGAATTCACGGAAGATTCACGGTTTACCGATGAACCTCCGCAGCTTCGCCCACTCATCATCATTCACTCCGTGGATATGCTGTGATTTTTTTATTTCTCTGTGCCTAAAATGAAAAATGATGGAAAGGAACACGACTCGAGAAAGCAGTAAGCTTCCCCTCTATGGGCAAGCTATAGACATTTGACATGGTCGCCGTCATTGCCTCTTGAGCCAAATGAGCGATGCTCAAACACTGTGCTCACTCCTTTCAGCAGCAACTGTGGCGCAAGCTTCTCCGTCGGCTTTTTGCCGAAAGTGTGCGTCTAAATTTAAAATGTTTTCGACTGCGAAAAACAAAGAAGACTTTTTCGCTGGAGACGCCGAACCTTATTTCTAACTCTTGAATTTAATGTTTAAGCTTCTGACAGGAACGGAAACATGACATCCTACGCTGTTGCTTTCTTTTTAATTTTTTACGAGTTAAACACGTAACATCTCACTCGTCAGTGTTTCCCTTGTACTTCTCCAGAACTTGTGTTTCTCGCATACCCAATGTTGTAGACTTTTTATGATAATTCTTAATACATTGTTAGCCGTTTAGCAACGTGTTCATTGTTTCATGATTGACCGTAGGCTGTTTTCTTGTTTTATTTGTTGTTTTTCTATTTTTGTTGTTTGCTTATTTCTATGTAAACCTGAAGCTCTGATGTAATGTGCTGCTTTTTGTTTTTACTTCCTCAATTCCTGAAGTTTGAAACTCAAATGTGAAATTGTGTTTCATATCTGTGCTCTGCGGATTTGTGATGCGAAGTGAAAAAGGGGTAAGAGCTTCGCCAAGCTGCTTATCCGTGCGTTTTCTTTTCGCAATTCTGTGAAGAAAATGCTCAGTAAACCTGAACTGAACTGAACTGAAATATCACTTTAATAACACCAGCCACTTGCGCCTGTGGCATCTCTATTTGGAATATTTTTAGGAAATATTTTTAGTAAACCTATATAGGCAACTTAGTGCGTGCAGGATTCGTGGGCCGGTAGGTAATTTTCAAGATGGCGCCACGATGGCCACTTGAGGTCGCTACCATGGTGGACTGCGCATAGTGTCACTGTGCTGCGAGTGGCAGCGCGTCGCTGTCTGCGCTTTCTATCGACACGTACTTACAACACTACGTGAGCTCACTTTCATTAACTGCGATGCAATCTGCATACTACTGTCAATTTTGGCGCGCGTGTCAGGTGCTGGCAACGCTCGCATCTTAGTGTAGTGGCGGCGCCCTTGTGGTCGGAGATACCAATGCATGGGTACTATGGGATCTTTTCGTCAAGAGTGTGTGTTAACTCTAAGCACAAAGCTTCCGATGCCTCCAATCCCAGAGGCAGTACAAAGCCACGTTATGCACAAAGATTTCTTCGACGGGAGAAGGGGAGGGGGGGGGGGGGAAGACTCAATACAATCGACTAAGAGGCTTTCGCGTTCGAGTCGTCTTAGGCAAATGCATAAGGGATCGCGTGACTTTTTCAAGTCTCTATACCTAATTATAACGTTGTTCTTGGGCGTCATCAGAACGGCATATTTCATCATCCTAATAGCGTTCGTTAGCCTCCGCAACAGCCCCACGGAAGGCGCATCCCGCCACCACCGAAACGTGTACTTGACAATAAATGTCCGGAAACTCCTTCATATCACTTTTATATCACGTTTATAGAGAGGGATCTTATTCTACCACCACACCCACTGCGACTGCATAGCAGGCTCAGCTGTTGCGCTGCTAAGCTCGAGGACACGGGTTCGACTGTCGCCTACGGTGGCCGCATTTCGATGGGGGTGAAATGTAGTAACACCCGCGCCTTTATATATAAGTATTCGGTAAATAAATCCAGCAGGTGAAAGAATTTGTCCCTAACCCCTAACCAACGGCGGGTCCTACAATCAGATCGTGGTCTTGGCATGGGAAATGACCCGCCACAGTGGCCAAGTGGTTATGGTGCTCGATATGGTGCGTCAGGATTCGAGAAACACATGGATACTGGCATCCTGAATGACTGAAATCGGGACGCTGATTCTGAAACACAGCATTTCTTCCATGGTTATGTTTTAAGACATCGTGACCACTCCGGGAGCGTCATGAAAGAAATGCTTGAGATGAGCCACGACTGCCCAGCTCATGAACGTACTTATTAAAAGGGCCCTTCATCTCTTTCCGATGTATATAGTAATTGAATGGCTTCATTTTAAGAGCTTATTGCCTCTCGAACCGACTACCGCAAAAATTTTCAGAATCCGTCATGTACGAGCGGTGTTACAGGGATTTGTCGCACGCTTCAAGAGCTTTCTCTCTCCTTTCGTGCCAGCGAGAGCGCTGAAAGCTACGCATGGAGGGAGGGGGCGGCTGACAAGGGGCATGAAGATGCTCCGTTCGTCAGCGTGCGTCATCACCTTCAGCACCTTCATTACTTTTTAGGTCCTTATGCTCGGGGCTTGTCCATCGCCGTAGTAGCCAGCGTGTAAACAGGTCAAGTGTAACCATCTGAGCGCACTCTCGCGCGAAAGAGAAATCTTATTCCTATTGTTATTAGAGTGTCTTGATGATGATATTAACGCAGGTAAAACCACATACAGCATAGCCAACTGTAGCATGCGGCGCTCGTTCCACTCTGGCGCGTGCTCTAGTTTTATAGGAGACCGCTAGAGGGCCACAACTGCTCGCTTCCTCTCTCCTTCGACAGTCGTCAGTCAGGGCGCTTCGATACTTATAACATCAACGAAGAAGACAACGCGGCGGAGCGGAGCGCTCCCAAGGCAGCAGCAGTGCGTGCTCGCCGCAATGACCCTGCGGTGAGAGCTCGCAAGGCAACAAAGAGACGTCAGCGTCGTGCGGACCCCGAGAGACAAACCCGTGAAGCCGAAGCAGTGCGGAAGCGGCGGCAAGAGAACCTCGAAGAAGTACGGGCGCGGGATGCAGCAGCCAAGCGCCGAAAGCGGTCGCTACCTGAAGTTGGTGGCGTTGACGCGCGCTTCAAGCGCGATGTTCTCGACCACACTTTCGGCCACAGCTACAAGATCTGCGACAGCTTGTACTTCGACAACCAACACCTTGACCACAATCACTATTATAACAACGTGTCAAGTCTTTGCATGACAGTAGAGGAATAGTACGTCATTTCTATGTATGCATTTTGCATTGTTTTCAAGATTCATTCTCAAATTCTCGGGGACAAGGGTTAGCAGGCGGCCCTGAACAAACAGCTGGCCTCATAAATAAGGACAAAACGTACTATATACTTTGTCCTCAGCGTGAGATGGCACAAAGCGATAGCCGATTCCACCGTTTATTTATTGCTGTCCAGAGAGTGAGAAGTAGCAAGCGCGAGAGGATCAAATCGAGCGATCGCAACTGGCATTGGCGTTGCCATGTTGGTTCGCCGTCACAATTATCGGCAGTTACCTATACAATATTTAAACACTTGTGACGTACGTGCGAATCGTTGTTGTTTTAATATTTTCCTATTATAATGCAATTACAAATAGAAGTATGTTTTGCTGCGCAAGCACGTGGTTTGCTTACACATCGTAGCTTCCACCCTGCTGCAACCAACTTGTGAGACAGTTTAGAATAAACGTCCGGAGGCGTGTGCCATAACGCATAACAGGTCGATTCCTGTAGGTCACATATGCTCATATTTGGCGAGCGTGCCTAATCTAAAGCCGGAAATTAAAAAAAAAATCCTGCCTATTCCACCGAAGTAAAAGCTGCATGAACTATTGAGCATTGATTCGTCTGTGTTTTCCTTGTTTTTATCTGCTCTTTTCTGCTCTTTTCATTTGATTATCAGGTTTGTTTTGTGAATATCTATTTTCTTTTCTATGGCTTCTTTTCTACTGTTTTTCAACTGTTTGCTGCTCCGAGCGCGTTACCTGTAACTCCCGATGCAGTCGTTTCGCTGTCGCTTCACTGGTTCGCTTCGACGAATTAGCCCTTCGGCGACGTTGGCCTTCATGGGCAAGCAAGTGCTGGCGTTCCAAACGTGCAGCCTCACGGTATTATGTGTATCAATCGTGTGACCTGCTTAACGCCAACGCGAGACTGCGTGACGCAAATTGAAAGAAAAGCACTTGATCAAAAAGAATCCGTAGCGTAACTGTTAAAACACTCGCCTTAAACCAAAGTACCGGAGCGAATAGTTTTCTTATTTTATTTTTTTAACAACGAAGCTCTTCAGCAAATATTTTCTTATGAATCAATCACAGGAAACCATCATCACCTTAACGGGTATGTGCCACCGTGCGACCTATCACGAAGCGGTATATGCCACAGGAATTAGGTAAATCCCAATACTCACCACTGGTCCATTTAAAATGCAGAAGGCAACAGTTAGCCGAAGAAATGGCTGCGAAGCGACGACGGCGAGTCATAAAAAGATAAAAAGACCGAAAAACATAGACAGTGAAAGAAATGGAAAGAAAGAAAAAAAAAGAAAGAAAGAAAGAAAGAAAGAAAGAAAGGAAGAAAGAAAGGAAGAAAGAAAGAAAGGAAGAAAGAAAGGAAGAAGAAAGAAAGAAAGAAAGGAAGAAAGGAAGAAAGGAAGAAAGAAAGAAAGAAAGAAAGAAAGGAAGAAAGAAAGAAAGAAAGAAGGAAGAAAAGAAAGGAAGAAAGAAAGAAAGAAAGAAAGGAAGAAGAAAGAAAAGAAAGAAAGAAAGAAAGGAAGGAAGGAAGAAAGAAAGAAAAGAAACGAAGGAAGAAAGAAAGAAAGAAAGAAAGGAAGAAAGGAAGAAGAAAGAAAGAAAGAAGAAAGAAGGAGAAAGAAAGAAAAGAAAGAAAGAAAGAAAGAAAGAAAGAAAGAAGAAGAAAGAAAGAAAGAAAGAAAGGAAGAAGGAAGAAAGAAAGGAAGAAAGAAAAGAAAGAAAGAAAGAAAGAAAGGAAGAAAGGAAGGAAGGAAGAAAGAAAGGAAGAAAGAAAGAAGAAAGAAAAGAAAAGAAAGGAAAAGAAAGAAAGAAAGAAAGAAAGAAAGAAAGAAAGAAAGAAAGGAAGAAAGAAAGGAAGAAAGAAAGAAAGGAAGAGAAACAGAAAAATCGAGCGAAATAGCCGGAATAAATACAAAAAAGATAGAAATACAGAGAAACACATAGAAATACATAGAAGGAAACATACACAAAACAGAGATAGAAAAAACAGAAAGTAGGCCGGTAAGAGAAAAATAAAGAGAAACAGAGAAAGAAGCAGCGAGAGAAAGAGAGGGAACAAAGACAGAAAGAGCTAGAAACACAGGGAAAGACATAAAAAGAGGTAGAAAAAAGCAGACTCGAAAATGAGATAGAAAAAATAGAAAGGAAGACAGAAAGAGAAGGGACGAGAGAAATAAGAAGAAAGGAAGAAACAGAGAGAGATAGAAAGAAAGAAAAAAGTAGATACAGAAAGAACAACAATGAGAAATAGATAGCGAGATAAATCCAGAAATAGAAAGAAAGAGATACAAAAATAGATAAAAGAAACAGAGAGAAAGATAAAGAAAAAAATCCGGCAGATCCTACGCACTGGGAATCTATGTGATGTGAAGCAGCCAGCAATGACCTGCATACGTCGCGTTCTTTGTCTTTGCGGCAGATGAAGCCATTCAAGTCATGACATCTAGTCCACTATATATCACGTGTTTGTCATGCATGCAAGCGTGCATGTACAATATGATACATAACATGCAAATGAGACGTATATTGTGGTACATACAATCCATGACCTGTAATCCATGTTCGTCACGCACTGATTTCATGCAACACCAAATTCGGTATATAATATCTCGAGTTAACAAAGCAGCCGGGAGCGCACCAAGACACTTTCATGTAAATCATGCCGTAGATGACATGCATGTCACGATTTTCATGTCACCACCTGTCATTGATGTACGTCATACAGCCACGTCACGCAAAATCAGTTTTGGTGCATGTCAAGTTTGCGAAGCGGCCGCGAGCGCACCATGAGTGTGGCATGTTAGTCGTACCCTGCATGACATTCATGTCATGAATTTTAGTCACCCTCTGTCATATATGTTCGTCACATAGTCTCGCCACGCAATACCACATTTGGTGCATATCAAGCTAGCGAAACGGCCGCGAGCGCACCATGAGCACGGGAGGTTTGTCACGCGGAACATGACATGCTTGTCATGATTTTCATGTTACCACCTCTCCTGTATGTTCATCATACAGGAATATTTTGTCATACCAGCTTTGATATATATTCATTTAATTAAACAGCCGCGAGCTCCCAGAAACCATGTCATGAAACTCATGCTGTAAATGACATGCGTGTCGTGATTTGCCCTTTAGGGCCTGTCATTTATTAGTCATACACATAGCTCGGCACATTAACTCATGAGTGCACTCACTCACACTCACTCACACTCATTTGAACGTTGTGAGTGTGAGTATGAGTGAGTACTCATGAGTGTGAGTATGGGGTAGTACTCATGAGTGTGAGTGGACGTGAGTGTGAACGTGAGTGAGCACTCATGAATGGGAATAGTCGTGAGTGAGAACGTGAGTGAGCGCTCATGAGTGTGAGTAGTCGTGAGTATGAACGTGAGTGAGTGCTCATGAGTGTGAATGGACGTGAGTGTGAACGTGAGTGAGCACTCATGAGGGTGAGTAGGCGTGAGTGTGAACGTGAGTGAGTACTCATGAGTGCGAGTAGATATGAGTATTAACGTGAGTGAGTGCTCATGAGTGTGAGTGAACGTGAGTGTGAACATGAGTGAGCACTCAGGAGGGTGAGTAGGCGTGAGTGTGAACGTGAGTGAGTACTCATGAGTGCGAGTAGATGTGAGTATGAACGTGAGTGAGTGCTCATGAGTGTGAGTGGACGTCAGTGAGTACTCATGAGTGTGAGTAGGAATGAGTATGAACGTGAGTGAGTGCTCATGAGTGTGAGTGGACGTGAGTTTGAACGTCAGTGAGCACTCATGAGGGTGAGTAGACTTGAGTATGAAAGTGAGTGAGTGCTCATGAGTGTGAGTGGACGTGAGTTTGAACGTGAGTGAGCACTCATGAGGGTACTATTAGTGTGAGCAACTGAGTACAATCTAAGAAAAAGAAGAGTCAAAAGAGGGTCATGGCCGCGTGACTCTCTTCGGGTGTCCATTTGATCCCTTTTGGAAGGTAGATGAGAGAAAGAGAGCATTTGGGCTGGAGTCACAGGACTCTCCTAAAGCGCGTTTCGATTGGCTTCCGCGATGAAGGCGCCGTCGTATGCGACATACGTATCGCGCATTTGCCGTGCAGTGTGGTTAAGGTATTGTTCATTATTCCACGTCCATATTTTCTTCTTGTTCTAAAGCAACGTGCGATTTGTCAGGAAAAATCCTATTTTTTTTAATCCTGACTGTATCCATCTTGGCCTGTCTCTTGCCGGTTTACTTTACTTTTTTCTCTTCAGATTGAGCGCAGTTTTCGGCATCACTAATCACTACATTTCACTTTGGCTATAGCAAAAATATTTCACGTTGATACTCCGCAAAGTGCGAAAACTAAAAGCCGGAAATGACACCACAGGACAACCTGTATCTGTGCCAGTTCGTAGTCCATAGAGGTCGGGCTGCTCCGTAAGTTTACTTCTTTCGTAATACTTTCTCACTTATCCCAGACTTCTCACATGTACTTAAAAGCAAAAATTGCAGGAAAAAAAGCGCGATCATTCTGTGCGTTACGGCCTCTGTCTTGACGTCGCGACAATATGATAAAGAAGTTTTGGCTACCTCAGCACGATGGCTTTGAAGGAACCGTGGGACCGTGAATATCCTAGAAACCAGGAAAAAGATTCACAGTGCCCCTGATGCATTCTCCTAAGACGGCTTGAATACCAAAGCCATCGGGTGCGACTATTTTACATTGCAATTTATATGGCACAAGCGCCGCTTTGCTTTTTCTTTTTCACACGAAGCTCGCAAAGGCGAAGGTAGCGCACAATTTCGCGCTTTAGAGGTCACTAGATTTTTTGAGCCAGCCTTTCGTGCTTCGCGTCAGACATACAAGGCTTTCGCCTTCATAATTTATGAGTTTGTGATGATATTTTGACCCTTGCACATAATGAGGTAGGTAGGTAAAGAACTTTAAATTATTTAGAGTCCAACGAGGAATCACTGACCCGGGCTAGGCCTCCAGGAGCCGTCGTCCGGAGAACATCGTGCGACGTCCTCGGCGATAGCCCTGGCTCGCTGGATTGCCCAGATTTGGTCCACTAGATGTGGGCTGAGAAGGGCGGCTCGCCACTGCTCAGCCAGTCGTCATGGGGTACATACTCCCTCGTCCGGGTAGTGGCGGCGAATACCGCACTCGCACTTCCAAAGTATGTGTGCCATGTCGGCTGTCTCGTGCCCGCACCACAGACAGCCGGGTGACGGGTGGAGCGACGGACACAGCCTGTTCAGATGCCGGGGATATTCGAATGTGTCCATTTGCGGACGTCTCAGGTCAGACGCCTGAGACTTCTCTAGCTGATTGTGGGGTGGCGTTTTCCTGTAGTGGCTGAAGATCTCGTGGTACGTGACCATGATGTCCTTGCAGTCCTGTAAGGCTTCGGGGTCTGTTATCATCGTCGCAGAAGAATATCCTCCAACCTTGGATGCCTCGCCATCGACGATGTCTCGCTCAGCGGTGGCCCTTTCGTCCGCGTCGCGGCGGGTTAGCAGTCTCGCGACGCGATGGGCGCGCTTGTTGTCGTTCGACGGGAGGTCGGGTCTTTGTTCGTTGCCAAGCTCTCCCACATGCGCAGGGAACCACTTGAGAGATTTGGTGGTGATCGGAAGGGACTTAAAGTCCGCGACTCTGGCGTTCAGCATGTGCGCCGCCTCGAGGGAAACCCATCCCTTGGTAAAGTTTCGGATCGCCGTCTTGGCGTCACTCACAACAAGCGTTTCCTCGGTGCCACTATGGAGTATTGCTAGGGCTATGATCATTTCTTCTTCCGCCTCGGACGATGGCAGCCTCGCCGGTCCCGTGGCGGTGGTCGACACGAGCGCATGAGGAGATGATGTATTTCCCGTGATCTCGTGTGTGTGTGTGTGTGTGTGTGTGTGTGTGTGTGTGTGTGTGTGTGTGTGTGTGTGTGTGTGTGTGTGTGTGTGTGTGTGTGTGTGTGTGTGTGTGTGTGTGTGTGTGTGTGTGTGTGTGTGTGTGTGTGCGTGTGTGTGTGTGTGCGTGTGTGTGTGTGTGTGTGTGTGTGTGTGTGTGTGTGTGTGTGTGTGTGTGTGTGTGTGTGTGTGTGTGTGTGTGTGTGTGTGTGTGTGTGTGTGTGTGTGTGTGTTTACTGATTGGGCTTGTACATGGACGACGGAAAATGACTAGGAGGGAGCGTCACATGGCATTACAGGTCACTTTTCCCGCTTGATGAGGCATATAAGACTTTCGCCTTAATACGAATAACTTTATATGAAGTACACCGATTCAATGTACTAGATACACATTTTTATGGCGTAACGCAGACGTCCATACTGATGAGGCATATAAGACTTTCGCCTTAATACGAATAATATTATATGAAGTACACCGATTCAATGCAGTAGATACACATTTTTATGACGTAACGCAGACGTCCATACTGCGGCGTCAACTCGCCATGTCTCAAAAGCGGCATAATCCAAGGATTAACGCGGCCGCTGGTGTGGCGCACAGAAATCACAATGTGGCACAAGGCCGATCAGCGCTGTGGTGGTGTGCTTCTTCCTCGACGTCGTGATTGTGCGCTGGATTTTCACTGTGTTCGCCGACAAAACAAACCTAAGCATTCAATGCTATATTGGTCGAGCAGCGTGCAAGCGCAACGCACTTTCAGGGGCGAGAGGGGGGGCGGGGGAATTGTCCCTGACATAGCGGCGGAACATGTTTATGCACGGCGTGACATTTTGTACAAACTATTCCTACCCGCCCCTCGCTCTTACCTTCGTCATTGTGTCCTGGCCCTTGCGGGAATAAATTTTCGTGACTGCGGCTCGTTAGCTGACGTGAGTTTTAAGCCCCTGGCATAAACACTGAAGGTGGAGTTAGCAAATAAGCGCCCCATACATTTGCTGTTTGGTCAGTCGACAAAAATGAAAAGTTATACGCTAAAAGGTCGTTATTCGCTCCTCGTTAATTCGGAAAATCGGATAATTCGGACGTGTTCTCTGGTCGCGGCAAGCTTATGCATTGTTTAATGGTATCAAACTCTTTTTATTTCGGTCATATTTGCCCGCAACCTGATTAATTCGGACGATCCTCGGAGCGCACCAAGCAATCCGAGGTTCAACTCGGAGTTCGACTCACAGGAGGAAACACGGCATTCGCGAACAACTCAAATGGCTGCGGTCCTTCATAAAGGCGCGGTCGCCGTCCACGATCTAGCCATAATCGCGCTGTTGGCGACAAAGACTTCGACGGCTGCAGCCCACTTGCTTTGTCTTCGATTTTGCACGGCGCACGCGAACTGCGTGGGTGATATATCTATGATCGCGTCCATAGCACCAGCGGCGACTGCGGGTCAAAGCTGCGACAAGCAGTAGTTTCGTTTTCGCCGCGTCGCTTCAGAACTGTGTAGCAGCCATTCATTATTGTGCATTAGCGAGCCAGGTTTATTCAGCAGCGGATACTGTGCCGAGCAGTTTCGTTTCGACTGTGGGCGCAGGCCGCGCACGCGCCTTCGGAACTGCGTGGTCACTATGATCGTGTCTTAATTTAGCGACCGCACTTTCGTTCACAGCGGATGCGGCACTCAGTAGCCTTGTTTTGACTCCGGGCAATGCGCGCGCAATGTGACGCAACACGAACATAGTGGAAGCTGTTGAAGGTGAAGAGATTCAGCCGCAGTGCGCATGCTGGTGTAAAATTCGGTTGCGACATTACGATGAACGAACGATCATTTGTCGATCATTTTTCCGGCGCATAAGTTATCTTCACGTGTGCGTGGTGACGGTGACGGTACGTATTAAGGGAGGGGGGCAGATCACGTTTAGCGTTAAGACACGGGTGTCTTGAGCCGCGGTCACATTGTGAACGGAGTTGCGAATGAAGAAATTTGCGGCATTTGCATTGCTTTTATGCCAGATATGTACCCTGAATTTAAGTGGTCATTGAGAAAATGCGAATGCATTGATGTAATAGACACTTGTTTATTGTTTCCTTGATACTTTGGATAATTCGGCATTCGGTTAATTCGAACAAATTTTCCGCGGTCCCGACATCCCATATGACATCCCCTGAGCAATGTATGGGTAGGGGGGCCTTCGTCAGGTAGTTGCATCTGCCTTTAGCCCCTTTATCCCAGACAATATCTGTCTGAATAAAGTTCACATAAAAAATAAGAATAATACATATACATAGCACATTTCCCTTGAACCAGTGTTAACATCCGCGGTTTGTCCCTGAGACTATCCATTACAAACTTACAAATCTGCACGTTCGCATATAACGAGAATATATGAGAGATGATCATCTTAGATGAGAATGCATACAAAACTTTTGTCCAGTGTGACAGAGAGATGCGAATGAGACCCGGCGAGGTTGAGTAGGTGTGAGTAAAGTCCCTGGATTTTTCTCTGTTCTTTCTTAAGTACCGACAACCATTGAAGCGCCGTCGCCGAATCTCATTGGCTAACGCTCGTTTTCGGTAGCCATGTTCTTCCTAACGCTTTTCCCAACGAGGGCTTTTCCAGCACCCGGTGAAACGCGTCCCCCGTTCATTAATGACAGGGGGTTGACGGGAGGAGAAAGGCGCGTCGCGTTAGCATATTGTCCGCTGAAAGATGCGTGGCTAATGTACTTAGACGCACATGGCTTTGTAGATCTTCCAAGTTAGGAAGAAAATGGCGTCGGACTCCAGCTGCGCGTGAGAGAGGGCCGGTAAAGGAGGCAGTTGTCGGTACTTAAGCAAAAAGGAAACATCTAGGGACTTTAGGTGTGAGAGGGTAATGATCGAAGATGGGAGCTATTGGGCGTGTAAACGCGAGTATCTGTGAACGGGAGTGTACTTCAATATGGACATCAGGGGCCGCATGTGAGTGTGAGTAGAGCGGAAAGCTTGGCATGTTCAATCATGAGTAGACTCATTTCAAATGCGTGAGTGTGAGTATGAGTGAGTGACGAGGGATATGAGAAGGCATGAGTATGAAGGCAACATACGAGTGTAATAGGTGTGAGTATGAATTGAGTGAGTACCCATGGGAGTGAGTAGACATGAGTGAACGTGAGTACAAATGACTGTGAGTAGTTGTGAGTATGAACGTGAGCACCGGTGTGAGTAGGCGTGAGTCAGTACTTACCAGTGTGAATGGGTCGGTGAGTACCGATGGGTATGAACAGGTATGAGTATGAACGTGAGCGAGTACCCATAAGTGTGAGTACCCTTGAGTGTGAACGTGAGTACTTATGAGCGTAAGTGGGCGTGAGTATGAACGTGAGTGAGTGCCTATGAGTGTGAGATGGCGTGAGTGTAAACGTGAGTGAGTAGGAGTAGATGTGAGTAAGAGCGTGAGTAAGTGCTATGAGTGAGTGTACGTGTGAGTGTGAACGTGAGTGAGTAGGTATGATAGTCAGTGCACGTGAGTATGAACGTGAGTGAGTACCAATGAGTGTGAGAGGCGTTACTGAAAGTGAGTGAACACTTATGAGTGTGAGCGGGCGTATGAACACGAGTGAGTACCAATGGTCGTGACGTGTGAGCATGAACGTGAGTGAGTGCTTATGAGTGTGAGGAAGCGTGAGTATGAACTTCAGTGGGTGTGAATGGGCGTGAGTATGCCCATCAGTGGGTGCGGGTGGGCGTGAGTATGAATGTGAGTGAGCGCCTATGAGTAGGAGTAGGTGTGAGTATGAACGTGATTGAGCACGTATAACTGTGAGTAGGCGTGAGTATGAATGTGAGTGAGGGCCTGTAAGTGTGAATATGAACTTGAGTGAGTGTGTATGAGTGTAAGTAAGCGTGAGTATGAACGTGAGTGAGTGCCTATGAGTGTGAGTCGGCGTGAGTATGAACGTGAGTGAGTGCCTGTAAGTGTGAGTATGAATGTGAGTGAGTGCCTATGAGTGTGAGTAGGCGTGAATATGAACGTGAGTGAGTGCCTATGAGTGTGAGTAGGCGTGAGTATGAACGTGAATGAGTGTCTATGAGTGTGAGTAGGCGTGAGTATGAACGTGAGTGAGTGCCTATGAGTGTGAGTAGGCGGGAGTATGAACGTGAGTGAGTGTCTATGAGTGTGAGTAGGTGTGAGTATGAACGTGAGTGAATGCCTATGAGTGTGAGTAGGCGGGAGTATGAACGTGAGTGAGTGTCTATGAGTGTGAGTAGGCGTGAGTATGAACGTGAGTGAGTGCCTATGAGTGTGAGTAGGCGGGAGTATGAACGTGAGTGAGTGTCTATGAGTGTGAGTAGGTGTGAGTATGAACGTGAGTGAATGCCTGAGTGTGAGTAGGTGTGAGTATGAACGTGAGTGAATGCTTATGAGTGTGAGTAGGTGTGAGTATGAACGTGAGTGAGTGCCTATGAGTGTGAGTAGGCGTGAGTATGAAGGTGAGTGAGTGCCTATGAGTGTGAGTAGGCGTGAGTATGAACGTGAGTGAGTGCCTATGAGTGTGAGTGGGCGTGAGTATGAACCTGAGTGAGTGCCTATATGTGTGAGTAGGTGTGACTATGAACGTGAGTGAGTGCCTATGAGTGAGTAGCCGTGAGTATGAACGTGAGTGAGTGCCTACGAGTGTGAGTAGGCGTGAGTATGAACGCGAGTGAGTGCCTATATGTGTGAGTAGGTGTGAGTATGAACGTGAGTGAGTGCCTATGAGTGTGAGTAGCCGTGAGTATGAACGTGAGTGAGTGCCTATGAGTGTGAGTAGGCGGGAGTATGAACGTGAGTGAGTGTCTATGAGTGTGAGTAGGTGTGAGTATGAACGTGAGTGAATGCCTGAGTGTGAGTAGGTGTGAGTATGAACGTGAGTGAATGCTTATGAGTGTGAGTAGGTGTGAGTATGAACGTGAGTGAGTGCCTATGAGTGTGAGTAGGCGTGAGTATGAAGGTGAGTGAGTGCCTATGAGTGTGAGTAGGCGTGAGTATGAACGTGAGTGAGTGCCTATGAGTGTGAGTGGGCGTGAGTATGAACCTGAGTGAGTGCCTATATGTGTGAGTAGGTGTGACTATGAACGTGAGTGAGTGCCTATGAGTGAGTAGCCGTGAGTATGAACGTGAGTGAGTGCCTACGAGTGTGAGTGGGCGTGAGTATGAACGCGAGTGAGTGCCTATATGTGTGAGTAGGTGTGAGTATGAACGTGAGTGAATGCCTGAGTGTGAGTAGGTGTGAGTATGAACGTGAGTGAATGCTTATGAGTGTGAGTAGGTGTGAGTATGAACGTGAGTGAGTGCCTATGAGTGTGAGTAGGCGTGAGTATGAACGTGAGTGAGTGCCTATGAGTGTGAGTAGGCGTGAGTATGAAGGTGAGTGAGTGCCTATGAGTGTGAGTAGGCGTGAGTATGAACGTGAGTGAGTGCCTACGAGTGTGAGTGGGCGTGAGTATGAACGCGAGTGAGTGCCTATGAGTGTGAGTAGCCGTGAGTATGAACGTGAGTGAGTGCCTATGAGTGTGAGTAGGCGTGAGTATGAACGTGAGTGAGTGCGAAGGCTGAAAAAATTGGGGTGAGTGAGTGTGAGTGAGTATTCTCCTACAGTGCCGACCTATGGTCATACATCCTTGTCACGCCATACCAATTTTCGTATGTATCAAGTTAACGAACAAAGCCGCAAGAGCACCGTGACCTATAAATTATGCGAATCATGACACGCATATCATGATTTTCATATTATGACCTGTCATTTATGTTCGTCATACAGTCATGTTGTGCCATACCAATTTTGTCATATATATCCCATTAACGAAACGGCCAGGAGAGCATAGAGTCCTAGGCGGCTAGATAGATAGATACGCTTAAAGTCGCGAAGGTTCGCTAAGAAATGCTTTGCATTTAAAAGAAGAAAGATAGAAAAAACTTACGCTATCTCCCACTAAAGGGAACCATATGGTGATGCGAAGCAGCGCACGGGTCGACTTAAAGGGGCCCTCTAACACTCTTCAACACCCCATTTTTTACTCGTGGATTGCGTAGACTGAAGTACGGACGAACTAGTGCAGCAAGAACGGCAGCGATAGCGGCACGTAGTACGAAGTTATTCAATTTAGAAAATTCAAAATACAAGAAAAAAAATGCCTACACTCAACTCGATTTTCGCGGGGTCACGTGACCGCATTTCACTCTCTGCTGTGACGTCGGATGGCGCTCCAATGAAATGGGCTGAAAGCCCTTACGTAGGGAAAGCTCGCACACCATTGTTGCTTCTCCTTTCCAACGTATTGTTGACGTCGTTGCCATAGTAACAAACGTGGTTCCTGAAACCTGACTTGTCAGAACTTGAGCCGGCGCTACTGCTTCGAAGCGAGGCTGGGGAGGCTTTGTCTGCTGTTCCTTACAACGACATTCCGTGTCATTCCCTCTCCTCATTCTGAGAAGGGAATTTGTGGAGCGGCATGGGCGGTTAAACACGGTCGCCCCTACGCGGGTTGTTTGGTGAGCAGCCCGACGAGTTACAAGTGTGCAGCGACAACAATTCAACGAAGAGGATTACTTGCACCGTTTCAACAACAATCATGAGCCTACCGCACACGCGGAAAGAGGCAGCTCGCAAACGTACAGACGCAAAAAGAAGGAAGAGGGGCAAGCGTTTCATATGGACATCCGACCGGCGCAGGCAAAAAAAAAAAAAAAAAGCCAGAGCAACCAGAGGCGAAATGGCAACCAGCGCCTCTGTCGTACTTTGTGGTTGTAGTGATATTTTTTGTTGCGACGGCGGCTATTTGGAGTTCATTGAAAAAGCACAGAAAAGAAAAACGAAACACAATAGTAATCTCAACTTTGATGCAACGCCGTTAATACTTCTAACGTTACATTTATCCAATCATAGGCCAGCGCTCAACTTCGTCATTTCCGCCCGCAATAGTTCTGGCAAGCGCCACTACGCGCTGATGCTGTCAGCAGCGATGTAGGGACTTCGACGCGTGATTAACATACTAAATAATTTGATATCGGTGCTTAGACTTATCCTAAAATTATCCCCAGCCATCAGTCTACGCAATCCGCAAGTAAAAAATGGGGAGTTCAATAGTGTTGGAGGGCCCCTTTAAAGTTACGTTCATCACAGCCACCTTGCCCGATATTAACGCGTCCTTGCAAGTGGAGCACACCATGCATTCACTGTAGTTGCTGTTCCAGTTACTCGTCCCGAACTCTTCTTGGAGCTGGCTACGCGGGTTCATCCTGCGTCTGCAAAATCTCGTTCCCCGACGCCATCACGTGATTGCCGAGAGAGTGTAAGGGGGAGAGGCCACAGCGTCTTACCTAGCCCCTTACACAGGCCTGAACGCGCTAGCGCGTGCCAGCATGTTGTGACTAGGATACAACGCGTTCGTTCATCGCGCGTCTGCAGAATCTCATTCCCCGACGCCATCACGTGATTGCTGAGAAACAACAAGAGGGAAGGGCCGCAGCGTCTTACCCAGCCCCTTACACAGGCCCAACGCGCTAGCGCGTGCCAACACACGTTTCCCTTTAGTGGGAGATGAGCGGACGGTCGCCAATGGAAGGACGGACACAGCCCCGAGCAAAAGCTGCCTCACGTCTAATCAATAATGAGAAACAAGGAAGGCCACCCAGCTGTGCTCTTCCTTCAGGCTTGGTGCCACTATTGCGAAGCTGGCATAATTGTTTTTTTATAGCGGAAATTGGTCTTATGTCTCAGACACACGAACGGATGGATAGTTTTCTCGTGGAGTCGGCATAAAAATGTGCACGCATTCAGAAGCCGGAAAGGCGTCCTGTTTCCCAGAACAAAACGAAATATGAAATACGATAGAATTAGAAACGACACTGGGAAAGAAGTAAGCTTCTCACTGCTGGTACATGCCCATTAGGAAGAATGTGCCTCGAGCTATTGAGCGCGCATATGGAGCCAAATATGTGCAGGTCAAACACTATGCTCATTCCTTTCAGCAGCAACTGTGGCACAAGCTTCTCCGTCAGCTTATTGCCGAGAGCCGGCTGAAAATTGAAAGTGTTTTTGACTACAAGAAAAGAACAAGACTGTTTTTTCGCAAGAGACGCCGAACCTTATTTCGACCTCTTGATTATAGCGGTTAAGCTCGTCACAAGAAGGGAACTATGACTTCAAGACGCCATCCACTTGGGTCCATCGCAGATGGCCGCTGTTCACTCTGTCAAGGCGGGCTCCAGAAAATTTCCAGACAGAATCTCCTTTGGCAGTGGCTTAAGCGTAAGCGTTGCGTTTTATTGAGGCGACACGTTACATACGGGCACTTTTAAAGTCATTCAAATAGTAAGGGGACATCTTTCGGAAAGGCGTTCATGCTTAGTGACACACGAAAAATTAGTATCTCCCTCTCAGCAAGTTCCATAACTGTAAAGAAGATCTCGCACCTCATTGCGAAATTGAAGTGTGTTCCCTCGCATAGACATTGCACAGGTCAACAATACACTCTTTCACTAAAGGCTACCTGGGTATGTTCATAATCCCGTCTGGGGCTGTTTTAAATATGCACGACCCCCCGAAATATGCACAGCCAAGGCGAAGCTTTTTTTAAGATGAAAGTTAGATGCCTCATCAAGCATGAAAATTGAGCGGCGTCTGTCGTCGGCAGCGCCAACACGAGGGATGCAAGAAATGATCACGTAATGACCTCATTGATCGCCAAAATTTGTGGCGTCATTCTGGTCCGTCTGCGACGCAATCTTGGTGTCACATAACGTGACGTCAAGTGGTCACGTCATTACATGAAATCAATGCTTTGTCAAAGGTGGGCCGATCACGGAGGCAATGCTAAACCAGGTGAGGTGCAGAAAGCTTGCAATGCCTCAGATCCTGGAGGCAATACAAAACCACGTCAAGTGCAGAAATCTTTCAGAGGCGGGTGGAGGAGGATCAATACATCGTCTCAAAAGAAAAAGATGATGATGGTTCTTCCCTTCGAGGCGTCTTAAGCGAATGCATAACGGACCGTGTGAGTTTTTTGTTTTGTTTTTTTTTTTCGCGTTAATCAGAGCAACCGTAGCTAATCGCGGAGGTAAAACCCCCTCAAGACCTTAGTTCGGTGCCCTGTGTCATCGACGCCACTACTTTTTGCAAAGGGTCCTTCATAGTAACAAAAGTTGTTTACTGCAAAGTTATTTACTTTTGCCAGTACGTCAAGTGAATAAGAGATGCCTCATCAAACGCGAGAGTTGACTGTCGGCGTCAACACGAATGACGCGAAAAGTCATCGTCACCTGATGACTTCACCGTATCTTCGTGAGGCCACAGGTCGCCAAAAATTTATGACGTCATCATGGCGTCATTATTACGTCACGTAACGAGATGTCACGTGATCGGGTTATCACGTGACTCTGCATGGCGTCTTTCATCTTTAACAGTCGTACGCGTGCCGTGGGCTTTACACCGTGGCCATGGGGCAGCGCCTCGAACTTTGCCCCATTGCACGCGCATCCCACCACCATTGAAACGCGTGTTTGGCATCAATATTTCGCGAAAGAAGGATAGAAAAAGAGAAATTATTGGCGAAAGAAATTTCTTCGCGTGGCGAGATTCGAACCCGCGTCCCCACGATGCTGAGGCGAGCGTCGTGACCACTCGGCTATCCAGGCTCACTCGCAGAGCAAGCCTGGCCTTGCACAGTATAGGATAGCAAGAGGGTGGAAAAGGGATGTGCGGGAAACGTAGAGGGGAGAAGGAGTACAGAGAGCGAGAGGAAGAGATAGAAAGAAAGATAAACAAGAGGAAGTAAAAATACAGAAAAAGACGGAAAGACGTACAAACAGTTAGACAGAGAAAGAAAGACTAAAAAAGGATAAAAATGCCATTGGTAGTATAGTATGGCATAGCAAGAGGAGAAAAAGAGACAGTTGAGAGTGCAGAAGCCTAGCCAGGCCAGGGCCAGCTAGGTGCCCACGAGCTCTGCTGTGACCCAGCTTTGCGCGAAATTCAACGAAGCCTTCATAGAGAGTGTTACCTTGTTACATTTGTTTTGCAACGCGGGTACAACGCATTCGTGCAGGTTTGGTTTGCTTTGCAAAAACTTTATTAGCAAACGTCAGAGGCGTATGTCCTAGCACATGGCTAGGCCGATTCGTGTAGGTCACATTTGCTCATATCTTGCGAGCGAGCGTAACGTACAATCGGAAATAAGAACAAAAGCAAAGCCTGTTCTACCCAAGTAAAAGCTGTACGAGCTGTGGAGCATTGATTCGCGTGTGTTTCCCTTGAGTTTATCTTGTGTTCATCCTGTGCTTATCTGCTATTTTCTGCTCTTTTCCGTTTCTTTTCGTGTGTTTATCTGAATTGTACTGTGACTATCTATTTTCTGTTCTATGGTCCCATTTCAACTGTTTTAGATGCGAAGCAGCTTTTCCTCGGGGCTGTGTCCGGCGGTGATGGTGGCGTCCGCACTCCTCTGCGCATGCGCCTACTCTCTCTCCCACTCTCCCCCTTTACGCAGGTGTTCGGTCGCCTTCTCTCCTCTCCTCCCCCGCTCTGCAGCCGCGGCGCAGCGTCTCCTCCCACGTGATGCAGTCGCGCCGCAGCCAAATACAGCCTGTAACCCACTTTCTCCTCTCCTTCCTCCATTTCATGTGTATGTAAGCGCGCGCGCTCGGTCGACTTCTGTCATTCTCGCTTCGCTCCTGTTCAGATGAGTTGTAACGTCAACGTCGGCGCCACTCGTTCACTTGGCGCTAACAGAAAGCAACGCACAAACACAACGTAATGATAACGCAAACACTAAATACAAACCTCAAACACTAACGGAAACGCCGAGTGAACGTAACGGAAACTTCGTGTGCGCCCCCAATGCTGCTTCACATCCCCTCATGGTTCCCTTGAGTGGGGTGTATTTCTACTGTCTGCTGCTCCGAGCGCGCTGCGTGTAACTCCCGACGTCGTCGTTTCGCTCTCGCTTCAGTGGCACGAACCGGCGAATTAACCCTTCGGCAACGTTGGCGTTCATGGGCAAGCAAGTGCTAGCGTTACAAACGGCAGCCTCCCGAAATTATGTGTATCAAACGTGGGACCTGCGTAACGCCAACGCGAGACATTATGAAACCGTTAAGCGCACAAAGACGGGAACAAGAAGACGACACACAGAGCGCTACTTCCAACTGATGTCTTCTTGTTCCCGTCTTTGTGCGCTTAACGGTTTCATAATGTCAGTGTACCAACTAGCTCGGACCCAGCCTCTTATTCAGCCAACGCGAGACTTCGTGACGCAAACTCAAGATATGAGACAACGACAGGGCGGTCCTTTACACTGCTCCGCACTTGAAAGAAAACAATCCGTAGCGTACTGGTTAAGACACTCGCATTAAACCCAAGTACGCGACCGAAAATGTCCTTTCTTTTATTTTTTATTGGGGCGATCGTGTTATATCACACACAGGCGGACGGACGGACAGACTTCTCGTGGAGTAGTCATAGAAATGATTAAGCATTTAAAATCGGGAAGGGCGTCCTGTCTCCAGGATGAAAATGAAAAATGATAGAAAGGGAACGATACACAGAAAGGAGTGTGCTATAAGCTTCTATAGGAGAGCTATGTGCCCATGTCCACTGAGAGACCTCGCTGGAAAAAAAACTGAATTTGGGGGGGTTTGGCTGATCAGTATAAATGGATGGTAATGCTAGAAAGTAGAAAATTTCTGCAGCATTATTCCTGCGGGTGTTTTCTTTAAAATGTAGCGGTTGTCAGGTGCGGCTCTGCTCCAACAGCAATCTAGGTCACATTTGTGTATCGCGACGGCCTACTGCTCTCTCATAATGAAGTACATAGGCGGGCGCACAGGAGGGTAGGGGGCGGCCGCCCCCCTTAATCACCTAAGAGGGGGGGGGGGTGCAAAATCTGCCCCGTACATTGACCAAGTAGGTTGGGGGGACGCTGCGATGAACCTTTCCCGCCCTGATGGGGAGCCCTACGCACCCCTATGGCGCGTAGGGCTTCCACATGGCGCTCTCAATCGTCCACGATTTCTTCTAAACACAAGTGATCTCTCACCCTTGCATTTGTGTATACATGGCATAAGTGGACAATCTTTCTTTGTTTATTATTTAGGCGAAACCCTTAGGTGTCTCGTTGCTCGGCCTCTTCAGCGAAACACGGCAGGCGAACAAATGGGCACAATAACCCACGTCACATTTTGTCTCTAATGACGGCACCATCTGACGCAGCATATCGCAGCACGTTGTGTCGTTATCCTGACGTAATAATATGAAGTCATCACATGCCATCGTCCCTTGGTCAAAGGTGGACGGATCCCGGAGGTGGTACAACACCACGTGAGGTGCAGAAAGATTCAATAAGGGGGATGAACAATGCGCTGGTCTGAGAACGTCGAAGCAATGTAATGCGCGCCTCTCACACTGCAACTGGTTAAGTCTTCTTGCAAAAACCTGGTCTCAGACCATATAACTTAATGCATTACCAAATGCGAGGCCGGCTACCGCCATGAATTGTAACGGAGTGTAATATGCTGTGAAACGTATATTTTAAGTTTGGGTATGTGAAGAAGCACGTAAAGGCGACCCAGCGAGAGCAGACGACAGAGCGGCCGATCGCTGGAAGCAGAGGAAGAAGAAAGAGCTCGTGCTTCAGAGGAGGGGAAAAGGGGGCTCGCGCAGGCTAGTCAGCCTTGGAAGACGGTTTATTTTTATGCCGGCGTCCACCAAGTACATCCGTCACGGATATGACGTTGATAACATGGATGCCAACGGGCGAGAAAGAAAAAACCAAGAAAAAGGTCCCTCGCTGGGAATCGAGCCCACGATCTTGCGGCCGCGACGGTAAGCGCCCGACTCCCTACCGACTAAGCTAAGTCCGCAGATGCTGGACACTGAGCGAACGCGCCTTATATCTTTCACACATTCTCTTTCGCACGGTGCTCTCTGTTGGCGGGGTAGGTAGGCGGCGCGGAGCGGGGCGGTGCCGCCATCTGTGAGAGGTGAAAAGAAGTAATGCTTCACTAGCGCTTCCTCCGAGATTGCACGCGATATCGGAGGTCATGGTTACAGCACTGATCTCCACTAGGAGGAGGTCCCCTCCTCCTAGTTTAATGGAGGTCAGTGGGTTACAGCGTCTCGATACCAGCGAGGTACACTGGCCGCGCTGGCGTCGCCGAGGCACCCTTGACGCAGTTACGTTGTTTACGGTCTTTCTTTGCCTTTCGCTTCGTGTTAGCGTGCGTCGGCTCATCGGAGTAGTGTAGCTTCCACATGCACCAACGGGACTTCTCCGCCGCCGACTGCTTCGATTGCGTGAGCACCGACTAACAAAACTGCTGCGATACGCGTTGCAGAAAGGACGCGATTTCGACGGTGGAATGTCGTGCCTTGGTGGAGCGATACTAGCGCCTGCGAGACAGAACACAGCGGGACGCACGCCTTTGCGGCTCAGGCTACGAACCTCTACCTCCCGTGTTGCTGAAGCGTAGTGTGTGGTAGTGTATGCATGAGCGCAGGCGTCGGTCACCTATTGCTAGAAAGCGCGCACCGTGCCGTTTCTCTCCTTAATTGACGACGCTTTGAACAAGTGAATACCGGGTACCAATGTTGATTATGAGCTTGTTGATATCATTTATGCGCGGGATTCACGACTTCCTGTGTCCAAATATATATTCACAACGTCAGCTACCACAACGGTTCAATCATGATCATGGGCGTTAGTCGTCTCGATAGAGACATGCCGTCAACATGGGTGCATTCACGCCAAAACCGTGCTATAGCTGCCAAACACGAATAGACATTGTACAAGCTCTCATATATCACTGCACAATAAGCACTACTTCTGTGAAGACACGTCTCACTTTCGTGTTATACCGATTCCTATGACGAAGGGATCAGCCATGTTTTTTTTTTGAAGTTTCATAGGGTTTACATTGCCCTGTGTAATGGTCAGTGTGGCCAATCCCCCTCGTGGGTATGAGCCAGTCTACTTAAGGCAAAGAAACAAACAAACAAACAAACAGACGGGCAGCACGGGCCGGAGGTCGACCAAGCCCGCATCGACGCGCCGGATTCGCGCGCAGAGGCCTGTCTTCCGGACAACGAGCGTCTCAAGTTCTTCACCTCGCAAGACCTGTTACGTGGCCTGCTGCTGTCGGGGAACCCGCATCTGCGCGCGTGGTTCACCCTACCGGGCGTCGTTCCACCGTCAGGACAGCGAGCGTCGCGGGATCTTCGCCTGGCGCTGAAGATACGCGGGGAGCTACCGACAATGGCAGCTACCGTCTACCGAGTGGTGGGTCGCCCACTCGCCCCATGACCCTTGCTGCTGCGACGTCGCTACTACGCCTCCCTTAAAGTCAATATTAAGCAATCTAGTTAAATAATCCGAATTAACAAATTCATTATTCACAACACAAGAAATAATGTGTAGTGCGCAAGGTGACTGTCAGCAATTTGCAACTCATTTCACTTGCCTGCCTTTAATATCCTATTTTTTAACCCTAGGCTAAAGATAGCTGGGATAACCAGTACACATGTGAAGGTAGGAATTCCATCGAGAGGACGTTGCCGATGGAGCCGAAGAAACGGAGCTCAAAAACTGTGCTCAATACTTTAAGCAGCAACTGTTGCGCAAGCTGCAACTTTTTGCATAATAAGTGCTTTTAAATACGAAGTGTTCGGGACAGTAACGAAGAAGCAAGGCTCTTTATCACAATGGATGCCACACCTTATTTCGAGCTCTTGGTTATAATGGGTATGCCGTCTCCTGATAGAATCCCCCTTTGTGTTCGTGGCCTCTGCTGACTTGGGGAAGGTGGAGAGGGGGGTTGAGGAATTCATTCATTCAAAAAAGTCAGTTTTGCCGCAAGGCCGAAGCAATGAATGCGATAGCGAGAAAATCGGCCCGTGATAGAAGTGCTGCAACTACCCCTCGTCCATGACTACCTAGCAGCTACTACCGCGCGAGCCGACAGCGCAAGAGCAAGGTTCTTCCTGCGCAAATATTAAAAGCGAGTGAGCTGGGCGACGCCTTTAAGTGCGCCCGTGGCGCTCCTAGCGCCATCTCGCTGGTAATGAAGAAAGGCTTATAAGCGCCTGCCTTCTCTGAGTACTGCGGTAAAGGGTGTGTATATAACGCTCGCCGTTAGCTACTTGAAGGATCTGCGTTCTGTGGCATAGTGGTTAGAGCCACGCGCTGCGGATCGAGAGGTCGCGGGTCCGATTCTGCGCTTCGGAAGCTTTTTTCAGAACCATTTTTTCGGACTTATATATATATATATATATATATATATATATATATATATATATATATATATATATATATATATATATATATATATATATATATATATATATATACATACTTATATGCAGCTTGACGGCGGCGACGGCGACGGCAAAACCCAGCCGAGACTGTCCATATAATTGCTATGGCAATAAAAATTTATTAAGAGGCCTGAAGCTCGGTCTTTTCAGACCGAGGCGGACCGCGTTCACATCGGCACCGTCAGGCCGAGCCTCATGGCGCCATCGTGGACTCTCTGGACAGCCCGCAGTTGATCTTGCTATGGACAGCTAGATATCTGCCAGTGAAGCCATTTTTCTTCGGGGTCGATAAGAGTCGCGGGACAGCCTGCCAGCATGTGTCTGATTTCAATGATGCCATCGCACGCGTTATATCCTTTCTAACATCACTTTCGGGGTGAATTTTATTTACAAAATACGGAGTGGGGTTTGTCCCGGTTTTGCCTTAGGCCTGTTCAATTTTACGTAAGGCAGTGAGAATTGCCTACGCCTCAAGAAGTAGTAGTTAGTGGTCTCGTTGTAAGTTAGTAAATGATCTTTATGATCCCAGGAATGGCGGTGGGCGTCGGTTCGGTTCTGACCGCCACGTCAAGCGAGTCCTCGTGCCAGGTCGTTCGTCACCTCGTTGAGGTTGACCCGAGTCTCGTCCATTTGTCACATATGTGCAGGAAACCATCGGATTTAAGTTTCGATAGTTCGATCTTGTCGATAAGTTTAACCGCAGTCATAGCCCTTGCCAAAGCTATTAATTGCCGCTTTGGAAGTGCATTAAATGTAAGACGATTTTCGGTTCCTGAGAGCTAAAACAATGGGCGCTTGTTCCAACACCGCTGATTCCTTGGTGAATATGTTGACGGCGTCCCGTACCTCGCCCTGGCTGTCGACACCACGGCCGTATAGGCCTATTTGCCTTTGACGAGGCGGCGTCTACGAGGGCTGCCTGTTGTCCTATCTCTTCGATTTCTTTCAATAAAGCTTTCGCTCTCGCTCTTCTCCTGCTAACATTGTATTCCGGGAGCACGTTTCTCGGAAGGGGTGAAGAACGTTTAAAAAAATGCCAGGGAAAATGCCAGGGAACATTTAAAAAATGCCAGGGAAGAAGACTTGTAAGCGTTCTGTTTTATTCAGGCGAAAGCGTTAGAATGCTCTTCAAACGCGAATATTGACCGTTGGCGTCGGCGTCTTCGAGATTTGGCGGCACCTTGCCAGACTTTGCGAGACCTGCAGAGATTTCGCGACAACTTCGCGAGACTTCGCGAGACCTGCAGAGATTCCGCAGAGATTTCGCGAGAACAGCGTATCGATGTTGATGCCGCTTGCGTGAGACGTTCTACCAGCTTGAATGCCTTGCCGAAACAAGGAAGTTTCGGTTGAGAGCCCTGGCATAACAGCACCCCGCTGCGAGACAATGCGCCGGACAGACGAGGTGCTTCCCCGTGGCTCGTATGCTGGGCGCGCTCGTTCGCCAGGTCCATCCAGACTGACCTCCAGTGCCATGGGGACATGTGGCTCCACGGTTCGTTCCGTGAACAGATGCCATCTGTCAGGCCGGGTCCATGCTCCACTGGCTTGCCGCCAAGATGTGTCGACTAGCTTTGCTCGTCTCTTCTGCCGATCTTTGGTCTCAGCCTTCGTTGATCGTTCTGCAACTTGTCAAGAACGGTCAGACAACAAACAACGCACGACACAAGTGCCCTCGGTCACCCGACAGAACACCAGACGTAAAGAGAATAATATATTCCTAGCTGCGTGTCTGTCGAAATTTTGTTCCCTCTATATCAAGAGGCACATGTGGGGCACAAAACTCTTCAAAGCAGAACTCAAACTTTTACACGTGTAACAAACGCAATGAAACAAAATTCAAAACAATGTTGGCCCCTTGAGATCACTCAGGACGAAATCGCTCAGCTGAGGCCGCAATGAGGACAAAATTTTGCCCCAATTTGCCAACGAAAAACCGAAAGGATAGCCGAAGACGGCACTGATTAGAACGCGCGACTCAGCGCGTCTGCGTTCGCGTTTAGCTTTCCTTTCTTGTAACGAACGTTCAAGTTGTGCTGTTGGAGTATCATGCCCCACCTCAGTAACCGCCCGCTTTTGGACGACATGTTATTCAACCAGGTTAGAGGACAGTGGTCCGTTTCGAACACAAACTTCGAACCGTAGACATAACAAACCAGCTTTTGAAAGGCCCACATGAGGCAGGCACATTCCTTTTTAGAGGTACTACACGCCTCTTTCCTGCATCTCAGTTTTCGGCTTAAATACGAAACTGGTCTTTCGTGACCACTGCCATCTTCTTGGCACAATATAGCTCCCATGCCGCGATCACTCGCGTCGCATTGAATGATAAAGCCCTTGGAAAAGTCGGGTGCCATGAGAACGGGCTCTTTCGCTTAAGCCTTGCTTAAGCTTGCAAAACGCATTCTCTTTTTCTGAGTCCCATGTCCCTTTAACTGGCTCCGACTTTCGAAGTGCGTCAGATAGATGGCTGGCAATGGTGGAGTAGTTTTGCACATAATGCTGATAGTATCCCGCTAGCCCTAAGAAAGCCCTTACCTCAGACTTTGTGGTTGGTCGTGTGTAGTTCACGACGGCGGCTACCCCTTTATCTCTGAAGGTCTACGCCGGCCACGCCCCACAACGTGTCCCAGGTAAAACACCTCACCGCATCCTAGGGGACATTTAGCAGGTTTCACTGTAAGAACCGCTTCTTTCAACTTGTTCAGCATGACTCGTAAACGTTCGCCATGCTCTTCCCAGCTGTTCGAGAAGACGGCAACATCGTCGAGATACGGCAGTGTGAACTCGGACGGGCCATTAAGAACGCGATCCATTAGACCCGAAAAGCAATAAGGCGCATTTTTCAGTCCAAAACTCAGCATAAGTGGACGATACGTTCCGAATGGAGAAACAAACGCGGCGTATCGGCTAGCACGCTCGGTCAGGGGAACCTGCCAATGACCTCGCACGAGCTCTAGCGTGGAAATGTAGTTTGACTTTGACACTGTTCCCACCCTTTCCTCTATATTTGGTATCGGATAGGTCTGGTCTCGAGTTATGGCGTTAAGGCGCCGATAATCGATGCTTAGCCTAGGATCCTTTCCCGGCACTTGAACCAATATTAGAGAAGATGTATTGTCACTCTCATACGGTACTATGACTCCCAACTCAAGCATTCTATCGATTTCATCTTTCATGATCTGCTTCTGCACAGGGGAACATCAATATGGCTTACTACGGATTGGTTCCTCACATGTTAGCTTGATGTCGTGCTTAATAACCGTCGTTTTTCCGGGACGGCTGGAAAACACGTCTTTAAACTCGGAAACAATCTTTCTCAAGTCCTCCTTCTGGACTTGACTTGACCTTGGATCCAGGTTCAACTGTTGCAACATCACCTCTGAACCCCTTTCGCTTGCATCGCTAGAAGTCAGAATTTCTGCTCCTTCCTCCTCTGAAGCATTCAAAAGCAGATTTACGACCACCTGGCGTTGAACGTACTGTTTCATCAAGTTGCTGTGATAAATTTTGCTACAACGCTTTCCTAATTTCACTTCGTAGTTGGTATCGGAAAGCTTCGATATTACTTTAGCGGGAACCTCCACCTTGTTCTTCTTGGAAGGCCGCAGCAACATTACCTGACTTCCCACTTCGAAAGTATGTTTTTTCCTGATTTTTCGTAGTAGACTTTCGACAACACTTGCGCTGCCTTCATGTGGCTCTCCACAAGATCTTTTGTTTTTCCGAGCCTCTGAAGGAGGTCGAGAACATAAGCAACTACATTCGGGTCCTCATATCATATCCCTCCCAGGATTCGCGTAGCATTCGCAAAGGTGTTCTTAAGCTCCGGCCATATACAAGCTCTGCGGGACTAAAGTCAGTGCTCTCATGAGGAGCAGACCTCAAAGCAAACATAGCGGGAGGAATACATGCTTCCCAGTCGCATTTGTGCTCATAACAAAGAGCTCTCAGTATACGTTTCAGAACTGAATGCATACGCTCTACCGGATTAGATTGCGGGTGATGCAAGGTCTGGGTACGGGCTAGTTGGTATTCCATTTTTTTAAATTGTGATCACAGCGCAAAGTAAGACACGAGACAGAGGGCAACGAAGACGTCTTCGTTGCTCTCTGTCTCGTGTCTTACTTTGCGCTGTGATCACAATTTAAAAAAATGCGGGTGATGAACCGAACTGTGCACCACCTTGATTCCGCATTTATCCAAAAAGGTAGAATAATTTCAGAAGGAAATCCAACACGCGCGAATATCGAGAGCAGAGCATCCACGACGTGAGAATTGAGCTGCCTGAGGGGTACCGCTTCTGAAAATTTTGTTGCCACACAGAGGGCAATCAGGATGTATCGACAACCTTGCCTTGATTCCGGCAAGGACCCAACAATGTCGATTACTAGGCGCCGAAAAGGTTCTGTTATAACTGGCACAAGCTTCATGGGTGCCTTCCACTTGTCCGTGGATTTCCCCACCCTCTGACAAGTGTCGCCAGAGCGCACAAAGTCTTCGGTATCTTTCCAGCATTTCAGCCAGTAAAACTCAAGTTAAATCCTAGCCTTAGTCTTCTTCAAGCCGAGATGCCCTGCCCACGCGTTTTCGTGCGCAAGTTTCAATAGCTGGCGACGATACTTTTGCTGTATGAAGAGTTGCTCATACGTGCGACCTTGTACATCTGTGTAGCTACGCTACAATAGCCCAGATTTCTCATAAAAAGAAACATTCTTTTTCTTTATTCCTAATTTTACGCTTTCCATTAGCGCTTTTATCGAGATGTCTTCACGCTGCTCTCGAATGAGCGTCGCTCGATGAACCCTGCACAGCTCACACCAACTTTCAGCTACAGGCTTGAGCGTATTGCCCGCCTCGCCCGACGGCGCGACTTAGGTTTTTCCGCCGACGCAGACGACGCTACCCGCTTCAGCTCCTGACGGCTCGAGTAACCCACCCCGAGAGTTTTAGGGGAGAAGCTCCTTAAGGCGGCACCCGTTCGTCCCTCGTAGTCGTCGTGATCGTAGTAGTGAGTAACAAGTCTTACGCTTTGACCTCCAAGGTGGTGCCGGTGGGAGATTTCTCCTGTGCGTTGTTGAACAATAAAAAATTCGCAGCGTGCGCGTTAACTAAAAGCCGAATTCTTCTGTCTCTCATTCCCCATTAGCAGCCATTGGCATGTTCCAGTAGGAAACGTTAGTAGAAGTAGAAGTGTAAGTGTTAGCTAAAAGCCGACTTCTTCTGTCTCTCATTGCCATTAGCAGCCATTGTTTACCTCCAAGGTAGTGCCTGGTGAGATTTCTCCTGTGCGTGATTAAACAATAAAAATTTTGTTCAAAACGCCGTTGATTGATGAAATAAACCAACGAAAGACGCCAGATGTTTTGTAAAAGCAGAACGAAAGAACGCCAGATGTTTTCCTTAAAGTGTAGTAGTAGTAGTTGTATTTAGCCACCTCGCCCGATCGTCAACGGGCGAGGTGGACCGGCAACGGCGCGAGGACCCTGCCGTACGAGAGTTAAATCACACTAAAAGACATACTTTGCGGGCGATACACTCTAGTGAGCTTTCAACTTTTCGTCTTAATGTACAGGTCGGTCCACTGTTAAAGGGAACAATTGCGTTCAGGGCATGTCAGGATATCGCTCTCTTGCAACAGTACAGTGGCTTAGATTTACATAAGACTACTGGTGGTCGACAGTTCCGACTCCCTTTGACAGACCAATACCTTGAACGAACAACGTTTCCACATCCACTTGGAATGAGGGGGCCAGCAAAATGAAGGGGGCTCAATCGAGTGTTCCCTTTAACAGTGGACCGACCTGTACATGATAAAGAAATTATTTCTACGAAAAACGCAAGGCACACCTTGAGCAATATGTTTGGTTTTGGGACGCTAAATGGAACCATGAGGCGATGCGAAGCCGGAGCACTTGCACGATCGCGTTCCGTTGGCTTTCGTTGGGCATGCTACCGACCTCGCGTCGTGGAACGCGCGTCCTGTCTTCCCTCTAGCCTTGCCTTTAATTCGCACAGGGCGAGCGGGGAATGCGGTCGCTCTTGGCGCTCTTTCGCTCGGGAGCGGACTTCTTCCTTGCATTTCACCGATCACAAGTGATAATGAAGGGACCACGTAAACCAACAGTACAATAAAAGTTTGATGTTTAATATACACACGATGTTTCACACTCTTTATATTATGTACTGGGCGCATTTCACGGAAGAGTTTCACGGTTTACAGATGATTCCCTCCGTAGCTTCGCCCCACTCATCATCATTCACCCCGTGGATATGCTGTGATTTTTTCTGTCCGAAGCTCGCTCGACTCGCTGCCAAGGTCACGCAGCTCCGCCGCTTTTGCAGGTGGTGTTGTACTACATGAAACGAGATCAAGTTTCTGTGAGAGCTTCGCGCTTGCGATCGCGTGAGGGTCATGTACGCAACGCTGGGAAAAAACGATTTACCCTGCTCTTTGAGAAGCTGCTCCGAGTTGTTCGAAAAAAAAAGGAAAACAATCTGGAAGAGCGGCAGACACAGCCGCTTCAGTGTGAAGCTTACAGAAAGAGCCTTCAATGATCACCGTAGCGATGGGTAAGCAAGTGCTCTGCTCCTCGGCGACTTGCCTGATCCATGCGCATTGTCCTGTCAAGTCGTTCAGAGACACTAATGAAAGATGGACAACGTCCATACTTGCCGCTGAGTCTCGAAGTGCTCGACACGTTTTCCCACTGACACTAATCTGCTGAATATACGGTTCTAACAACCGCATGTTCTTTTCTGATTCACGAATCGTTGCGAAAGCAACCTTTTGTTTAAGATTTACCGCAATGTGCCCTTCTTTTTTGCAATTGTAACAGATTAGCGGCATCCGTGACTCAAACGTCCGTGTAGTATCAGTGGGCTGTTTGGGAAGCTCACTTGATTCTGCGCTTCCGTTTGCCCTTCCCTCACGGTCTCCTTCGTAAAAGACGGGTCTTTTCTGAAATTATGGTGCGGAGCAGGATTCCGGTCATCAGGTTTTTTTCAAAAGCCCTCTTTTCTCTCAGCTTTTTCAAGACGCACGGCCCTACTGTGCAAGTTTCTACGAGTGTAGTACTCTTCAGCTAACTCTGCTGCCTTGTTTAGCTGTACTTGTCCAAGCTTATCCTGC
Organism: Rhipicephalus sanguineus; assembly: GCF_013339695.2. Classification (NCBI taxonomy): domain Eukaryota; kingdom Metazoa; phylum Arthropoda; class Arachnida; order Ixodida; family Ixodidae; genus Rhipicephalus; species Rhipicephalus sanguineus. Next base: position 88,253,608 of record NC_051185.1, on the reverse strand, counting down.
AGCCAAAGCTTTACATCATCCTCGATACAGCGGTAGAATTGCTCCAATGCTATGCACTCTACCACTTTATTGTGATCGTCAAAGACATCTTCGCCCTTGAGCCATTCAATTAAATCGGCTTTAAGACGAAACGCGAAGTCAACGTCTGACTCATTATCCCTTTTTGCATACCGGAACCTTTGCCGGAAAGCCTCGGACGACAATTTATACCTTCTCAAGAGAGCCTCCTTAACCTCGTCATAGCTCTCAAACGCCTCCCTCGACAAGCACGTTATAACGTCGGATACTTCCCCAAATGGCAGAGCTAAGAGGTTCTGTGCCCAAAGAGACCGCTCGCTGCCATTTCTATCGCAGACGTGTTCGAACTTTACGAGATATTTCGCCATGTCCTTGCCCACTACGAAAGGTGGCAGTTGGTCCCGAATGCTATGTCCATTAGCCTGAACCATCACAGAAGCTACGCTAGGCGCTTGCGAACAATGACGGAGTGCCAATTCTATTCTTTTCATCTCGAGGCGCTCTTCGCGTTCCTCGTCCTCGCGGCGTTCTTGCCTTTCCGCCTCTTCACGCTCACGGAGTTCTCTTCTTTCAGCCTCCTCGCGGTGTTCTATGATATCTGCCCAGGCCTCATCGACTTCCTCAGCCGTTACTCCCTCCTTCTGCATGATCTCAAGGATCGCTTCCTTTCGATTCGCACGGCCGAGAGTAAGGCCGAGTTCTTCACAAATTTCGATTAGTTCCTTCACTTTAAGATTCTCCATCGTTCACACTAGCCTCTTGCTATTTGCCCTCGTTAGACTCTACTTGCCGTATCCCCTGGAAGTCTACTAGAAAGACACGCAAGCAATTCTCAACCTCCCATGTTTACTCCCTCCGTATTAACTTTGGTTTCAAAGCGCTCCTTCTCGGCTTCAAACAATCAACGCTCACTCCAATGCTTCACACAACTTTCTCTAAACTACGATAACCTGTGCTAGAGAAGTTTGGTGAACTGAAGGGAAAACATCAGGCACTCACCGCATCGAGGTAGCTGACGCCGGCCGATCCCGCAGCTGCCATTTACTGTTGGGTAACAGGTGTCTCATCTTGCGACTGCATCTACGCACAGCTGATGGACGAAGCGATCAAGGCGACGGTGAGTTAAGGCAAATTTATATACATATAAACAGAGGCGTTATATATTCGGCACTGGGGCCGACAGCTTATTGGGCTCGTACAGAGGTGCGACGACGACCCGGGATTTCTTCGTTCGCATTCTCTCTCTCTCTCCGCGCAGCTTGGTTCTTTTATAGCCCTGGCCGAGTCCTTGCATTGGCCAGTAGTTCGAAGCCTCCAATCAGGAACCGCCGTTGGTCGCTGGGTCGAACCGGATCCGTAGAAGAGAGGGCTTGCGGCACATTGCGTGAGAAATTTCCGTCGGTTGTGTCAGACGCATCGACGGAGTTGCGGGGATCGCGTACGACTCCCACCTCGTTGCATCAGCTGGTGTTGACGCTGGTTGTATCAGAGAGTCTATCCATGTTGACGCTGGTTGCATCAGACGTTCTACCAGCTTGAATGCCTTGTCGAAGCAAGGAAGTTTGGGTTGGGAGCCCTGGCATAACAGACACGACGGCAGGGCGGTGCGTTAAACTGCTCCGCAGTTAAAAATACCATACGAAGCATAGTGGTTAAGACACTCGCCTTAAACTGAAGTATCGGAGCGAAACATAACTGACGTCTTTTTTTACAGCGCGGATTGTCTTACTACGTAGACCAAAGGACGGACGGGCAGTTTTCTCGAGGAGTCAGCATAGAAATGTTCACTCAATTAAAGGCGAATTCACCAGTTATTACGATACTGCCTAATGCGAATTCTGTGCGCAGCTTCGCGTTTGGGTAACGCCAACTGTATTTGAAGTTTGGCTGTCCGCAGTTGTAGAAATGTAACCTTCGTTACCTAATGCCACAGAAACTGCCATTGCTCGAGTGCTACGCACACCACTCTGTGCATTACAGGCGCCGCAAACCAAGCGAAACGACGACAGCCCCGCTAGGAGAAGCGAGGCCAGCAGCAGTGCACGTGCAAGCCCTGCATACGCAGGAGCTCCGACCGAGGGGTCAGCGCGCGTGACGGAGGAAGAGAGCGAGGTTACACCCTTGTCACACCTTTAACCGCTGTTATACCCAACTGCAGTTAGCGGACGTAACCACAGTTACCATAAACCAGACAGAGGCGCTGTCACACCTTCGCAGCGCTTCCAAACATTCTTTAGTTGATACATGGCTGAATTCGTGCAACATCGCTATAACACCGCCTTGTACAGGGCTTCACGCTTTATTATACACGCGTCAGCAGTGTCTTTTGATGCGTGTCTATCAAATAGCGTGCAGCCCTGTTCAATGAACGAACGCAACCGTGCATCAATCTCGTGAAATGCACACGAGATTTTTGCAGCACGGACATACTTGTACCTCAAAGCCGGTAACTTATCTTCCCAAATGCGTATCAACGCCTCCGTCGTCGCAATGGTCTAGTTGATACGCTTTTGACTCGATATTTCCCTGGGAGCCGAGCTGCTCGCGTCCGACATGGGAACCGCCATGTTGTCACTTTACTGCGCTAACAGGGATTGCCTACCTGCGTTTACAAAACGGTCGTTAGCGGATTAACTGCGCCTAGAGCTGTCGTGTGACAAGGTGCAACAGCTGTTAGATTTAACGGCCGTCGTACTTAAGTGTGGTTAGACTACCCGTGTTATACCCCTGACACACGGGTAGTAAGAACGCTTTGAAGCGCTGCAAATGTGTGACAGCGCCTCTGTCTGGTTTACGGTAACTGCGGTTACGTCCGCTAACTGCAGTTGGCTATAACAGCGGTCATGCTTACCCGTGTGTCGAAGGCATGACAAGAGTATGAGAGGCCAGTGGCTCGTGATATCGATGTATCCACAGACTCCGCGTTCGCTCTCTTTCGTACTCGCACGCCCCATCGGTTATGCCGACGACGACAACGGCAACGGCAACGCCGCGCAACGCAGGAACGGGCACCTAAGAGCGGCTCTCTGAACAGCTCCACTAACGTGAACGTAACTTTCATTGCTACACACAGCGTCGCAGGCAGCGTCTAGCGCCCATCGTAGACAGCCTCCATCGCAAAACAGACCTTTCCGTGAGCGAACTTATTTGCCACTTGCTTTACCGTGACGAGCTTCTACGACAGGAGACGCCGACAGCCCTACCCTATAAGGCGCTTGGCACCTAAAACAAAATTATGAAAAGGGAAACGACTTGGGAAAGCATTAAGGTGCTCCTCTGTGGGCAAGCTATATGTACGTACTACATTGAAAGACATTTGACACCGTCCCACCGATTGCTTCTGTAGCCGAATGAGTGATGCTCAAACACTGTGCTCCTTCCTTTCAGCAGCAACTGTGACGCACGCTTCTCTGTCGGCTTTTAGGGGCGAAGCTCCTTAAGGCGGCACTCGTTCGTCCCTCGTAGTCGTAGTGCGTAACCAGACGTAACGCTAGTACCAGATCTTGACCTCCAAGGTGGTGCCGGTGGGAGATTTTTTCTGTGCGTTGTTGAACAATAAAAAATTCGCAGCGTGCGCGTTAACTAAAAGCCGAATTCTTCTGTCTCTCATTCCCCATTAGTAGCCATTGGCATGTTCCAGGAGGAAACGTTAGTAGAAGTAGAAGCGTAAGTGTTAGCTAAAAGCCGACTTCTTCTCTCTCTCATTCCCATTAGCAGCCATTGTTTACCTCCAAGGTAGTGCCTGGTGAGATTTCTCCTGTGCGTGATTAAACAATAAAACTTTTGTTCAAAACGCCGTTGATTGATGAAATAAACCAACGAAAGACGCCAGATGTTTTCTAAAAGCAAAACGAAAGAACACCAGATGTTTCTAAAGCAAAACGAAAAGACGCCAGCTGCTTAACGAAAGGCGCCAGATGTTTTATAAAGCAATGGTTTTCTAAACAATGAAAATTCACAGCGTACATGTAAAATTAAAGTGAGCTGCAAGTCGTCATAACTCTCATCGAACCTTTAGTATAAACGCGCCCGATCTCACGTCGGTGATGATGTACTGGGCAGAATTCACGGAAGATTCACGGTTTACCGATGAACCTCCGCAGCTTCGCCCACTCATGATCATTCACTCCGTGGATATGCTGTGATTTTTTTGCCTAAAGTGTGCGTCTAAATTTAAAATGTTTTCGACAGCGAAAAACGAACAAGACATTTTCGCTGGAGACACCGAACCTTATTTCTAACTCTTGAATATAATGTTTAAGCTGCTGACAGGAACAGAAATATCACTTTAATAACGCCAGCCACTTGCGCTTGTGGCTTGTGACCGCTGCTCACTCAGGGGAGGGAGGTGGACTGCAGAAAGTCTCCACCTAGAATTTCCTTTGAGATGCAATGCGTATGAGTGGAGCTTCATTAAAAGCTTTAGATGCCTCATCACAGGCGAAAAGGGTCCGTAGGCGTCAACACGAGTGACGTGCAAAATCATCACGTGACGACGTCAACAAAGTTGGTTACGTCATGATGGCTTCACTATGCCATCGGGTAAAATGACGTCGCATAACGTTATAACATTACATCACCGCTTTGTCAAATGTTTACCGGTCCTGGAAGCACTGCGACACCCTCTGAGGGGCAGAACGTTGCAGTGCCTCCGATCTCGGAGGCAGTGCAAAACCAAGTTGGGTGCACAGAGCTTGCGAGGGTGAAGAGGAGCAGGCGTCAATACAATGATTTGAGAACAAAAAGATGGCTTTCGCCTTCGAGTCGTCTTAGGAAGATGCATAAGGAACCATGTGACTTTTCTTAGGCTAAATCCTTCCTGATGAGATTCCTTAATACATCATAGGCATGGTATATTTCACCTTTTTTATGGAGCTCGTCAGCGTCCGGAACGACGCCACAGAAGGTGCATCCCGCGACTACCGAAACGCGTGTTTCACATTAAATTTTCGCTACAATCGAACATCTGTCGATAGTACAATTTCCCATGTCATCCTTACATCATCTCTCAGTCAGAATCTCCTTTTCGGTTGCGTAAGTTATACGTAAACGCAGTTTTATGAAGGCGTCATACTTAGACGAACACCTTCCCTGACCCATTCTATCTAAAACGAATCTACCCAGACAAGCATCAGGAGAAAACGTGCAAATTGTGCCAGGAAGCCAGCAACACTCAAACACGTGGAGTATGAGTGCACTGTAATTATCGGAATGACGGCAGTTACTCCAGAGACCCTCTCGTCGAGGCTGGCCGCCACTCAGCGCATCTCAGACCTCCGCATCCGGACGTGGACAATCCAGCAAGCCCGTGAGGTAGCGTTGAGGCAAGGCCTTGACGCTCCCCCGTGGAGACCTGAGCCTGGGTCTCGTCTAACCTTGCCAGACGTTCAATAAATTTGCACCCACCCATCTATCCAAAGTCTTAGATGCCTCATCAAACGCTAAAAGTGACCCGTTGGCGTCAACACGTGTGACGCGAGAAATCATCACGTGATGACGTCACCCTATGATCATGACGTCGCAGGTCGCCAAAATTTAAGACATCATGGCATAAATGCCGTCGCATAGCGTGACGTCACGTGATGTTATCACATGACAACGTAGCTCGGCCAATGCTTGCACGATCCCGCAGGCACTGCAAAACTACGACAGGTGCTAGAGGAAAGGCTGGGACTAGTAAGCGTAGACCACAAGAACACCGCTACGCTAATAATCTCGTAGTTGCATTTTCAATTATTTACAGACTGCCTAAAATGAGCCTTATTCAACGCAGTAATACCACTAGTATACATCAAACACGGCCATTTTTGCGCATTGGAAACGTGCGGAGAGTGTTCAATGTCTATTTGGAATATTTTTAGGAAATATCTTTAGTAAACCTATTTAGGCAACTTATTGCGTGCAGGATTCGTGGCGCACGAAGGTGCGCCAGCAGGTACTTTTCAAGATGGCGCCACGATGGCCACTTGAGTTCGCTACCACGGTGGAATGCGCGTCGTGTCACTGTATTGCAAGTGGCAGCGCGTCGTTGTCTGCGCTTTCTGTCGACACGTACTTACAACTCTACGTGAGCCCACTTTCATTACCTGCGATGCAATCTGCATGCTACTGTCGATTTTGGCACACGTGTCAGGTGCTGGCAACGCTCGCATCTTAGTGTACTGACGGCGCCCTTGTGGTCGGAGATACTAATGCATGGGTCCTATGGGATCTTTTCGTCTAGAGTGTGTGTTAACTCTAACCACAAAGCTTCCAATGCCTCCAATCCCAGAGACAGTGCAAAGCCACGTTGAGGGCACAAAGATTTTTTTGAAGGGGTAGGGGGGGAGGAAGATTCAATACAATTGACAAAGAGGCTTTGGCGTTCGAGTCGTCTTAGGCAAATGTATAAGGGATCGCGTAACTTTTTCTAGTCTCTATACTTCCTTATAACGTTGTTCTTCGGGGGCCATCGGAACGGCATATTTCATCATCCTAATAGCGTTCGTTAGCCTCCGGAACAGCCCCACGCGCCAACCCAACCCAAGCGCCAACCAATGGCGGGGCCTACAATCAGATCGTGGTCTTGGCATGGGAAATGACCCGCCACAGTGGCCAAGTGGTTTATGTTGCTCGGTATGGTGCGTCAGGATTCGAGAAACACATCGATACCGACCTCCTGAATGACTGAACTCGGGACGCTGATTCTAAAATACAGCATTTCTTCAATGGTTATGTTTTAACACATCGTGACCACTTCGGTTGCATCATGAAAGAAATGCTTGAGGTGAGCCACGACTGTCTTGCTCATGAACGTATATTTAAAGGGCCGTGGATCACTTTCCGAAGTATATAGTAACTGAATGGCTTCATTTTAGGAGCTTATTCCCTCTCGAATCGACTACCGCAAAAATTTTCAGAATCCGTCAAGCACGAGCGGTGTTACAGGGATTTGTCGCACGCTTCAAGAGCTTTCTCTCTCCTTTATTGCCAGCGAGAGCGCTGAAAACTACGCAAGGGGGGAGGGGGGGGGCTGACAAGGGGGCATGAAGATGCTCCGTTCGTCAGCGTGGGTCATCACCTTCAGCACTTTCATTACTTTTTAGGTCCTTATGCCCGTTGCTTGTCCATCGCCGCAGTAGCCGAGCGTAACACAGGTAATGTATAACGATCTCAGCGCACGCTCGCGCGATAGAGAAATCTTCTTCCTCTTGTTCTTCGAGCGCCTCGATGATGATGTTAACGCAGGTAAAACCGCATATAGCATGCCAACTGTAGCATGCGGCACTCGCTCCAGTCCGGCGCGTGCACTAGTTTGATAGGTGACCGCTAGAGAGCCACAACTGCGCGCTTCCTCGTTCTTTCGACAGTCGTCAGTCAGTGCGCTTCGATACTAATAACATGAACGAAGAAGACAATGCGGCGGAGCGGAGGACTCGCAAGGCAGCAACATTGCGGGCTCGTCGCCAAAACCATGCAGTGAGAGCTCGCGAGACCGCAAAGAGACGTCAGCGTCGTGCGGACTCCGAGATAGAAGCCCGCGAAGCCGAAGCAGCGCGGAAGCGGCGGCAAGAGAACCGCGAAGAGGTACGGGCGCGGGATGCAGCGGCCAAGCGCCGAAAGCGGTCGATACCTGAGGTGTGTGGCGCCGACGCGCGCTTCAAGCACGATTTTCTCGACCACACGTTCGGCCACAGCTGCAAGGTCTGCGACCGCGTGTGGTTCGACAACAACCTGACCACAATCGGTACTATAACAACGTGTCACGTCTTTATATGTCAGTAGAGGAAGTGTACCTTATTTGTATGTATGCATTTTGCATTGTTCTCAAGATTCATTTTCAAATTCTCGGGGACAAGGGTTAGCAGGCGGCCCTGAACAAACAGCTGGCCTCATAAATAAGGACAAAACGTACTATATACTTTGTCCTCAGCGTGAGATGGCACAAAGCGATAGCCGATTCCACCGTTTATTTATTGCTGTCCAGAGAGTGAGAAGTAGCAAGCGCGAGAGGATCAAATCGAGCGATCGCAACTGCATTGGCGTTGCCATGTTGGTTCGCCGTCACAATTATCGGCAGTTACCTATACAATATTTAAAGGCTTGTGACGTACATGCGAATCGTTGTTGTTTTAATATTTTCCAATTGTAATGCAATTACAAATAGAAGTACGTTTCGCTGCGCAAGCACGTGGTTAGCTTACACATCGTGGCTTCCACCCTGCTGCAACCAACTTGTGAGACAGTTTAGAATAAACGTCCGGAGGCGTGTGCCATAACACATGACAGGTCGATTCCTGTAGGTCACATATGCTCATATTTGGCGAGCGTGCCTAATGTAAAGCCGGAAATTAAAAAAAAGCCTACCTATTCCACCCAAGTGAAAGCTGCACGAACTATGGAGCATTGATTCGCCTGTGTTTCCCTTGTTTTTGTCTGCTCTTTTCTTTTCATTTGATTATCACATTTGTTTGCGATTATCTATTTTCTTTTCTATGGTCTCCTTTCTACTGTTTTAACACGAAAGTGTTTTATTCCGTGGTCCTCCAAGTACTTCCGTTGCAAGATATGACGTTCACAAAACGGACGCCAACGGGTGAGAAAGAAAAAGCTAAGAAAAAATCCACCTCTGCGATTCGAACCCACGCCTTTGCGGCCGCGACGGTAAGCACCCGACGCTAAACCAATTAAGATACCTGGAAGATCCTGAACACTTCACTAACGCGCCTTATATCTTGCACACATTCGCTCTCACTCGGTGCTGTCTGTTGGCGGTGTACGAGGGGCGTTCAATAAAGATTTCCCCTGACCCACTTCCTGGGGACGGAGAGCGACGAAACTTTGCAGTTTTATTAGTCCTTCTCTACATAGGTGCCACCCAGGGACACACACTTGTGCCATCTTTTTATGCAACTGTAAACACTTCGCTTCTCCAAGTCGACAGGTTGCTGCAAAAGCCATGTTGTAACTTCAGAAATCAGAGTTTCATTATCTGGAAAATGCTTGTCCTTCAAATATGACTTGAATGTTGGAAAGAGGTGGAAGGCCGATGGCGCGAGGTCGGGTGAATGAGGGGAATGCGGTAGAATTTCAAAGCCGCAGGAGCGTGCTTCCCTCTGGGCAACATGTGAGTTGTGAACTGGGGCATTGCCTTGCAGAAGGCGGACGCCTTTGGTGACCATGCCACGTCTCTTGTTATTGATGGTCTCTCGCAATTTCTGCAGCAGTGAAGCATAGTATGCCCCAGTAATCGTGGCACCCTTTGCTAGGAAATCCATGAAGACTACTCTGTGCTGGTCCCAAAAGACTGTGAGCATGACCTTGCCCGCCCGAGGGCAGGGTGCGCGCCTTCTTTGGAGGCGGTGAGTCCAAGTGCTTCCATTGCATCGACTGGACTTTAGTCTCCGGATCATAGTGATGGACCCAGCATTCATCCTGTGTAATCAGTCTTGAAAACGTCCTGCTGGTTTCCATGGCACGTGGTCAAAAGAGCCTGGGAGCATTCGACTCGTTCCTGCTTTTGGAAAGGTGTGAGCAGCCGGCGAACCCAGCGATCGGGTACCTTACGCATATGAAGATGGTCCTGAATGAGTTTTTCCATGGAGCCCACACTAATCTTGGCATGTTCGGCTAGGTCTCGAACGCTAACGTGGCAATTTTTCAAAATGGCGGCCTCCACATGCTGGATGGTGTGTTCATCGACAGCGGAGGGGGGTCGCCCTGCAATCGGAGCCGCCTCCACGGAAATCAGACTGTATTTGAATTGACGATGCCAGTTCTTCACTACATCATAGGATGGGGAATCCTCCCGATAAACCTCTTTTACCTCATCGAACGTCTCCCTTGGAGTGCGGCATTTCAAGTGCGGGAACTTGACGGCTGCTCTGTATTCCACAGCATCCATTATCACACCTCACACCACTTCACCACCTCTAAAAGAAAGACCATTATTACTTTAGAGTTGCAAATTGGCACGTGACCTACAGTGACTTAGGTCCCTACACATGCACAGTTTCAGCATCCTGCAATAAATAGAAGCTAGTCAGTGGAAATCTTTATTGAACGCCCCTCATAGGTAGGCGGGGCGGTGCCGCCGTCTGTGAGAGGTGAAAAGAAGTAATGCGTCACGATCGACACTAACTAGCGCTTATATATATATATATATATATATATATATATATATATATATATATATATATATATATATATATATATATATATATATATATATATATACTCCGACATTGCGCCCGATATCGGAGGTCATGGTTAAAGCGTCTCGATACCAGCGAGGGACAATGGCCGCGCTGGCGTCGCCGAGGCACCCTAGACGCAGTTACATTCTCTGCCTTTCGCTTCGTGTCAGCGTGCGCCGGCTCGTCGGAGTAGTGCAGCTTCCAGATGCAGATGCATCAACTGGATTTCTCCGCCGCCGACTACTTCGATTGCGAGAGCACCGATTAACAAAACTGCTGCAATACGCGTTGCAGAAAGGACACGATTTCGACGGGCGAATGTCGTGCCTTGGTTGAGCGAGGCAGAGGCCAGCGGGACGCTAAAGACCACTTAAAGGCCAACTCCGGTGATTTTTCGAAGTCGATGGATCTCAATGAAATTCGCTGGGTATGTTCCTTTGCACGTTTCCGTCATTTATGCCAAATTACAGGCTTGAGACATGCGCAGATTGTTTGCAAATGAATTTTAAAGATTGTCTGCAAACGCCCTCCTGGCTTCCCACAATTATTGGCAACATTGCGTCTGTGACGTCAGTATTGGTAAGGCGGCGGAAGTGACGCAGCCGAGGGCACCGCTAACTTCGGCGCTTCGGCCGCTACAGCGAGAGTCTGCTGTGCACAAGGCGACAGACGGCATTGGTTTGGCCGGCGCTTCGCTGGTCGTCCCGGCTGTCACAGTTTTCATACTCCGCGCCGGCGTCACCGGCGTGCCTTGCACGACTTCCGGTTCGTTCGTAACAACATCTACGTCATCCGTAGACAGTACACTCGGTTGGGTTTCGGTTTCGGTGTTGCGCTTTTTTGCTTATTTAAAATTATTCTCCAATTCGCCGAGTATTTCTGCTATCGGGCCCGTAACAGGAGCGTCTCAGGAACATAAAAGCACCATTACTTTGACATGGCCGAAAAATCGCCGGAGTTGGCCTTTAAGCTAAAGACCACTACGAACTAGGCGTCAACATGGGTGCATCCACGCCAATCGGTGCTATAGCTGCCAAACACAAATAGACATTGTACAAGCTCTCATATATCACTACACGATAAGTACTACCCCTGTGTAGACACGTTTCGCTTTCGTGTTATTGGCCGCGAGATCGAGCGGAGTCGCCGCCTGGCGGCTATTGGCTGAAGCGCGCCTAGTGTGGATTGCTCCCTGCGTCGTCTGCTAGCCACGTTGTGTTTGCGTGCGCGCGTACCCCCTGCACGTTCTCACAGGGCGGTTTATTCTGTTATGTTAGCGCGATTTTAAGTGCTCGTACGTATACCTAACATGCTGTACAGAGGCAAATGAACTTGCTCGGCTGTATGCGCATTGTAATAAGATCAGTGAGTGCGACTTTCGAGAGTGCTGTGTATTGGTGTCGAATACTCTTCGTTCGCCAGAATCATTTCAGTTGGTGCCGCTTTCTGGTTCAAGCAAACCCTAAAGTGCACTTGGCATAGCCCCAAACATGAGGAGCATTAAATAGTGTGTGAAGGCACCGTTTTAGCGACTCGTTGGTAAACAAAAATGAGGCTCTAGGCCATGCACTTTCGCGTTGTTGTTAGGTGTATAACTGCGGCACTGTAGTTCATGATGAGCTTTAGTTGCGCTTAAGATGTCCTTTTATTTTACGGTCGTGGTCCCGCTAACGCGAAGTATTTCCATTAAGTGAAGTCTGACACTTCGGTAATCAAACTGCCCCTAAAACAACAGACAATGGAATGACACGGCAGGGATAAAACGGAGTTGCCGCGCGCAATTTGAACTTGGGGCGGAATTTATGCAGAAACATCCGTGTGCTTAGATTTAGGCACGCTTTGAAGAACCCAGATGCTTAAAATTAATCCCGACGGCGTGCCTTACATTTCTGTCGTATAATTTCATGCAAAACCTCGTCCTTTTTTTACATTATCTTGAGCGTTTGTGTGGAGTTGTTAGAAATTGATGGAAGGCAGCGGACATTATTAGTTTGAAACAAAGAAAGAAAAGACATTGCTTCCATAAAATAACCCGACATTTCTTGCATCACTGTCGTGCATGTAATCAATCGATGAAAGCTCTGTGCTAAACTCTTACCTTTTTATTCTGTTACTGGGGCAAGAACAAGTGCGTACGCATTGAACGTCTCCGTGGCGCTAAAGCGCTGTCAATCACGTAGCTTTCCTGAATAAACTTATCAATTGTCCTACATTTCATGGAGAACTGAACAATAGAAAAAATGCGTATGCGCATTCGCGCGGACAGTGCTATTGAACTCATTGCACAGGAATATGAGCTGGTATACAAATGAAGAAGAAGTAAACACTTAAGTAGTTCAATCGTACTACAGCAGTGCGTAGTACACAGAACACAAGCTAAATACGTACAGAGAAAACAACGGAGAACGCCATATAGTGCGTAAGCGCAGAGTGTCATCCAGGGCGAGCATCCCTTTCATCGGCACATTGCGCTTCTCTTACTAGTAATAGTAACGTTGGATCATCTTTGTGCATTGATTCAACAATGAACAGCGTATATGCTACCTGTAAGCTGTAATCTACGCATTTTATTCGCCGACAATCGGCTAAAACCGCTCACAACGAAGCGCCGCTGTGTGCATTTGTATACGCGCCGCCGACGGCCTCTCCACACTAATGCGGCGATGTTGCTGCCACCTATAGGTCGATCTCGCGGCCAATACTGATTCCTATGACGGAGGGATCAGCCATATTTTTTCTACTGTTTGCTGCTCCGAGCAGCGCTGCGTGTAACTCACGACGCAGTCGTTTCGCTGTCGCTTCACTGGCTCGCTCCGACAAATTAGCCCTTCGGCGACAGTGGCGTTCATGGGCAAGCAAGTGCTGGTGTTTCAAACGTGCAGCCTCCCGGGATTATGTGTATCAAACGTGTGACCTCCGTAACGCCAACGCGACACTGCGAGGCACAAACTCAAGATATGAGAGCCGACGACAGGGAGGTCCATTAAACAGATCCGCACTTCAAAGAAAAGAATCCGTAGCGTAACGGTTAAAACACTCGCCTCAAACCGAAGTACCGGAGCGAAAAGTTATTTTATTTCTTTAACAGCGAAGCTCTTTAGCAAATATTTCCTTAATAATCAATCGCAGAAAACCATCATCATCTTAACGGGTATGTGCCACTGTGCGGCCTATCGACAGTGAAAGAAAGAAAGGAGGGAAGGAAGAAAGAAAGAAAGAAGAAAGAAAGAAGAAAGAAGAAAGAAAGAAAGAAAGAAGGAAGGAAAGAAATAAACAAAGAAAGAAAGGGACACAAAAATGGCGCGAAATAGCGGGAATAAATACAAAAAAAAACGCCAGGCCTGCGCTCAAACCGCAGCACAGTCACATCGAAAGCTGGAAGAGCGGCGTTTCTAGAGCCCGTTAAGTTCTCTTGGGGCTACAATACAAGTACACTAGAAAGGTACCCACTACGCCATAAATCACAATTTTTGTGAAGTTTGAAGCACCTACTAAGCCATAATTCCTCATTCTGCGGAGAAGCGAGGCCCAGCTACACGTCTGTAAAGCATTATGTGCACTTTGTTGACGCGACGACTGATGACGATGAAGAATTATGGCTCAGCCCTTTGTAATGGGTTGGAATCTTTAAACGGCCCACCAGTTATGTAATTTGCATTGGGTGACGCCCGGTCGCTATTTCCCTCTCCCGTCATGCTGTATGACATACGTTGACGTGGGAGAGAGAGGGAGAGGGGGCGAAGAACTTTACTGCAACCCCGAGGAAATGGATCATGCGCTTATGGGCTTCCTTGGCAACCAATACAAGTGCACTTGCGAGGAACCCACTACGCTATAAAACATTGTAATTTTTGAGAAGTAGGGCAGCAAGCACTGTGCCATTTTTCGTCATTCTACGGACAGCGTAGGTACCTGCTAACGCATGTAAGGCATTATGCGCACTTTGTTGATGCTGTGCCCGATGACGATGAAGAATTATGGCAGAGCCCTTTGTAATGGGCTGGAAGCGTTCAACAACCTACTTGTTGCGCAATTCGCATTGTGTCACGCCTGGTTACAGAATTCGCGTTGTGCGACACTTGGTGCTTATTTTACTCTTCTACCACGCTATATTGCATACGCTAATGTGGTTCCTTCCCGACATGAAGCCTGTATAGGACCTTTTTGCAAAGCAGTTTCAATCACCGGCATGGCTCAGAGGTTGAATACTGGGCTCCCACGCGGAGGGCCCAGGTTCGAGCCTCGTTCCATCCTGGAATTTTTTTCTTATTTCGTTTCTTTTTCTTATTTCGAGCGATACTGGTTACGGACACGGGCGGCGGCGGCGGCGGACAACTACGGCGCCAAAAACGGCCGGTGAAATGATCTCATAACACCTTTCGCTGTAAAATAAGAACACAGAGAAAGCCATAGAAATACATAGAAGGAAACACACACAAAACAGAGGTAGAAAAAACAGAGAGCAAGACAGAAAGAAAAAAATAAAGAGAAACAAAGAAAGAAGAAGCGAGAGAAAGAGAGGGAATAAAGACAGAAAGAGCGAGAAACACAGGGAAAGACATAAAAAGAGATAGAAAGAGACACGAATAGGAGACAGAAAAAATAGAAAGGAAGACAGAAAGAGAAGGGACGAGAGAAATAAGAAGAAAGGAAGAAACAGAGAGAGATAGAAAGAAAGAAACAAAAAAGTAGATACAGAAAGAACAACAATGAGAAATAGATAGCGAGATAAATCAAGAAATAGAAAGAAACAGATACAAAAATACATAAAAGGAACAGAGAGAAAGATAAAGAAAAAAATCCGGCAGATCCTACGCACTGGGAATCCATGTAATGCGAAGCAGCCAGCAAAGACCTGCATACATCGCGCTCTTTGTATTTGCGGCAGATGAAGCCATTCAAGTCATAACATCTAGTCCATTATATATCGCGCGTTTTTCATGCATGCTTGCATGAAAAACGCGCGTTTTTCATGCCTGTCATTGATGTTCGTCACACATCCACGTCACGCAATATCAGTTTTGGTGCATGTCAAGTTTGCGAACCGGCCGCGAGCGCACCATGAGCGTGGCATGTTAGTCGTACCCTACATGACATTCATGTCATGATTTTCAAGTCACCGCCTGTCATTTATGTTCGTCACATAGTCACGGCACGCAATACCACATTTGGTACATATCAAGCTAGCGAAAGGTCCGCGAGCGCACCATGAGCGCGGGAGGTTTGTCATGCCGAACATGACATGCTTTTCCTGATTTTCATGTTACCACCTCTCCTGCGTGTTCGTCATACAGGAATATGTTGACATACCAGTTTTGGTATATATCCATTTAATTAAACAGCCGCGAGCTCCCAGTAACCATGTCATGAATATCATGCTGTGCATGACATGCGTGTCATGATTTGCCCTTTAGTGCCTGTCATTTGTTTGTCATATACCCTTGTCACGCCATACCAATTTTGGTATGTACCAAGTTAACGAACAAAGCCGCGAGACCACCGTGACATGTAAATCATGCCAATCATGACATGCATATCATGATTTTCATATTATGACTTATCATTCATGTTTGTCATATAGTCATGTTGTGCCATACCAATTTTGCCATATATCCCACGAACGAAACGTCCAGGAGAGCATAAAGTCGTAGGCGGCTAGATAGATAGATACGCTTAAAATCGCAAAGGTTTGCTAAGAAATGCTTTGCATTTAAAAGAAGAAAGATAGAAAAAGATTACACCATCTCCCACAAAAGGGAACCATGTGCGGATGCGAAGCAGCCCACGTGTGTACTTAAAGTTCTGTTCATCGCGGGCACCTTGGCCGATGTTAACGCGTCCTTGCAAGTGGAGCACAACATGAATTCACTGTAGTTGCTGTTGCTGTTACTCATCCCGAACTCTTCCTAGAGCAGGCCACGCGGGTTCATCGTGCGTCTGAAGAATCTCGTTCCCCGACGCCATCACTTGATTGCTGAGAAAGTGTAAGGGGGAGAGGCCACAGCGTCTTACCCAGCCTCTTACCCAAGCCCGAACGCGCTAGCGCGTGCCAGCCCGTTGTGACTTGGATACAACGCGTTGGTTCATCGCGCGTCTGCAGAATGTCGTTCCCCGACGCCATCACGTGATTGCTGAGAAAGTGTAAGGGGGAGAGGCCGCAGCGTCTTACCCGGCCCCTTACACACGCCCGAACGCGCTAGCGCGTGCCAACACGCGTTTCCTTTTAGTGGGAGATAGAGGACGGTCGCCAATGGAAGGACGGACACAGCCTGAGCAAAGCTGCTTCGCATCTAATCAATAATGAGAAACAAGTAAGGCCACCCATCTGCGCTCTTCCTTCAGGCTTGGTACCACTATTGCGAAGCTGGCATAATTGTTTTTTTTTTATAGCGGCAATCGGTCTTTGTCTCAGACACACGAACGGACGGATAGTTTTCTCGTGGAGTCAGCATAAAAATGTTTACGCATTCAGAAGCCAGAAAGGAGTCCTGTTTCCCGGAACAAAACGAAATATGATAGAAATGGAAACGACACTCGTAAAGAAGTAAGCTTCTCACTGATGGGAGAACAATATGTGCATGAAGAGTTCGTAGTAGCCAACCTAGAGCGCATATGGAGCCAGTTACGTGGAGGTTAAACACTGTGCTCATTTCTTTCAGCGGCAACTGTGGCACAAGCTTCTCCGTCAGCTTATTGCCGAGAGTCGGCTAAAAATTCAAAGTATTTTCAATTACAAGAACAGAACACGACTGTTTTTCGCAAGAGACGCCGAACCTTATTTTGATCTCTTGATTATAGCAGTTGACCTTGTCACAAGAACGCGACTATCACTTCAAGACGCCATCCACTTGGGTCCAACGCAGATGGCCGCTGTTCACTCTGGCAAGGTAGCAAGGTGGGCTTCAAAAAATTTCCAGACAGAATCTCCTTTGGCAGTGGCTTAAGCTTAATCGTTCCATTTTATTGAGGCGACACGTTACACACGGGCACTTGTAAAGTCCTTTAGGTAGTAAGGGGACACCTTTCGGAAAGGCGTTCATGCTCAGTGACACACGAAAAATTAGTATCTCCCTCTCGGCAAAGTTCCATAACAGTAACGGAGATACCGCACCTCATTGCGAAATTAAAGGGTGCTCTCTCGCATAGACATTGCACAGGTCACTACACTCTTTCAACAAAGGCTCCCTGGGTATGTTCATAATCCCCTCTGGAGCTGTTGTAAATATGCACGACCCCCCAAAAATGCACTGCTAAAGCGAAACTTTTTTTTAGGCGAAAGTTAGATGCCTCATCAAGCATGAAAATGATCTTCGGCGTCCGGCGTTGGCGGCGCCAATACGAGCAATGCAAGAAATGATCCCGTGATGACGTCACAGATCGCCAAAAGTTGTGTCGTCATTTTGGTCCGTGTGCGATGTAATCATGGTGCCACATAACGTGACGTCAAGTGATCACGTCATTACATGACATCGCTGATTGGTGAAAGGTGGGCCGATCACGGAGGCAGTGCTAAACCAGGTTAGGTGCAGAAAGGTTTCAGAGGAGCGTAGGAGAATCCGTACACCGCCTCAAAAGAAAAAGATGATGATGGTTTACGCCTTCGAGTCGTCTTAAGCGAATGCATGAGGGACCCGGTGGGTTTTTTTATTTCTTTTTTTTCGCGTTCATCTCAGCAACTGTAGCTAATCGCGGAGGCAAAACCACCTATAGACCTCAGTTCGGTGCCGTGCCATGGACGCCACTACTTTCTCCAAAGGGTCCTTCAGAGTAACAAAAGTTGTTTACTGCAAAGTTCTTTACTTTTGCCCTTATGTCAAGTGTATAAAAGATGCCTCATCAAACGCGAGAGTTGACTGTCGGCGTCAACGCCAGTGACGCGAAAAATCGTCGTCACCTGATGACTTCACCCTATCATCATGAGGTTACAGGTCGTCAAAAACTTATGACGTCCTCATGGCGTAGTTATAAGGTCACAATACGTGGCGTCACGTGATCGCTTTATCGCATGACAACGTCGTTTCGTCATAGGTTTTCCGATCCCGGAGATACTGAAAAACCACGTGCGGTGTGGGAAGCCAAAAACTTAGTAGAGACTCTAGAGGAACGGCTGGGCCTAATGAGTGCAGACAACAAGAACACCGCCGTTAAACTGTTATTGTCAATGCTGAATTCGTAATTATTTAGCGATCGGCTAAATTGAGCGCTATTCAATACAGTAATGCCCCCAATATACATCAGACGTGGGCATTTTTACGCTTTAGAAACGTGCGGTAGTGCTTAATGTTTGTTTGAGATATTTTTAGGAAAGATTCAAAGCTATATATAAGCAGCATACTGTGCGCAGGACTCGTGGAGCACGAAGGCGGGCTTGCAGGCAGTTTTGATAGATGGCGCCGCAATGTCCATTTGAGCTATACACGTGAGTTCGATATCGCGGCCGATTGCGCGTCTTCAATCACCATCCCTACCCCTTGCATCCTAAGGTAGTGCAAAGTGCGGCGCTGCCGCCACTCGATCGGCGCTAGAGTGTGTGGCCGGTCATGCAGGAATGGCAAAGAGTTGCTTAAGATATGTGCTTTGCAATTAAAACATAAAACACTGAAATCCAAAGTCTGATGCCAAGTTCGTCGTTTCCAGAGCCACGGAAGTCCACGCTTCCATTTCGGGCGTCAGAACACAGATCGCGGCGAGTAGGTTCGTTTTTCTTTTCTTTATTCTTTTTATTTCTATTTCATTTTCTTTTTGTTTTTGACACCTGCTGTAGATTGCGTGTTCCGCACTTGAAAGCGCCGTACTTGTACTGCGGCGGTCACACTCCGTTGTGTTGCTGTCCCGGAGTACACCGCAGTGGCCTCGGGTACCAGCTCTCGTGAACGACGAAGTCTTCGCACAAGTCGTTAACGTCGGAGCAACCTAGAACGAAAGGAATGGTTGCGGCACCAAAGAGGGGTCAGCACCTGCACGCAAACTATTACTTGTGCTTGTCGGGCACCTCATATAAAGGCGAACTTACATAGCTCCACCTAGCATTGCTGCTCTGTTACATGGTTCCTCATCTCAGGGTCTCATTTTAAAGCTTTCCAGTTCTCAGCTAAGGGAGAAACTAGCGACCCTACAGCAGGTCTGGGGGGTGGCAGGGTCAGCGGTGCAGCGGGGCCCACGCCGACCCCCTACCCGGAGGTGTGGGCGATGCTATCGATATGTACTTTATACGAAACAGTACGGCAGCGCCGACAGCGACGGCAAAAACGCGCAGGGAGTGTCAATACAATCGCTATCGCAATAAAGCTATTAGCGAAAAACATCTTATTGATATATCAATCAAAACACGTCAGGCGCATCGCAACCACAGCACGCTAAGCCACCTCCACATGAAATTGGGTCCACTCGCGTTCTATCTTGTTACGCGTTGCAAAAGCAGTTCTGGAGAAGCCCGCAAGGTTCAGTGCTGCGAGTGTTGCGAGGGTTGTTTTATGTGCTGCGAGTGTTGTTTTATGTTGTCGATTATTGAGGCTTCAAATGTCTCCTCAAACGCGGAAATGGGCCGTCTGCGGCGTCAACACGAGTTAAGCAAAGATTACCATCGCGTGATAGAGTCATCATGAAATAACAGATCACAAAATTTGTGGCGTCATCATGACGTCATCATGATCTCATCATATGGTGAGCGTCATCGCGGGCGTATCGCACGGCCAGGATTCGGTCTTGAGACTTCGGGCTGTGCAGCATGGCTGCCTAGATGGGAAGCCGTGCTGCACAGCCCGAAGTCTCAAGACCAAGACCGTCTGATACGCCCGTGACAGGGCCCGCAGGCTAGACCTGTCGGTGCCCACGTTGTAATAGCCGTGTGGGCGCGGGCGACACTCTCCCCCACATCTGTAACGGACCTCAATAAAGTTGTTCTCTCTCTCACGTGATATGATCGTTTGGTCAAAGGTTGACGGCTCACGAAGGCACTGCAAAACCCGGTGAAGTGCAGTATACTTGCAATGCATCCGATCTCAGAGGCAGCGCAAAATCATGCCAGGTGACGAAAGCTTTCGGAGGAGCGGGCGGAACAATACATCGACAGAGAAGAAAAAGGTGACTTTCGCCTTGGAGTGGACTTAGGCGAATGCACAACGGAACCTGTCAGTTTTTCTTTTCGCCCTCGCGTTGCGAACTGCTAGTCATTTTGCCTGATCTCGCTCCTGGACGAATTTTCGCTCAAATAACACGCTTTCTTTCTGGAAAATAGTTATCACGCTTCCTTTTTGTTTTTCTTCCGCTTCGTGCTGCGAAGATGGGTTGGCAAAATGTCTACGCTGAAGCTGTCTATGGCTAGGATCCAGGATTTGATGGTGTCCGCACGGAAAAACTGGTCGCTGCAGGCTACACGACCTGCATGGTAGACGGCACGGAAAAGATCGCTGCGTATTGAGCTATCGACAGCGCTTCAAAATGCGCAGTGTAGATTCGGCTACTCTGCGTCACTCGGCGACGCCGGGCAATAAAATTGTTGTGGTTTAACGTCCCGAAACCACGATAAGATTACGACAGACTCCGTAGTGGAGGGCTCCGGAAATTTCGATCACCTGGGGCTCTTTAACGTGCACCTAAATCCAAGTACACGGGCCTCTAGCATTTCGCCTTCATCGCAATGCGGCCGCATCGGCCGGGATTCGGTCTTGCGGCCATCGGGTCAGCAGTCAAGTACCATCACCACCAGACTACCACAGCACGCTCGGTAATGTCCTTTCGCCCCCACGTGGCACAGCCAGAGAAGCACGATCTTGTGCTCGTGTGTGTCGTATACATACATTAAAGGTACCGACAACTCACCAGAACATGTGATTAGATCCTGGTGGAAATCAAAATACCGCGAAATATAGTGACAGGTCAAGCGTCCTTTTCGCGATCTGAGTAGTATTTATAATTTTAAATCACGTTTAAAAGTAACAAAAGATCGGTATATTGCGTAGCCTAGCGGGAGAGCTGGATTATGGAGTCTTTCACTTTGCTGTACGTAGCCTGATGCCTTCGTGCGCACCATAATTAGTGGCTAAAATTAGAGTAGGTACATTAATATTCACCCTCGTCAAATTCTGTGCTGCTTACGAGGTAAAAGGAGTTGCACTGTGAGAAGCGGCGCTGCCGTCCCGACAACTAGTGGAACATGTGGAGCCGCGGCTCATGCGCGCAGAATGCACGCATGCGCTGCAAACCGTTGCGCACAAACACGAACTGTTCTCGCGCTCGTCTCCCACTGTTTGCGGCATGTGCTGTGTGTAGACCACTTCACAGTAGCCGCAAGTCGCAAAATTTTCATTGTGATAGCAATTATACGGACACTCTCAGCTAGTTTTTGCCGTCGCCGTCATGTCCCTGATATGTAGGTATATACAAATGAACGCCACAAAAATCTAAATTCGAAGAAAAAACTTCCGAAGCGTGCCACCGGGATTCGAACCTGTGACCCCTCGCTCCTCATGCGCCGCGTTAAACAACTCGGCCGAGCGCCACCGACTGTTCAGCATAACGGCGAGCTATTTATATACACCATTTAACGCTAACAGCATGCAGAGCTCGGAGGCGCTTCAGTGTGTGCAGTATCACCCGCGAGATTGTCTAAATGGTTCGCTTTAAAGCAACGCTCCTACATTGTTCTTCAGTTTGAAATCTGCCCTTGAGACGAGCACTAAAATTTACACCATCTCCCGCTAAAGGGGACCATGAAGCAATGCGAAGCCGGAGCACTTCCACGACCGCGTTCCGCTGGCGTTCGTTGCGCATGCTACCGACCTCAGTCAGATTGTTATCGAAGCAAAGTCGGTTGCACACGTTGCAGCTGTGCCCGAAGCTCTGGTCGAGGAATTCGCGGTGGAACCGGGCGTTTTCTAGCGAGGCGTTGTCTAGCCCGAGCGTTCAAGTTGTCTAGTGCTGACTCTTGGCTTCGACGTCGGCGTTGCGTACGGCGGGGTTTGCTTGCCGACGCTGTCGTTGCGTTTCGGCATGTCGAGCCCGCGTTTCATCTGTAGCAGTTTCCCGCCGACGTTGCCGTTTGAGCTGGGCTTCCCTAGCCCGGAGCTCGGGGTCCGCTTGCCGACGTTTACGTTGTGCTTCGGCGCGTCGAGCCTTCCGCTGCTCCACCCGCTGCTCCGTGATCTCGGCAGGCCTTAAGGTATTACTGCAACTGGCGCCGACGTTGACGTCGGAACTCATGACACCGGCGCAGTGACTGAGCGTGTGTTCGACCTAACGCGAGCCTTTTATCTAAACGAGGAGAGGGAGTGGAGATGGGGAGGGGAGAGGGAAACTGGAGAGGGGGATTGTAGAGGAAAAGGGGAGGGAGATGGAAATGGGAGAGGGGGACCGGAGAGAGGGAAGTGGAGAGGGGAGGGGAGAAGGGAAGGTGGAGGGGAGTGGAGAGGAGGTGTGTGGAGAGGGTGTGCGCATGCGCAGTAAGGGTGGTCACGTCGCACATCGTTTGAGCTCCGCCTTAAGATGCTTCGCATCTAAAAAATGGCCCATTTATTTCCCCACTCACGATATGGAACGCCGAGTAAACAATGCGTCGAACGCAACCGCGCGGCAAGAGAGACAGAGGGCCGCTCCACACGACGTAGGTTTCTAGAAAAAAATAGCTTAGAGCGTTGGGTTGTAGCGCGCTGCTCAAACACGAAGAAGTAACAACCGTAATAGTTGTTAGTTAGCGCTCGTACTGTGTATACCTGTGCGTTCTTTTCGAGTGTCCTTCCTTGTGTTTGAGGGGTGACCTGCAAGTGTAGAGTTGTGACCGTTGTTAGTTCGCAGTCGTCCTGTGTGTTTTTTCGTGAGTCCTTTGCGTTCGAGTGGCGTGTTGCAAGTACTGATCTGCTTCCCGTTCTTCGTGTGACATTCTAATTTGTTGCTATCGCATTCATTGCTTTTTTTAAAACTGACTATTTTTAATGTAAATGTTTCACGGTGTTTTCCGCGCTACCATTTCGTGATTAGACGCTCTAACCAGTAAGCTTTCCGTTGCGCTAAAGAAAACAGGTACCATAAAAACCCAAAGGGTCTCTTATGCACTCAGCTTAGAAGACTGGAAGACGAAAGCAATCTTCTTTTTCTTCTCAGTCGATGTATTGATCCTGACCCGGCACCCTCCGAAAGCTTTCTGCGCTTAAAGGAGTACTGACACGAATTTTAAAGAATTTAGGATTGTTGCTCTAAATAAAAATACTGGTGACGAGAAACCTAAAACGAGTATTGTGGCGCCTGGGAATGCATCGAATATATTTTTATTACCGCTACCTTAAAAAAACACTTTCGGTTTCGATATCGAGGGGGCGGCCCCTCAGTGACGTTTCATAGCAGTGTGACGTCACGCGGATACAGAAACTCGCGACGTACTAGCGGCAAATCTGCCATCTGCTCGTGGTGCACATAAACAACGATGAGCGAATTGTCGTCCAGTGACCCTGACAGTGATTTCTGCGATTTAGTCTGCATGCAGGACGCCGAGCTCGAAAACTCGGGGAAACTGTGTTGACTCGTCGGAAATAATGTCCATTGCAGTGAGGTTGGCTTGCCGATGCTCAACGACGCAAACTTCAAAGTCAAACTAAAATATTTTATACGTGTTCTCTGACTCCGATGTGTGGAGAGCGTTGACAGTGCATACCAAGGAAACGAAAAATGAGCCTTTTGCGATGTCTCGAGATCGTGTCAGTACTCCTTTAAGGTGGTTTTCCACTGGTTTCAGGATCGGCGGCACCTAACCTGGTTTAGCAGTGCCTCCTTGATCGGCCCACCTTTGACCAAGCTACGATGTCACATGATGACGTCATCGTGTGACGTTACGTCGTGTTACGGCGATGTGACTTCACGATGACGTCATAAAGACGTCACAAAATTGACGGTCTGTCACGCCATCATGACGTAACATGGTGAACTCATCACGTGAATAGGATTTTTTTTAATCACTCGTGTTGACGCCGCCGACGCGGGACGCCGGTTCATGTCCGCGTTTAATAAGGCATCTAAGCCTGTAGCCTTGAAAATCACTTAACGGTCCCTCTAACTGCTATATAGGCACCATGAACTGGCAAGAGGGCGCTACGTAGCTCTCGTTTATCCGCGCTCTTCCACGGACTTCGACCGATAGGGGCACAAGGAAGCCTCTCCTGCTTCTTGCCTTCTCGCTTCAGGAGCCCCACAAGCTCCGTAGGTGTGTTATCGAGCCGTGGCAGCGGATGTGTGCATGCGCGTGGGTCCTTCCATTTCATCCTAGAAAGAGATGGCTCGCCCGCGACCTACCAGCGTGCACGGTTACACCAACCACGGTCCGTCTGTGCGTGCTCGTCTGTCGTCATTTTAATAAGTTATTTCCCTCATTGCTGTCTTTCCCCAATTTTTATGTATATCCCCTTGAGGCGCAATGCCGATGTATGCGGACGCAACTTGTTTCGACCAGCTCTTTCAACTAGTGCCCAAGGAAGAGCAAGATCAATTGCGCGTTGGCTGAATTGAACCTTCTGCATAGACATGTTGTCTTGATTTACCCTCTACGTGGCACGTATGGCTGTAGCTGATCAGTCTGGAGAAGGCGCTACGATGTTCAGTCGGTCGTTCGATGTGCAGCGTTCTAGGACCACCGTCAAAAGTATTACTTTACTTTGCGCGAAATCAATACAACGAAGCGCTAACTGCGCATGCATTTTGAGCCTGTATGTTTGATTCTTTATACGCAGAATGGAACATGAGTGACTGAAGGATAATTAAATATTTAATTACAGGCTAATTGCGATTACCTGCTGAAGCGCGACAAAGACAGCATATCATTTCATTTACTTATTACTTCATACTTGAACGCGTGAGTGCTATAGATTATTAGACAATAGTCAGCGCCTCCTCTATCTTTACGTGATGACGTCATCATATGACGTCACAGATAATAAAATTTTGTGACATCATCGTGACGTCACATAACGTGACGTCGTCATATTATATCTTCGCCTGGTCAAAATGGACCGATCACGGAGGCAGTGCATAACCAGCTCAGGTAGAGAAAACTTGCAGCACCTCCGATCCTCGAGGCTGTAAGAAAACCACGTTAGATGCAGAAATATCTTGGAGGTAGGCACGGGATGTTCAATTCATTGACTGGAAAGAAAAAGAAGATGGCTTTCGCCTTTCAGTCGTCTTAGGTGAATTCATAACGGACCGTGTGAGTTTTTTTTTTAAAGGGAAATAAAAAAAGGACAATCGTGATTTCTCTCCGTTCCATTTTCAGAGTGGAACACAACAGTATGACATGCTAAGTCACGCGAATGACGTGGTTGCAATAATCTGAAATAGAAAATAAAACGCAAGTGCTATCAAACTCGAATGCAAGTATTGAACTGGCAGCACGGCCTGAGAGACTGCCTGCGAAATACCCACAGTGGGGATGGAAAGAAACGCGAACATGTGTCATCTACATTCCTTGCTGTTTCGCATTTATTTTCAAGTACAGTTGTAGCCTGGATGATTGAACGAAAGACAGAGTCATCCATGATACAATCAAAGACCATCTAGCATACTTTTATTGCCACCACGGTTAGAACGTGATCAAAACAGCGCGCCAGTATGTTCGCGTTTCTTTCCATCCCCCTGTACCCGTGAAAGCCTGCGAGAAGTACGAATGCAACTGAACTCGGATGCAAACATGAATTCGTGAGCTTCGTGATACGCGCCGCCATTCAGCAGCAGCCTATCCTAGTCTACTCGCACAGCGCCACCACGCGGCAGCGGCTAGCGGAGGCGGAGCGCACGCTCGACGGCCCGAGGAGAGCGTTCGCCCAGGCACTGAAAAACAGAGCAGGCGCTGCAGTAGTTCATCACAGCTTTACATAAAAATGAAGGCGTGAAACATATACTGAAACGTTCCGTATACCATTCCAATAACTCCGTATGTTTCCGTAAAATTCGAATTGAAGTATATGGCAATTATATGGAAAAGACACGGACTCTCCTTGGTTACCGTATGGTAACAGACGAAATTATTGGCATGGTACAACGAACATTTTAGTGGGGACGCTTGGCCGACGGAACGGTCTGCCACCTACGTTAGCGTAAGGAACAGTATAACACTAACCGAGCAGCCGCATCGTGTGCTCCAACTCATCCCTCAGTATTCGCAGGACCCTTCGGACACCGTGTTTGCCCTGAAAATAGAAGAGACACTAGCTTCACCGAATCGAAAAGGCAAGCATTCATAATATATAGTCTCTTAGTATGAGATTGAGGAATACAGTTGGCTTGCTGCATACGCCGTGATACCCCGGCGCTAATATCCATTTAATGCAGCTGTCCTTTAAGCCAAGTGATCTTAACAAACCGAGAGCGGAAGAGCACCGCGCGTTCGCGCAGTGTTGACGCAGTTCACGCAGCTTCACTCAAATTATATTGAAGCATTTTCTGAAAACGATGAGGCAAGACAGCGAAAGACAACGACCTGATAGATACGAAGCGGCCGGTCGTCGCCCCCAAGCCTCGCCGTGTCATCAAACACAGAGGGGGCAGCCATCGCACCCCTCTAATTATCTAATGAAGGAGCCAAGTCTGTTGTATACCTTTACTCAGTCGGTTTTTTAGGTTAATGCTGGTTTTTGAGGGTAATGGCCGTGAACCACTCATGTCGCATTCTAATAACTGTTCACTTCTCACCTTTAACCCCAGTAAACCAAGGACCAAAGGCAGGCCACCGTAAGACGAGCATGCACGCTTCGTTTTGATTTGTGTCTCCATTGCGAAACTTGTTTTCCTTCGTGCTAGACCAATCTGGAAGAGAAGGGGCGGGGGCGGGGGGGGGCGTTGCTGCGCTGAAACTTGCCCCCCCCTCTTCTCCCCTGCACACGTCCAGGTGAGGAGGCGTCACAAAAATGATACCGGGGACCGATTAATCTCCTCAATGGCCCGCAAACTACGGGGAGTGACCGTGCCAAGAGCCACCTTGATCAATATTTCCCGGTTGACTTCATATGAGATTGGTTTGGAAAGGCTAGCTGCGTGACATCACGCTGCCTAACAAAATACATTGTCGGGCTAGTTGGTTGATAATCTTCAAAATTCGATAGCGTGAAATCGAACCGGACTAAGGAGCACAGTCCTGTGCATCTGTGTTCCTTCTTATAGTCCTGTTCAATTTCGCACTATCCAGTTTTGAAGATCATGCTACCCTCTTATTCATTTAACGCGATAGCGTTAAAGAGCTCGTTTTGCAGAAATTCTGGCGTCGGTGTCGGCGTCGTTGGTTATGAGCAAAAAATCATCGCGTCCGTGACCGAAGAAATCGAGACAGATATAAAAAACTTCGGTTCGAGTGAGTATCGATAGAGGGACATCCTATTCCCTGCACAGCACCACACCCAGGTTTTCGAGGCGGTTCTTCGCTTCCTTGAGGACACTGGACTGGCCAACCGGCTATAGTAGCCGCCCGCCGCGTCCTCGGTCATGGACTGCATTCCTCCTCTCCTTCTCCTCCCTCTTCTCATCGTTATCTCCCTTCCCCCCTTTCCCCTACAGGCGCTGAGCCGTGCTCCCAATTAAGGTTGCAGAACTTGCGCCTTTTCCTTTCCTCAACCTCTCCTCCTCCTCCTCAACCCAGGCCGTCGGCGTGAAAGCAGGGGCTTCCACGCATGATTTTCCCTATAGTGCTTTCTATGCCACCCTGAGCCCCGCTATTGCATGAAGCTGCTAAGGAAAAAAAAACACTATATGAATGACATGTCATCGAGGGAGTCTCCTTAACGAATGTAATATTACGTGGCAGACGCGTAGAATCGCGCCAGGCGTCAAAACATGGGAATTGCGCAACAAGTGGGTGTTTTAAAGCTCACATATACATAGTAAAGCAGTTTTACCATACACTATAAAGAAAGAGCACCTGCTACTCTTTTCAATGACCCCCAACTTGCCACGCATATGACTCTCTTTTGTGGCTGTCACGACTGTCCGGAGAGAATATATATATATATATATATATATATATATATATGTATATATATATATATATATATATATATATATATATATATGTATATATATATATATATATATATATATATATATATATACATATATATATATATATATATATATATATATATATATATATATATATATATATATATATATATATATATATATATATATATATATATATATATATCTTGTAACCCATTTTACAATGCTTCGGTGACTGAAGGTATCCAACATAAATAAGAAATAAACACAATCATCTCTAAAGAGAGCTCACGTTTCATTTTAATGAGCGTCATATACTCGGCATGTCAGCACTGAAAAAGCAGTCAAAGGACTCCCTTTTTTAGAGCGTAAACTTGGACATTTGTGTTTCATATTGTATAAACCTGTCTTTATGGAACTGTCGCTTCAGGGCAGACTTAACGAAGCATAAACCTGATACTAAATGTTAGAGCAAGCTTAATCTGCAGTAGCACGGGTACACCGCCATTCAACACAAATGAAATTCACTCCTGAAAGGGTGCCAAAAAACTACCGCTAAAGAAAGAGAGAAAAGAGGACGAGAAGCTACTAACAACTGCCATTTTTATTCAGAAAACATATCTTCGTAAACTTCTTAAACCCGATCATCATCGCATGACGACAAAACTTGGAGGGCGCTTGAGCTAAGCCTTCAAGAATAGAATGTGATAGCGTTATCGAGCCCCGTACGCATCGGCTTCTCAATTGCTAACCTTGCTTCGGTTCTCGGTGCATGCCTCAACCGTGCCGTATGGAAACGAACGACTGTGCGCGTAACACTGGCCGTTTCAAACTATCCTAGAATGCCTACCTCAAGTACAGTTGTTAGGTGTCCATTACGCCATAATTCTTCCTTTCGGGAATCAGTGAAGGGCACACTACGCGTCCGTAGGGCAACACGTGAACCTACGCAGCTGTTCACATTGTTGATGTTTTTACAGCTGACTATGGTCAAATATGTATGAGCGCTTTCTAATGGGTCGGCCTTTAATAGCGCATTGAGCGCTTTATATCTAGAGGGTTGTATAGCAGCTATGTGCATTGCTCAGAGTGTATTGTTGTGCAGTCTTTCAGGAGCATTGGTTTCATTTTTCTAAAAGCAAGCATTAACTAAACAATGCCGATTGCCAGACCTTCTCACGTGCCTCTAATGCCCCTACTTTACGTGAATGTCAGTAAGGCGTTGGCTCCATCTGTGATATGCCATAGGACAACGCAAATGGCTACGCATGGTAGAGTCCGTGGTGTCAAATCACCAACCGTCCTTTTCTGAACACGACTGTCGTACATTCGTAGCACTAACAGTACAAAAAGATGGCTGATTCCTCTGTCATAGGAATCAGTGTAACACGAAAGTGAAACGTGTCGTCACAAAAGTACTTGATTGCTTTAGTGGATTGGTATATGGGAGCGTGTACAATGTCTACTGTTGTTTGGCAGATATAGCACCGCTTGATATGGAAGCACTCACGTTGACGCCTAGTGGCACTTCTCTGTACCGGCGACTAACGCCCATGATCATGATTTAACCCTTGCGGTAGCTGAAGTTCTAAACATATACGTGGGCACCGCATGTGGTGAATCCAGCGCAAAGGCGGCATCAACAAGCACGCGATAAACACTGATACTCGATATGCACTCCTTCAAAGTGTCGCGGAACGCGAAGAAAAACGCCAGGCGGGTCGTGTCATTCCTCTAGCCTGTCCGGCAATTCTCACAGGGCGAGCGGGGAACGCGGTGCGACAGCCAGGCGAGCGTCGGAGAGCTATTTTTCGATATGGATGGATGCTATGAGCGAGGCTTGGGCTAAAGCCACCACCTCGCGGTGTGTTAAAGCATTGGAAAAATTACACTTCTATTGGAAACGCCCCGAATGGGACGCTCGTAGCAACGGCGCGTTTTAGGGGCGAAGCTCCTTAAGGCGGCACCCGTTCGTCCCTCGTAGTCGTCGTAGTAGTCGTAGTGCGTAACCAGTCTTATGGTTTGACCTCCAAGGTGGTGCCGGTGGGAGATTTTTCCTGTGCGTTATTGAACAATAAAAAATTCGCAGCGTGCGCGTTAACTAAAAGCCGAATTCTTCTGTCTCTCATTCCCCATTAACAGCCATTGGCATGTTCCAGTAGGAAACGTTAGTAGAAGTACAAGTGTAAGTGTTAGCTAAAAGCCGACTTCTTCTGTCTCTCATTGCCATTAGCAGCCATTGTTTACCACCAAGGTAGTGCCTGGTGAGATTTCTCCTGTGCGTGAATAAACAATAAAAATTTTGTTCAAAACGCCGTTGATTGATGAAATAAACCAACGAAAGACGCCAGATGTTTTATAAAAGCAAAACGAAAGAACGCCAGATGTTTCTAAAGTAAAACGAAAAGACGCCAGCTGCTTAACGAAAGACGCCAGATGTTTTCTAAACCAATGATTTTCTAAACAATGAAAATTCACAGCGTACATGTAAAATGAAAGTGAGCTGCAAGTCGTCATAACTCATCGAACCTTTAGTATAAACGCACCCGATCTCACGTCGGTGATGATGTACTGGGCAGAATTCACGGAAGATTCATGGTTTACCGATGAACCTCCGCAGCTTCGCCCACTCATCATCATTCACTCCATGGATATGCTGTGATTTTTTTTTTCCCAGCCTGGTGGAACACATGCCACCGCCCCGTTATAAAGAGGACGCTCATAGCATCCATCCGTCCAAGATCAGTGTGAGAGGAAAGTGGGAAAGATAAAACGCGCGTTAATGTAGCCACCATTATGTGTTTGGCGATAGCCCTGTGGGCTAAACGCCCGCCAGCCATCATCACGGACCGAGAGGTAATGGGGTCAACTGCTGTCAACGGAACTTCTTGTGGTTTTTTTTTTTTTTTGCCATTTCATGGCGTTCATTTCGCTGACGTATTTTCGTGGCGTAAATACGTCATGGAAGCCTTGGTGGACTTCGGCATAAAACGCCTTCATGTTTAAAAAAAATTAACGTAACTTGCACTGCAGGTGCAGTGCTAAAAAGGCAGCGGAGCTCATGGGCACCTAGGTGGTCCTGGCAGTGGCTGTCAACGCGATAGTGTTAAACATCTCTTTGCGCAGAAATTCTGGGGTCGGCATTGGCGTCTTTGGTTGCGACGGAAAAAATCATCATCTTGTCCACGACTCAAAAATCGTGGAAGATGCAAATAAATTAATAATAATAAAAGCGGCAGATCCCTCGTGCTGGGGGAATCTGCGTTATGCGAGGTATGCGGCGGGAAAGTGTCTGTGGCTCATTTTTTTTTTTTTTCATTGAGCGAAACTTTGCGAAATGACGCTAAAGATAGGCGCAAATGGTATACGCGCACACACATGTTGAAGAGCCGCACACGCGTTATATAACCAGTTGTTTACAGTGGCGTAGCGATGCCAACAGCAACATACACTCTTAAAAAAAAGAGAGTCAAAAGGGAGTCACGTCTGCTTGACTCTCTTTGTGGCAGCCGATGACCACCTTTTTTTCTGAGGGGAGTCACAATGCTCTGGTCGACGCTCCTGAATGAAATAGATGACTCCCTTGCTCCAAGGGAGTCAGTGATGGTTCTGCATATACAGGGTGGTTTTTTTAAAAAAGAAAGCTTCACTGGCTGCGACCAAGATACAGTTCGCTGCTTTGGCTTGTGGTATACCGAAAAATTTTGGTTGAGAATATATAACATGGATTCGTAAAATGTGGAATTACGCACGTATTGTGTTATGGCTTCAGTTACGATATTGCTGAAACGGCGCTTCGAAAACGTCTACAAGTAAACAGGGTTCTTAAAAAATCTTGCCCCCAAGCGAAACATTCAGAGTTATGACAACGTTTAACAATGGCAGCGCTGACAAATTTGCGAATCTTCGCACGTTTGCAAGCGAGGTTTGTAGATTCCTACGACAGCATGTATGGCAGAAAACATACATTTATTAGTGAAATGGACGTGCATGGTGTTGAACGCACTGGCGATCGGGAACACATCTAACTCGACGGCCGTAAAAACATGTGCCGCAAATCTGGCATGATAACCGCGCAGACCGGTTATCAAGGCGACGCTTTACCGCGTCTCCTAAAGAGCGACAATACTACCAGAATTATAGCTCGCGTGGTCATCATTTCTGCCCGCCACAGCTAAACTATATCTTCACGATAATCCGCGCGGGCCACCAAATCGCTCAGCAAACGTTGAGCACAGCTAGGCACGCACACACGGCCTCACCGCACTCTCCCTAGCCCCTAGAGCAGGGGATGCACGTTCACCTGCGCCCCCTCCCACCGTACAGCCCTTACAGACACACACAGGGCACGCTTCGCCTCCTCCACCCTGATATTTTTCAATAGAGCTTTAACTATGCATGGATGTGTGTTCTATAGCACCAAAACAAAACCGAAACCATTTAGGCGTTCGTGGAGGCTACTTTAATCCAAAGCCGAAGCCATCAATACGAGACAGCCATTTTGGCGTCGTTAGACGGCATTGTTCGTGATCCGTCTCGTTGTGGTCGTTCTTTAGTGCTTTAGTCCGCCAGAATAATCTGTGTCGTCAGGCGTGATTGCAAGTGATTGTTTTGCGTGACTTTCTTCGTGCTATGCATTCGTGGCGTAGTATGGTATCGTCGGCTCGCTCTTGCCGTGTCTGGCTGATCGTTTTGTGTGACTTTCCTTCCGTGCTATGCATTCGTGGCGTAGTATTGTGTCGTCGGCTCACGCTTGCCGTGACTGGCTGAAGCAGTGTCACTCAGTGTTTGGGAAAAGCAGCCTCCGGACGGAGAAGTCCCTGCAGTAAGCTTCGTTTCGTCGTGAACTTGCCTGAGCAAGATGGCAGCGCATGACGGATCCCAGTGGCACCGACAGACGAAGCCTGTGGACGACGCTCCTATGGTCGTTATAGATTTCAGGTGAGTTCTGCCGGCTTCTGCCTACAACTCTTTTATTCGCTTCACACGTAGCTTTGCCACTTGTCTTTTTGATGTTCCAGTTGCACGGATTTTGCTATCGTGTTTCAATGGCTTGGCAACGACAAAAACCGCACTGGACTATCCAGTAGCGGGTAAAACGGAGTGGTGCGCGCCAATATCGTGTTTCCTTATTCCATACATGCCAGAAAAACATGAAATTGCGAGTTGAAATCTCGGTTGCAAGTCGAGTGTGGTGACACGTAGAGCAACGTTGCACCGATATATATTTGAAGGGTAAGTAAGATCAGCTGATGAAAATCAATCTAATGCACCCGGCCCGAACATGCCTGATATCCAGATCATGATTTTGGCTCGTGAAACTCTAGAATTTAGTGTTTCTTTCCTTTGCTACCCAGACGTTGAAACACGTTTAATACGTATTTATTCGCTGCATATTCGAACTTCTCGCCGTGTTTGCTTGCTTGTTTGTTTGTGTGTGTGTGTGTGTGTGTGTGTGTGTGTGTGTGTGTGTGTGTGTGTGTGTGTGTGCGCGCGTGCGTGCGCGCGCGTCCGTGCGTGCGTGCGTGCGTAACTGCTATAAAACTTTGATGCAATAGCTTTTGTAGCACGGTTTCATTTAATTGAAACAGTGGTGACTTCATCTTATGATGCTAAAAAATATCATGCAACAAAGGTAAATGTGAGTTCACTTCAAAGTTGTAGTTATTTTTTTTTTCCACAAACTGCATACGAGCATAACCTCATCCTCCTGTGATACTTGCTTTGTCTAATGTGGTGTGGTGCTAGTACCTAATAGTAAACACAACACCGGCTAGTAATAATGGCAGTAAACATACTGCTCAAACGCTGTGTTTCGTGGATATTGGATGCCTTTGTTATACCAGCCGTGGTTCAGTTCGTTATTATTTTCAACACAAAGATACAGTCTACAGTGATGTTGTGGGCAGTGGACAAAAATCCCTTAAAATGGACTTGGAAGCGTTACGCTGCGAAGCCCAAGGACGCGGGTTCTATTCCTGACCCCGGCAGCTGCATTTAGAAGGGGGCGTGATACAGAAACTCCCATGCCCTCTGATTTGTGCACGTTGAAGAACTCCAGGTAGTTGAAATTAATCCGTGATCTCCCACTATGTAGCACCGCTTAATCGCATTGTGCTTTTTGCTCATAAATCTCTAGCAATTATTGCTTCGTCATTATACCTCGAAACACTCGCTGTATCCTATTTGAATTCTATTCGCCATAGTCTGCAATGAATATTTAGCACTTTTTACAGCAGGGTACCTCATTTGACATTCTTTTACAATGCACCTTAATTGTCCCAATTTCGTGCCATAATCAGCTGTTGTTTTTAATATGTATATAAGTCACTTCAGCACTGTTCCTTTTTGTTTGACCGCTTCTCATCACCTTGATTGTTTGAGGTTTGAGGTGATGTTTGTGCTGCACAGTTTGCCCGAGTTTGCTCCCAACCCTCTATACTGGTCAACGCTGGCTGGTGGGTTGTCCTTCCAGACAAACGGAAAAACGAGACCTTTGCCTGTTGATATAGATCTGAAGAAAAAATGGCACATTAGGCCTTTAGAATAGCTGCACCTTCGTGCAGCTGTTCTGAAGCCAGGCACTAGAAGGGCACGCTCACAATGATGCGACAGAAAGAAGGCAGTGAAGGCAAGCCTAGTCTTGTACATTCGCCATATTTCGTGTAGCTGTATACACATTTTGCCGTTTTCTTCGTTAAACTAATAATAACATTTGGCGTTTAACATCCCAAAACCACGATATGATTGAAAGACGCCGTAGTAGAGGGCTCTGGAAATTTCGACTACCTGGGGTTCTTTAACGTGCAGCTAAATCTAAGTACACGGGCCTCAAATATTTTCGCCTCCAACGAAAATGCAGCCGCCGAGGCTGGGACTCGATCCCGCGACCTACAGGTCTTCGTTAAAATACTGCTAGTCTAGTGGTTATGGTGCTCTACTGCTGACCCGCAGGTTGCGGGATCGAATCCTGGCCGCCGCGGCCGCATTTTCGATGGAGGCGAAAATGGTTTAGACCCGTGTGCTTAGATTTAGGTGCACGTTAAAGAACTCCAGGTGGTCGAAACTTCTGAAGCCCTCCACTACGGCGTCTCTCATAATCTTATCGTGGTTTTGGGACGTCAAACCCCAACAATTATTATTATTATTAAAATACTGCTGCCATGCTATACAGGGTGATTTTTTTTCAGACAGTACATATCTTTTATAAAAAACTATGACAGTCACGCTCCAGTAGTACTCTAGTTCGAGGCGGAAATATTCTGCCGCAACAAAAAATGCGTTGACGGGACTAATTGACAAAAACCCGTTAACTAATTTTTATTTATTGACTTGAGGGCAGTTGTTTATATTAGAAATTTGTAGTGCGTGCCGCTTTATGGTATACCCATTTTTCAGAAATCATGAAAGTTTTACGTAACTCGAGATATTTATTGTGAAATTTTAAGGGCTAAATCAAAACTGATCGTGTCCGGCACACAGAAAACGCGGTTTTTCTGTTACGTCAGACCGGAGCTGCCCGCGACAAGGGAGTGACGAAATTTGAATGAAGGCGCGTCGTGGTCGTACCTTTTCGTGAAAACTGGCAAGTCATCTAACTTGCGTCAGCGGATCGCCTTACCTTTGCATGTGGCGTTTGGTGCTCATTTGTTTCTTTCGAGATGCGCGCATCCGAAACAACAGTAATATCAACCTTTTCTTTCTATGTTTACAGATAAGTACCACACATCGCACCCAAATAATAAGCTGTTTACTTGTGTATTTCTGAATGCTTGCAGATTTCCCTGATCACATTCTGCTTCGGCCCACCTTCATTAAACTATCATCACCTTCTTTTCACGTGTAGCTCCGAGCTTACGTAACAGAGAAGCGACGTTTCCTGCACGTCAGGCGCTATCAGTTTCGATTTCGTCCTTGAAATTCAAGGATGAATATCACGAATTACGTGTAACTTTCGCGATTAAAAAAAATGTGTATGCCATAAATTGGCACGCGATACAACTTTCTAATATAAACAACTACCTCGAGGTCAGGAATTAAAAGTTAATTAATGAGTTTTTGTTAATTAATCTCTTCATTACCATTTTAGTTGCAGCAAACTATTTCCTTCTTGACATAGAGTGTGTGCGCGAAAACATCTTGAGCATGACTATTATACAATTTTGATAAGAAATATGCGTTCTCTAAAAAAACATCCTTCTAATTGTACGGAGGTCATGCAGCGGAAACAGT
Organism: Rhipicephalus sanguineus; assembly: GCF_013339695.2. Classification (NCBI taxonomy): domain Eukaryota; kingdom Metazoa; phylum Arthropoda; class Arachnida; order Ixodida; family Ixodidae; genus Rhipicephalus; species Rhipicephalus sanguineus. Next base: position 88,217,213 of record NC_051185.1, on the reverse strand, counting down.
TGCAGCTGGCTAAGGGAGTAACAGACCCTCAAAGTACAGCAAAGTTAATGAGTATCCCTGGTTTTGTTCATTGCCATGACACTTCATGGAATCTGGTGTGTGAGCGCTGCCCTTGTCAGATTAAAAGGTGATCGATCTGTCTGTCATCATGTGTTTATTTTTGTGCACTTGACTATTTCAGGTTGCTTCAAGACTGCACATTGAAGCTCTACAGCTGCATTTGACCAGGAAGCCTCCTTGGAAACTTCGTGTCTCGAGGTAGTCAAGACGTGTCCAAGAATTCGGAATAGCCACGCTTAAGGTCTGGCCGTGAGTGGTCTCGAATCAGTGCAACCTGCTGTCCTTTTCGCCAGAATGCCACCTGACCCTGACATGGTCTGGGAACACGACACTGCCAAGCTCATGCACGCAAGCTGTGTCACCTATTGGGGTCCTGTATCTCAGATGACTACATGAGAATCCTGTACTACATGAGAACTACACATGTTGCATGTTTTGCGCTGTATGCCACATAAAACATGTAATGGATGTCGCAAAGAAGTGCTTGATGGCTGGCCATTGATTCCTATTCATAAAAACTGACTGCTGGCTATGCTAATGTTTATGCCAGGTCTAGTATATTGCCGCATTTGACAGTAATGAACGATGTTAGCGAAACTATTGCTTTTCATATCTCACTCATTCTGACAGTAATGTGTCTCGCTGTATTTCTGGACGGTGTTTCTGTATTTCAGTTCTGTACAGAACTCTCCATACCACCGCTAAATATATATATTTATATATATCATACCTTATATATATAAGGTACTTGACACACGACGTACGTTTTAGCATTAGCATAGTGCTAAAACGTACGTCGTGTGTCAAATGCCTTCCTACAGTATCAGGACCTTCGTGATCTTTCTGTAGCTCTTATATTTAAGGGTCATTCCATGCCAAGTGTCCCAGACGTGGCGCTCGCACATCGCAGCTTTTGCTGATAAAATTTGTGCCTTTTTCCTGTGCCACATGGAGTATTGTGGCAAAACATTCTTGCTCGAAAAAATTTTTGACGGTCCTGGCACCCCCTCGAATTTCGCTTCTATTTATTAAACTGTACCTAATAGAAAAATGTGTATAAAATCTACTTTTGTCTGTTGAGCTTCTAAACTGCGCTTGCGCTATCGCAGAGGTTCTGTTTAGTTGTCCCATTCATTATTTCCGAATTTTTGTGTTTCACTACCAGCTACGTAGCTTCAAAAACTACAAAAATCTTCAAAGTTCGTGAATTTTTCTTGAGCTATCTGGAACTCACCCTAACCAATATTAATAATAGCCTGATTTCCAGGAAAGTGTATTTTAGTACAGAAATGTTTAGGGGTAAAATAGACTTCAGATCTTTCCGAAAAAAAATTGTGAAATTAGAGAAAATGTACGATTTGTTGCATGTTTGACTATATTTTTCATACTGATGCGGTCAAAGTAAAAATCCTCGTCATGCGGCGTTTGATAAAAGACTTCATCGTTAAGTAATGAAAAAAGTCTTATCAAATCATTTTTTTCTTTTAAGGAAGAAAATAATTTTTGAATTTGGCCCTCCGAACGCGCAGTGCATTTCATTTTGTTGCCACTTCGCCGCAAAGCACGTGGTAGCCCTTGCAGCTGACACTCGTCACAGGCAACGGCCAGATGCGAGATGTATGTCAGTGGCTCGTGAGTGGTCGAAAGTCTTGTCACGTTGATGTCAGGGCGACGAGTAATGAATTCGCGTTACAATGTGAGCTTGCTTGGCGGGCCCAATGGGAAGTATGGACGCCCGAGAGCAGCCTATGGCATCATTGGCACATTGTGCTAGAGGCCGTCTGTACAACATGTATACCCTGAGAAAGAAGTGTGTACAGTGTGCATTATTTCTTTCAGTATGTGCATGCTAGTTGTGCAGACGTCCCTCTAGGACATTGTGCCAACGACTCCACATGCTGCTCTCGGGCGTCCATATTTCCCATTGGGCCCGCCTAGCAAATGCTCATTGTAACGCAAATTCATTACTCGTCGCCCTGACAGCGCGACAAGACTTTCGACCACTCACGAGCCGCTGACATACATCTCGCATCTGGCCGCTGCCTGTGACGAGTGTCAGCTGTAAGGGCGACCACGTGCTTTGCGGCGAAGTGGCAGCAAAATGAAATGCACTGCGCGATCGGAGGGCCAAATTCAAAAATTATTTTCTTCCTTAAAACAAAAAAATGATTTGATTAGACTTTCTTCGTTACTTAACGATGAAGTCTTCTATCAAACGCCACATGACGAGGATTTTTACTTTGACCGCATCAGTATGAAAAATACGGTCAAACATGTGACAAATCGTACATTTTCTCAAATATCACAATTTTTTCGGAAAGATTTGAAGTCTATTTTACCCCTAAACATTTCTGTACTAAAATACACTTTCCTGGAAATCAGGCTATGATTAATATTGGTTAGGGTGAGTTGCAAATAACTCAAGAAAAATTCACGAACATTGAAGATTTTTGTAGTTTTTGAAGCTACGTAGCTGGTAGTGAAACACAAAAAAAATCGGAAATAATGAATGGGACAACTAAACAGAACCTCTGTGATAGCGCAAGCGCGGTTTCGTAGCTCAACACACAAAAATAGATTTTATACACATTTTTCTATTAGGTACAGTTTAATAAATAGAAGCGAATTTCGAGGGGGTGCCATGATTGTCAAAATTTTTTTCGACCAAAAGTGTTTTGCCACAATACTCCATGTGGCACAGGAAAAAGGCACAAATTTTATCAGCAAAATCTGTGATGTGCGAGCGCCACGTCTGGGACACTTGGCATGGAATGACACACACACACACACACACACACACACACACACACACATATATATATATTGAGAGAGCGTAGGCATCGGCAAGTTGGTAATTCATGTTTGACTTTTTGAGCGCGCAAAAGAACAGGGACGAAAAACGACGCAGACACAGCGCTGACTTCCAACATATGCTTTATTTTCTACAGTGGTACATACATATATAGACAACAAAAAGCAACGCACGCAGGCGCATTGTACAGGAAGGCTTCATGTAAAACCACAAATAAGTATGCATGATAAGCAATCAAACAACCTGATACCGGATTTTTTTCTTCTTTAAGAGATCAAGCGGTCATTCCTGACTACCACTATCGTCTAGTCACCCCGTGGGCCTTGCTTAGAAAGTCTAGTTCTTTTTGGATAGGTCAATTGAAGGTGCACTAATGCACATGTCTCCCAAACTTGCAATCTTCGCCGCTTCAATTATCTCACATGTTGTTTGTGCCTGGCTCCTTCCTGTCGCAGTGCACTGCGAATACATGGGATCGCACCCACACTTCCTGCAGTGGAAAGCCAAATGTCCCACACCTCCAGTTCGCACGTTATTTGCGTGCTCACGCAGCCTGTCATTGGCACACCGTCCCGTCTGCCCTATGTATTTCTTGCCACAGGACAGCAGTAACTCATAAACGATGTTGTTCTCACATTTAACAAAGCTTTCTTTGTGCTTTTTTTTGGCACCTGGGTTTTTCAGAACCACTGTAGGAGGCCTTGCACAGATTATAAAGCTTGTTTGGTGCTGAAAGGACGACTCTTACGTTGGCGTTGTTTCCTATCTTTTTCAGCCTATGTGAGACATCGTGATGGTACGGTATGACGGCGCATTTCTGCTTGACAGGCTCCGTTTCTGGTGAAGCCTGCTCCTCACCCTCGCGAGCATGTTTGACAGTCTTGAGAAGACCCTCCGCCACAGATGTGACGACATACTGAGGAAACCCCGCCTTTTTCAGGCAGTCAGCTTGCGCCTGGAAACTACACGAACACTTGTGAGGACATGAGCGGCGAAGCGCATTCATTAGGGTTAATTTTGCAATACCCCTTTTAACTAGCTTGGAGTGGCCCGAAGAAAACGGCAGAAGCGGCTTATTGGCCCTAGGCTCGTACGACCAGCAGACCTGGTCTCGCTCAAAGAACATTCGTAAGTCAAGAAAACGCAAGGCGTTGTTTTGCGGCATTTCATGCGTGACTGCGAGCGGTTGCAGGAAACGCGTGAACAGATCAAGTACGTTTGAAGAATCATTGCCAAATTCGCCTGGACTTGATTCTAGAAAGACAACGTAGTCGTCTACATATCTAAACACCTTCTTTACATTTGTGCCTGTTAGCTCTGTTTCTAGTTTCTAGTAACAGGCACAAATGTAAAGAAGGTGTTTAGATATGTAGACGACTACGTTGTCTTTCTAGAATCAAGTCCAGGCGAATTTGGCAATGATTCTTCAAACGTACTTGATCTGTTCACGCGTTTCCTGCAACCGCTCGCAGTCACGCATGAAATGCCGCAAAACAACGCCTTGCGTTTTCTTGACTTACGAATGTTCTTTGAGCGAGACCAGGTCTGCTGGTCGTACGAGCCTAGGGCCAATAAGCCGCTTCTGCCGTTTTCTTCGGGCCACTCCAAGCTAGTTAAAAGGGGTATTGCAAAATTAACCCTAATGAATGCGCTTCGCCGCTCATGTCCTCACAAGTGTTCGTGTAGTTTCCAGGCGCAAGCTGACTGCCTGAAAAAGGCGGGGTTTCCTCAGTATGTCGTCACATCTGTGGCGGAGGGTCTTCTCAAGACTGTCAAACATGCTCGCGAGGGTGAGGAGCAGGCTTCACCAGAAACGGAGCCTGTCAAGCAGAAATGCGCCGTCATACCGTACCTTCACGATGTCTCGCATAGGCTGAAAAAGATAGGAAACAACGCCAACGTAAGAGTCGTCCTTTCAGCACCAAACAAGCTTTATAATCTGTGCAAGGCCTCCTACAGTGGCTCTGAAAAACCCAGGTGCCAAAAAAAGCACAAAGAAAGCTTTGTTAAATGTGAGAACATCGTTTATGAGTTACTGCTGTCCTGTGGCAAGAAATACATAGGGCAGACGGGACGGCGTGCCAATGAGAGGCTGCGTGAGCACACAAATAACGTGCGAACTGGAGGTGTGGGACATTTGGCTTTCCACTGCAGGAAGTGTGGGTGCGATCCCATGTATTCGCAGTGCACTGCGACAGGAAGGAGCCAGGCACAAACAACACGTGAGATAATTGAAGCGGCGAAGATTGCAAGTTTGGGAGACATGTGCATTAGTGCACCTTCAATTGACCTATCCAAAAAGAACTAGACTTTCTAAGCAAGGCCCACAGGGTGACTAGACGATAGTGGTAGTCAGGAATGACCGCTTGATCTCTTGAAGAAGAAAAAAATCCGGTATCAGGTTGTTTGATTGCTTATCATGCATACTTATTTGTGGTTTTACGTGAAGCCTTCCTGTACAATGCGCCTGCGTGCGTTGCTTTTTGTTGTCTATATATAGATATGTACCACTGTAGAAAATAAAGCATATGTTGGAAGTCAGCGCTGTGTCCGCGTCGTTTTTCGTCCCTGTTCTTTTGCGCGCTCAAAAATGTCAAACACACACACACACACAGATATATATATATATATATATATATATATATATATATATATATATATATATATATATATATATATATATATATATATATATATATATAATATAAAATGCTTAACAATTGTGGTGACGTGGCTAAGGACTACGCATTATTCGCAGGATGTTGTGCCTATAGTTTAGGTGCTTACTGATAAAACAGTAGGTTGTCATTACAATGTGAACATGTATGAAATGGCATGAAGTGTTTAAAACCGATTCAAAGAATAATTTTACGAATCGCAGAAATTTCAGTTTGTTTATAGGATGAAGGCATGCAGACGTGAAAGAGAAGACACAGACAAACCAAACGCTAGCGTTTGAGCTGTCCGCATCTCTTCTGTTTCCGTGTTGCATGGCTTACTTTCTTCTAGAATCAACATTTTTTGTTGTTTTACGCGAGCGGAAATTGTTCTGAGACTCATCTATATAAACTTCGAGTAGTATTTTATTTCCCCCAGAGGAATCGAATGCAGCACTGTAAAGTTGCTACAAAAACTTGTTGCGGCTGTCATGCATCCACCACAGTGTTCCTGTTTGAGTAAACCCGGTGGAAGTGCCTTGTTGAGTAACAAGAGGTAGCGGCACCAACTTTCGTCGATTGTCAGATAAAAACCCTAATGGTGTTCGCTCTGATTTGAAGTTCTTTTGAAATTCTTGATCAATCTCTATAAAACTTGTTTAGTTTATGTGTATTTGTACGCTGATTTTGAAAATGCAAATATTTTTCTACTATTATATGTCGTGTTAAGTATATCAAACATTTCATGTGCCATGTTAGGCCTGCACGAGTTACAAAGTAAGCATATCACAATAATATGAAATGGGAACTGTATGCAACATAACCAGAATGCATGTCCTAAACCCACTTAACAATAGTCATAGTATGCTGAACATTGACCAGTAAGTGTATGTCTAGCTGGTGATTCGCTCACGAGAGTTCAATATTACGTAACTTTTAACTCAAATGGGTTTAAAACGCGAGTTCGTATGTGGGCTAGTGGGTTCATGAACATTATGCCAGAACAGCGCAGTAAACTCCTTTGCCAGAACAGCGCAGTAAACTCCTTTAAAACTATTGCATACAGTTTTTATCCCCTAACTATAGCGATATGTCGATTTACTTTGTAACTCCAAGTTTGGAAAGGCTTGCTCATCAAGACACATGAAATTTTTATGTGTAAAAACTGCGTTTTCTTCCAGATAATTGCATATTTGAAATCGCCACATAAGTAAACCTAAACTCAGCAAGTTTCATCAATATCGACCAAGAAGGAAAATAAACGCATTATTTGTTGCAGAGTGTCTCATTGAGTACCACGAAGTGGTCACACTGACTCTTGCCAGGGGAGTCATGTACACCACTGTCCTTAAGGACAACGGAGTCAAAGGAACGCTCCAGTGGGGGTCAGCGTTACCATGGCAAAGGGGTCACCCTGACTACCTAGAGGTACTAGCGGGAAATAAAAGGTAGTCATGTAGACTCCTGCGTTGGGAGTAACGTAGACTCTCTGCTTGTGAAGAAGGGAGTCGTTGGTCTGAAGAACGAAGGGAGTCGTTTGACACCCCAAATTGTGAAGAAGGGAGTCGTTGGTCTGAAGAACGAAGGGAGTCGTTTGACACCCCAAAAGGTCATCATATGTGTAGCGAGGCGATTACCACCCAAAGGTAGTCAGTACAGACACCCTTTTTTTTAAGAGTGTAGGTATTAGCAACACCAGACGCGGTAAGCCGATATGTAGTGCTGACACTTGTCTGCTGTGATGGAGAACGCACACACGTTTCACGGACCCGTGTGCATGTGTGGAAGGAGCTCTTGACCGTTCTCAATTAGATGGCGGCGAGCGTGCTCTCTTTGCTATTGTGATGATGTGCGCAACGCAGACCTCGCCGATTCCGCTGCTTCTCTGTGTGTGTTCGGTCTCTGGCAGCCGGCGAAGTGGGATGCGGCCTACGTCGAAGTTGCGCATCGCCGTGTTCTTACATGTGCCCACGCTGCCGCACCTGCAGTGAAGGCACTTGCTGTCGACGACAGATTGAAGCCCCGTAATTGCAGTGGGCTCATCGCTCCAGGTTTCAGAAAGCGCTTACACGCCAATTCCTGTGAGCAGGGCGTCTCTTTTTAGGTCGCGCACGTGCGCGTGCACAGACTGCGTTGAGAGCGGCGAGCTGAAATTATTTTTTTGTGGCTGTGGCAACGAATGAAGGTGGTCCAAGACAATGCCTAGAAGCCTGTTGGCTAGCCGGGTAATGTCTAGAAGCCTGTTGGCTAGCCGGGTAATGTCGTCGACAGACTGCATCGATAGAGCCGGCGACATGTCGGAACCTGAAGTCACCTTTTGCGTTGGTGAGGTATAGGCCGTCGAGGCTGGTAGCCCTGGAAAGAGCTACGTAAACGAACTTCAGTGGATAGTGCTTATTGTATCGGAAGACTACCTGGGCGTATGCGGCCCTTTCTGACTTATATATAGCTATTGTTATATCGTGCATAATGATTATGACAGCATTAGCGAAGACATCACTGTTTATTCTATCTTCTTCCTTCTCCCTGAGGCGGCCGCCAAGCGCGTGCCATCTCACAGCGCCGTCGTCGGTAGCGACGCCTTATATAACATATCCCCTTTTGCAAAAAAAAAAAGAAAAAAAGAAACACAGTTCTCCTTTACTGTCTAACATAGTCCTTCAACTTTTTCGGAGTCTTCTTCTTACGTGCGCTTCTTCTTACGCACGCATCACATCCTGACAGGTTAGGGGAAACTTGCGTGCTCTCTGCCACATATGCTCCACGGTCTGCATTTTCACGGCTATCCACTCCTGATGTGTCATGTTGTGATGCACTAGATGACTGATTAGATGTCGGTGACCAGTTCATGACAGCAGAGGTGCCGGATTTCATTTTGTTGACAGCTCCATGGTGAACAGCGGCTAACTTCGATGCGTTCCACACTCGCCCATCTTCCAACAGATACGAGGCTGGTCCACGTTTTTCAATTATCTTCTTGGGCGCGGAGAATTGTGGCGACAGCTTGCCATGAACTGTGGATAACTTAACCCGTACGTAATCACCAACGACGAAGCTGGGTACCTTGGCTCCACGTTTTTCATCGGTGTAGCTCTTCGACATCCTTTGCTTGTTTCTTACGCGCTCTCGCAACTGCTCAATCGCCCTTGACGGGTCCGCGCTGAAGCATTTGTCAGGCAATCCCACGATGTCGAGTCTTGTGCGAGGTTGGCGTCCATGAAGAAGAACAGCGGGTGCCACACCAGTAGTCGCGTGAGGCGTACAGCGATATACTTGCAGGTAATCAAGCATGGCTGTTCTTATATCACGGCGTTCAAACAGGGCTAGTTGAATATATGACTTCAGCACCCTATTAAACCTTTCCACCAAGCTGTTAGCTTGCGGGTAATACACAGAAGAGTTGTAATGCGTTATTCCGCGTTCTGTGAGAAATTCTTCAAAGCTTGCTGAAGAAAACTGTGGTCCATGATCGGACACGCGACCACGTGGGTATCCTTCTCGTGCAAAAAGTTCAAGTAAAAACTTCTTTACTGTAGAAGTGGTCGCATCTCGTACGAAAGCCACTTCGGGCCACTTGCTGTGATAGTCAATAACAGTAATGGCAAATCGGCAGTCGGCTGAAGCTTGCGAGAAAGGTCCCACGATGTCGATAGCAATCTTTTCCCAGGCTCTGTCAGGAAGAGGAACGGGTTGCATCGGCGCTGCAGAGGTACGTGCAGACTTGTCACAAGACTGGCAAATCACACACGTGCGCACAAGTTCTTCAATGTGGCTATCCATGCATGGCCACCAATAGGACTCTCTCAGGCGCGCTTTGGTACGACTAATGCCTGGGTGTGACTCGTGGGCCAGATCCATAAGACGCCGTGTCACAGTCGCAGGCACGACAATACTGTCACCCCGGCACAGTATATCACTGACGACAGAGAGTTCAGCTCTCACGTAAAAGTAAGGCAGCAACTCTTTTGACAATGCTTTCTTGTCAGGCCAAGAAGTAGTCGTGAAGTGCTTAACTTCACAAATAACCTGATCATTGGCACTTGCTTCTTGAAGTTCTTGCATGGTAACTACTGGAGACAAAAGACATATAAATTCTTCTTCGGATGTATCGCGGATTGAACTCTGTACGGGTAACCTGGAGAGCGCGTCGGCCACGACGTTTTCGCTGCCCTTCCTGTATTGAACGGTATAGTTGTAGCAGAGCAACCGTGAGGACCAGCGCGCAATCCTTAATGGTCGGTGACCAGTGCCTTTCGTCGAAAGGAGCGTAACCAAAGCCGCGTGATCTGTTCGTAAGATGAAAGGTCGTCCCCACAAGTAAACGTGCCAGTGTTCGCAAGCCCAGACGCAGGCAAGGGCCTCACGTTCGCCGACTGAGTATTTCCGTTCATGCGGTTGAAGTGTGCGTGAGGCAAATGCGACAGTTTGCAGCGAGGTTCCGTTATCCTGCTGAAGTACAGCACCTAGTCCATATCCGGAGGCATCAGTTGTAACGTACACAGGTAAGTGAAGATCAAAGACATGAAGAACTTCGCAAGATGTAAGCAGAGATTTCAGCCGCTCCAAACTGCTGTTTGCTGCCGCACTCCAAACGAAAGGCGCATTTCCCCGAAGCAAGGCACGCATTAGCTCGACAACATCAGAAAAATGAGGGATGAACTTGGAGTAGAAGCCTGCAAGTCCCAGCAGCGAGCGAAGTTCGTTTATGGTTGTAGGTGATGGTGCCTTGTTTATCGCCTCAATGGATGACATCAACGGAAATAATCCTCTGGCGGTGACAACGTGGCCTAGAAAAGTCAACTCTGCTACGTCAAAAACACATTTGTGGTTGAGCCTGAGGCCAGCATCAGAAAGACGTTTCAAAACAGCGCGCAAATTGCCCAAATGATCCTCTCGGGAGTGCCCATACACGATGATGTCATCAATGTAGAATAGGACACATTTGCACCCTTTCAGGATCATATGCATCATTTTCTGAAACGCTGAGGGCGCCGATGCCAGTCCGAAGCAAACCCTCTTGAAGCGAAATAGTCCGTCATGCGTTATGAACGTGGTAAGGTCACGGCTCTCTGGACTGAGCGGTAACTGGTGGTATGCAGAAGCTAAATCTAGCTTCGAGAAGCGCTGTGCCCCAGCCAAGCTGTTCAGGGGTTCCTCAGTTTGCGGCAAAGGAAAACTGTCGACTACTACAGCTTTGTTTGGCTCCCGTAGGTCAACGCACATGCGAATCGAGCCATCTTTTTTTCTGGCTACGACAATAGGTGAGACCCACTCTGAAGAGTCGACGCGCTCAATGATGCCCTGAGCTTCTAATTTCTGAACTTCGGCCGAGACTTGCTCGCGAATGACGAGTGGTAGTCGTCTCAACTTGCTGGCCACCGGTTGGACAGACGCGCGAACTTTGACCTTGTGAGTAAAACCTTTCACAGTTCCCAGCTCTTTTGAAAATAAGTGCTCAAACTCGGACCATAATTCTGGAGGTAGCACAGGAGTTTCTTGCGTCATTAGAAGACACCTGAGAGGCGACCCTTGAATCTTCATATCCAGAGCCGCGATGCCATCTAGTCCAAGAATGGTTGTTCCTCCAGGCACAACGTAAAGTAGGACAGAAGTGCATCGGCCATGGAATGAGGCCGTAGCAATGAAACAACCTTGTATAGGAATTGCTGACTTAGAATAATCGAGGAGCTGGACGGACGTAGACGTCAGTGGATACGCTTTGGAAAAGTGGCGTTGGTAAAGTTCTTCGGCCAAGATTGAAACCGATGATCCTGTGTCGATCAAGAATGACACAGAAATTCCTTCAATTTCCAACGCTGCCTAAATTCCCTTTTTACGGCTCCAGATTTGACAGACACTTAGGTGGTCGTCTGGGTCAGCTGTGTCGTTATCTTCGGCGACATGCTGAACATGTTTCTCACACTTTCGTAGCGACTTGCACACCTTTTCAAAATGGCCCATTTTCTCACACTTTCGACACTTATGTGCCTTGGCCTTGCACTGCGAGCTATTTGCAAGGTGGGCCGTAGAACCACAACGGTAGCATTCCTGCTCTTTCTGAGATCTGCGACACTGACTTTGCATGTCATAGCAAGTACACGTGCTACAATGCCTTTCTCTCTGATATGAAATATTAGCATCTTTTACACGATGAACTTGTGATTCGTTTTGTGCAAGTTCTCTTGCTTCTCTAGTCGCTTGATCGTGCTGTTTCGCAATGGTAAGAGCCCTAGAAAGCGTGAGAGACTCTTCCAGCAGAAGGCGTTCACGTAAATACCCACTTGTAGTTTTCTCAATGAGCTGGTCGCGTATCATGTCGTCCGCCAGGTCACCGAAATTGCATGCTCCTACGAGACTTCTCAGCGCGGTGACGTAATCAGCCGCAGTCTCACCTGGGGCTTGCGTACGTCGACGGAAACGATGACGCGCTGCAGTGAAGTTCACCGTGCTCTTTAAGTGACCTTCCAGCGTCGCGATGGCGTGGTCGAAGTCATCCGGGCTTGGAGACGACGCTAATGGTCCTCCCGCAGCGCTTGCAGCCATAAGGCATGGGTCGTCCTTTGTCGTCAGTGTCTGGAAAATGCGCTGTCCTTCCAATCCCAAGCAGTTGAGCAGGATCGCCTTCCGACGAATAGCAGGTAGATCGGAGGCGCCCGAAGCAATCATGTAGTTCTTGAATGCCTGAATCCATTCCTCCCATGGGATGTCCGGGTGTCCAGGTGAAGACAGGAACGGAGGTGGCGGTTGTAGCCCCGAAATACTCATCGTGGAGGAAGTCTCAGCTGAGTGTCAAGCCGGTAGCACATGGGTTGGTGAATCTTCGTCGCCAAAATATGTTATATCGTGCATAATGATTATGACAGCATTAGCGAAGACATCACTGTTTGTTCTATCTTCTTCCTTCTCCCTGAGGCGGCCGCCAAGCGCGTGCCATCTCACAGCGCCGTCGTCGGTAGCGACGCCTTATATAACAGCTATGTCGTTTGCTTGCGCAAGGTGAAACTGTGCCCTCTTACACGAGATATTTTTCTGGCGTATGTCGTGGTTGTAGTGTGTCACTGATACCGTTAATGTGGATGGCAATCGCCGGGCGGATTCCAAGGGCGGACGTATCAGCATCCCGAAACTCACCACGAAAGCGCGGACAATTTAGAGTTTGTCCTTTTAGTGCGCCAGGGAACGCCGGTTGTGGTCCAAAGACCGAGTCAGAGCTGAGAGTCGATAACACAACGAAATATGTTCTCAGTTAAGGCAGTACAAACATCACAAACACATACACACTCGGCTGGTACCAGTTACAACTTCACAATATAACCCAGATGGTGTTAACACAACGGGAACTACACGAACACATCACGCACTACAAATGCAAGCTCATGCATTACAACTTATTCAAGAACAATTAAAGTCCTGAATGTTCAACAGCGTATCCTGTCCACAATTCTTGGAAGGTACTTCAATGCTTCTCTTCCAGGAAACACTCACGCTAACTCCAGCGCTGACTGTCGTTGTTCCTTCCGACGTCGCAACTTGTCTCGGCTCACAGGGCGTCATCATGCGATTCTTCCAGATCGACGATCGACTGACCGCACAACATCATAAACACGTCTTCTTCGGCTGACGGAGCCATACTTAGCATAACTTCACCATCTCCGGACCGACTGACTCCGTCGTCGGTGCACGCTTTTATTTCCTCTCCTCGGCGTTCTAGAAGCGTCGGAAGGGTTCTTCGGCGTGCAGCACAGCCAAGGCTAGGGAAAGTTCGAGATTCCTCTCGTCGGTTCTACTCACGGCGGCGTCGCTCGGCGTCGCGTCATGCTTTCCCTCTAGAAAGTTCCAGGCTTTGCCGAGCGTTTGATCTGAGACAGCTAGTGGGCGAGGAGGATGCGGCGCGTCGGCGTCTTTTGATACTTTTTTTGCGCTTCTTGGGCGAGCGGCTGTCGCCGTGCTATCCCGCTGCCGTTTGAAAGTGGCCGCGCGCGCGCTTTATTGACGCGCTCGTTTGTGACATGGTGGTTCGAAGTCCGACAGGCACTCATTTCAATTCTATGGAGGGTGTGAGGTATTGATGTGCTTCGTCCTGGCTGGGACGGCATTGCCTACCGTGGACGTTGGAAATTCAAGCCACATTCGCAAGAGGTTGCCGTGCTCGTCACGCTCGGTGTACCACAAGGTGCCCCTGTTTCCATTAACGAGGCCATCGCTTACGTCGATGTTGGCCGTGATCATGTACGCCTTGCTGATGATCAGGTAAATTGAGGCCGGCAGGCTACCCAGGTCGCTTGCGTTAGTGTTGGCCACCTTGGACAGTGCATCCGTGTATACCTGCTCGTTCTTATAGCCAGTTATGTTATCACATGCGGGATGACATAACACATTGTCCGCAGCGTCGAGACAACGTGAGTTACAGCTTTCGACATCCGCTTTGCTGTAGTATAGCCGTATGCCGTCAGGGCACTTAGCGGCGGCTTCTTCGCGTGTCACAAAGCGGCTCTCAGTCAATCTGGCGTCATCCTCGGTCAGCATGAGGCCATCGGCCAGCCTCATAACAAATTATGACAGCACTGCATCATTCTAGCTTACCACGTGGACAAGTGGATGACTGCTGCGTATGGAGAGCATGCGTACAATCTCAGGACTTCGAGAAGCAGTACCTTAGCAGCCCTTTGTTCCTCATGCGGCTGCGCTCCGCTCTCCCATCACTGTGAGATTCCTTGACGATATCGTCACTGGATCTAGCGCGAAATCAACGAAGCCTTCCATATCAAGAACAAAGGAAACATGTGCGTCAGCGAGCCTTCACTTTCTCTCCTCGAAAAAGAGATTAGGTTTTTGAGCTGTTAACGTGGGCCTTTTGGACTCGTGGCGGATTCATGTTGCATTTCATCATTTTGCGCACGTGATGCTTGTTTTCTTTTGTTTCTTTTAGTTATGTTTCTCAGCCATATTCCGGTGTAATAAAGTTACACACAGATGTTCGTCAGCGCTTGTGCTGTGTGGTCACTTTTACAGCGAAAGCTGTTATGAGATCATTTCACCGGCCCTTTTTCGCGCCGTAGTTGTCCGCCGCCGCCGGTGTCCGTAACCACTATAGCTCGAAATAAGAAAAAAAAACGAAATAAGAAAAAATTTCTTGGATAGAACGGGGTTCGAACCTGGGCCCTCTGCGTGGGAGCCCAGTGTTGTACCTCAGAGCCATGCCGGTGCTTGGAACTGCCTTGCAAGAAGACGCTCTACAGGCTTCATGTCCACAAGGAACAACATTAACATATGTAATTTAGTGTGGTAGAAGAGTGAAATAACAACCACGCACCACACAACGCGAATTCTGTAACCAGGCGTCACACAATGCGAATTGCGCAACGAGTGGGCTGTTGGATGCTTCCAACCCATTACAAGGGGCTCTGCAGTAATTATTCATCGTCATCAGGCACAACACCAACAAAGTGCGCATAATGCCCACATGTTTTTAGCGGGTGCCACGGCTCTCCGTTGAATGACGAAAAATGGCATAGGGGCTGTTTTTCTATGTCACAGAAATTATGATGAGGTATAGCGTATTGGGTTCCTCGCAAGTGCACTTGCATTGGTTGCCAAGGAAGCCCATAAGCCCATCATCCATTTCCTCAGGGTCTCAATGAAGTTCTTCCCTCCTCTCTCTGTCTCTCTTTCTCACGTCAACGTATGTTATATTGCATGGTGGGAGAGTGAAATAGCGACCGGGCGTCACATAATGCGAATTACGTAACTGGCGATCCGTTTAAAGCTTCCAACCCATTACAAGGGCTGAGCCACAACTCTTCATCGTCATCAGTCGTTACGTAAACAAAGTGCACATAATGCCTTAAATATGTGTAGCTGGAACCTCGCTTCTGCGCACAATGATGAATAATGGCGTTGTAGGTGCTTCCCAACTTCACAAATATTGTAATTTATGGCGTAGTGGGTACCTTGCTAGTGTACTTGTATGAGTAGCCCCAAGGGAGTTTACAACGGGCTCTAGAAATGCCGCTCTTCCAGCTTTCGCTGTGACTGTGCTGCGCTTTCCGCACAGGCCTGGCGTTTTTTTCTTCATCCCGTTTTTGCGCTGCTCCCCCACTGCATACTGTACACTGGCCCCTCAGAAAACCCATTCTAGGATAGTTTGAAACGGCCACTGTTACGTGCACAGTCGTTCGTTACCATGCGACACGGTTGAGGCATGCACCGAGAACCGAGCCTGGTCTAGCAGTTTAGAAGGCGATGCGCACGGGACCCGATTACGCTAGCGCGTTCTACTCTTGAAGGCGAAGCTCAAGCGTGTTCAAAGTTTTTTTTTTTTCACGTTACTGAGCATGAAACCTAGGAAAAGAGTCCATAATCATCAGATTTTCATTGAGCTAGAATGAGACCATCGCAAGGCACATTGCTATCGCCTTGGTATTGCCCTTCGCCGTTCGTGCTTCCTGGCACTCTTTGTAAGCAATGGCAAACAACAGACTCCGATCAAAATTGGTTTGCTAAAGCCGAAACGGCCACGAGTGTTGGGCTGTATGCTCTCCAGTTTGGCGTTTCTATCTGTCTATTGAACATTTATATTCACCACAATAATCGAGAATTCGGCACAAAGCCGTGCCGCGAGGGCGAAGCATGGTGAAATAAAACGATCTCTCCGAAAGAAGTAAAACCAAATAAAAAAAAGGTTGGTGTTTCGGCGCCCGTATGGGTCACTTCATCACTACATAGTAAACGCAGTGTCATGGCTCTTGTTTAACCGGACACTAACATGGAAGCGATTTTTCTCGTACTAGTAAACTACTCTTTCACGATTCCAAAAACACCAGACTTCCTGCGAGAGGACGCTTCGTAAGCGAGAAAACGCGCGAAAAGGAAATGTACGTGGCGACGCCACCGTAAAGTTCCCGCACTAGTCGCCGTCAGAGTTCTTCAATCATACGAGTTGCGAAATTCCCCGTAGGCCCAATGTATCAAAATCCTCTTAATTGTGGCGTCATCTGTTGACCAAAAAACCAACTGAAAATTGGCCGCGTATCTGTGTGCTACGCTGCAAATCCCGCCGAAAGACGATAGACAAGCGCTGCGTGAGATATCAGCGCCATCTGGCATACGTCGGGAAACATGAGCTTGTACAGAGGGTTTCCTTCTTCCGTGACAGAAGGCGTTCGTCGGTTCGTCGGTTCGCCCTTCGGTGCCCAGGGTAGCTTGTAATGAGGAAAACAACCAGGGGGACTCATTGACAGGCGGTATAGCGAAAAACCAGAGAAAAGGTAAAAGAAGGGAGAAGGCGCGTGTTGCAATTAGTTACATAAACATGCAGGGTGGCAGAAAAAAAGGCAAAATGGTTAGAGATTGAGGGACAGTTAAACAAGGAACAGATAGGTGTTTATGCGGTTACAGAAACACATCTTAGAGACTTCGAAGAGCCACCACATATTGACAATTATATTTGGGAAGGATGTAACAGGATCACATCAGAAAGGAGAGGTGGGGGTGTTGGAATGCTAATTCATAGAAGAACAAAATGGGATAGAGTGAAACAAACGTGTTCAGAGCACATATGGATTTCGGGCACAGTAGGTGGAAAGAAAACGTGGCTAGGTGTAGCTTACTTGTGGACGGGGAATAACTGCAGAGAAAAGAATCTGGAGATAGTGAAATGCATAAGCAACGATAATAAAGAATTTGGTCATGATGCCCAAATAATCCTTCTAGGGGACATGAACGCTCACATTCATGACCTTGACGGATATTCAGACACCAATGGCAAGTTATTACTAGATCTCTGCGAGCAACATAGTCTTGAGATAGCTAACGTTGGGCCTAAGTGTGAGGGGCAGATCACGTGGGAAGTTGGAAACAGGCAATCGAGCATTGATTATTGTCTCATGACAGAAGGAATATATGACAAACTTAGAGAGATGAGAATAGACGAGGAAGGCATTAACAGCTTGGGTAGTGATCATAGACGCATAATATTACAAATGGGATATAAAACTGAAATTAAGAACATAGAATCAAAGTTTGGCAGCTTGTATCTAAATGACAAACAAATAACAAATATAGCCGCAAGAGTCGAGGAAAAAGTAGACGAACTACCAGGCAAAGACTGGAAGTATAGTGAGCTGCTACGTGTAATCACGAAAGAAATGGAAAAAGAGAAGAAAACTATTTGTTGGAAAGGAAAGAGAAAGCCAAAAAGTTGGTGGAACAAAGAAATCCAGGAGGCGATCGAGAAGCGACGTGAGGCATCACGGGAGCACAGACAGGCAAAAAAGGAGAAGTAGCAAGGACAGCGTTGAAATTAGCAAGGGGCTGAGACAGGGATGTCCTTTGTCCCCGCTGTTATTCATGCTGTACATGGTAAGGATGGAAAAAGCGCTAGAAGGTAGCAACATTGGATTTAATTTGTCACACAAACAGGTCGGCACTATGGTTGAGCAGAAGCTTCCAGGTCTATTTTATGCTGATGATATTGTCTTATTTGCGGACAGTCAAGATAATATATAGCGACTGGCAGATATATGCGGAAGGGAATGTGAGGCTCTAGGACTAGGATTTAGTGCAACAAAATGTGGATTGATGTATTCAATGATCACGAAGATCACGCGGTCTTAATACAGGGCCAAAAAATAACGAGGGTAAGCGAGTACAAGTACCTCAGAGTATGGGTAAATGAGGGGGATATATATATGGAGGTACAAGAGAAAGCATCGGTAGCAAAGGGAAAGAGGAATGCTGCAATTATGAAGCACACAGCTTTATGGGGATACAATAGGTACGAGGTGCTTCGAGGGCTGTGGAAGGGTGTGATAGTCCCGGGGCTTCCATTTGGGAACTCAGTGGTGTGCATTAAGTCAGAGGTGCAATCGGGAATGGATGTAAATCAAAGGACGGTGGGCCGCCTCGCGCTGGACGCTCACGGGAAGACGACAAATGAGGCTGCAAAGGGTGATATGGGATGGACAGGCTTTGAAGTGAGGGAAGCTCAGAGCAAAATGAGATTCGAAGAGAGGCTGAGGAAAATGAAGAAGAGTAGATGGGCAGAGAAGGTTTTCAGGTATTTGTATAGAAAAAGCGTTGACAAGCAGTGGAGAAAAAGAGCTATCAGGCTCACCAGTAAGTATACGGCTAGCAGTGCGGGCGATATGGCAACAAGGATCATTAAGCGGAAGGTCAGAGAGGCGGAGAGGACTTATTGTATGACAGCGATGGAAAAGAAGCCGGCTGTGAGTAACTACCGAAAGGGAAAAAACGAAATAAGGAGGGAAAGGTTTTATGATAATTCAAGGGGAAGCGCTTTACTGTTTGAAGCAAGGTCGGGCTGCCTTAGAACGCGTAGTTATAAAGCGATATTCAGTAACGAAGAAGAACAATGTACATGCTGCGGAGGAACTAAGGAAACGATGGAACATGTACTGATTGAATGTGGCGATATTCACCCAGGTATACGAGTGGGCACGAGTCTACAGCAAGCCTTGGGTTTTAAGGACAACAACAACGGAAAGCTCAACACGTCCGCGATAAAAATAGAGACGGCTAGAGTATTGGTGGCAGAAAAGTAGAGATAAAGTACAAAAATAAACAATGGGGAAAAATAAGGTCATTCTGCCTTAAGAGGTAGAAAGATGGACCGTGAATTTATATTTTTTTGGTATAATAACATAGATTTAATCAATGTAGATAAGGTATTAGGCCTACATGAAACAATGAAGGTTTTTTTTTTCTTCGAGCCTGGTGGCAGACATGTCACCGCCCCGTTATAAAGGGGACGCTCATAGCATCCATCCATTTTCAACGCAGTCGCACTTTCAGCGCAGCCGCCATTTTAAGCGCAGCTTAAGAAACTAGGGTCTTTAGAATTACGTATCTATGTATTTTCTGGTAAAGGAACACACTACCTAATATTTGCGTAGTGATGTCGCGCCTTAGTTATGCGCAATGTTTGATTTTTGATCCACAATGTACACAAGTATGAACCTACAAACCAGTTCAAGATGGCTGGCCCTTGGGCAAGTGGTTCAAGTTTTGCCAGGCGGCTGAAACGGGTGACCGACAGACAAAAAGACAGACAGACAGACAGACAGACCAAAATTTCTGCGTTTAAGTTCCCCAAGAAAGACTATCGTCTTAAAATAAACGCTCGCGACGACGCCAGAGCTGCGTGCGCGATTCAGCACCTTGCGAGGAGCGCACGCAGGGGCGGCGCCGCGGCAATCTAGTGTTTTGCATTGCTGCTCCCAGGTGGCGCGACAATCTGCACAGATTCGGCCATGGACATGTCCGGGTGTTGGAACGCAGTTTCGCAACTGGTATGACTGGAGAACTTTGGTCGCTGTGACGTCATAAATTTTGCTGGCGTCTACTAGGGCCTACGAAGTCCCCAATATGTAAAAATAAAGTACGTTGTCTTCTGGGGGAGCAGGAGACTTAACATACCAAGTTTCAGAAAATGTCGTTGAGCCAATGTGGCCAAAAGGGCAAAAACTCTTTGAAATCCGCGACGTCACCACCGGAAATTTCGGCGGGAAATTTGACAGTGATGCTTCTGACATTGATTTTCTCATCTGTTAGTAAGGCTACTGCGGCGAAATTAACGGCATAGACTACAGATTACATAGTATGTTTGTCTCTGTCTAAACTAATTTACTGTTAGACGTTAGTGTCCTTTTAATGAGAGAGATGGCCAAGTGACCGAAACTGACACCGAGGATTAATGCCCAGCTGCCTACGTTTAAAATTTTGCTCATACACCTTGCGCATATTTGCTGAATCTTCTAACCGATGTGATCGGACGCGCTCCAATATGTACGCTACACGCCTTAAGTATCATTACTTGAACCTGTGCTGTTGTTTTCGATGGAATATCCTGGCGTTTCACAGTTGCTTACATACGCTTGCCTAAAGAAGCTCGGTTCACTCACACAGAAATGTGCATACGTTTGGCACAGCATAAAGAAAAGCATAAAGACATTAATTGACCCCCATGCTTCGCCCTTTCCATTGGTGACAAACCATAATTTTTTGTCTACATCAATTCATTTCAATTTGCGGCACTACTACTACCACGGAGCAAGAATTCTTGAGGAGGCGAAACCGCGCTCGCTCGGGCGCCCTAATAAAGTCACGAAATCGGGCACAGCGCTCCCACGCCCTCTGTCGTGAGAGTCCGCCAGCGGAGAAGGAAAAATGCGCGCGTCCCTCTCACCGCGCTCTCCGACGAAGCTCGTCGGTTCAAGGCCACTCGTCACCGATTCGCCGTTCGCGCCCGAATGGGTGTGTTTTAACGCGACAGCGTTAACGAGCCCGTTTCGCAGAAATACCGGTGTCGGCGTCGGTGTCGGCGAGGCTAGCAATTGAGAAGGCGATGCGCACAGGGCCCGATTACGCTATTGCGTTCTACTCTCAAAGGCGAAGCTCAAGCGCACTCCAAGTTTTTGCGGTTAATTAACGAGAAAAATTGCGTCACATACAGGAAAATTACCAGCGTGATATATTTTGTACAACGTGAAATCTATAATTTTTGATAACGTCAACTCAATGAGTTAGGTATAATTTATTTCAACGAATGATGGGACTTACCCTATATGCCATCAATTCAGATTTAGGTTGTTGCGGCGGCCGCATTTAGATGGAGGCGAAATGCTAAAGGCCCGTGTGCTTACATTTATGTGCCCGTTACAAAACCCCAGGTGGTTGAAATAAGATTGAGGGCACGGCGTCTCGAAACAACACTGGCCGTTTCGGTTTTTCAAGGAGAACTTCGCCACCAAGTTCTCCATAATAGCGCCGCCTGTCTATGTCACTGTCCGAGAAGTGCTTCTCGCAAACGTAGTCACGAGGCGTCAGCTGTCGGTCATTTCTTGGTATGGCGCGAGCCCACGCTTCCAACCTCACTGGGTCTCTAGGAACTTTGAAGGTAATTACCTTCTCCTTGCAGGACGCGTACCCACTGCTGCAGTTCGGCACGACACATTTCCGCCCCATCCTGAAGTAGCACTGGTCGAAATCTGCAAAGCACTCTCCTTTTTTCGCGGCGTGAAAAGCGCGCGCAAACATCGAGCAGTCGGCTCCGCCGGCGCAACGCGCGGAAGCCACTGAGAGCGCTAAAGAGAGAAAAAAAAAAAAAAACCAGCAAAACGCCAAGGGAACTTTCCCTCCCAAGGCCACCTACGCATGCGCGCGCAGAACATGCGAGCGAGGAGCGAGGGGCGTGTGCATGCGGCGGCGGACGTCGTCTGCTCATGGGCCGCTACTAGCAGTTCGTTTCAAGCGCTGTACGGCCTATAATTCCGGCAATATCGATTAGTAACTGCAGCTAAAGTATGTCATATCTACCTATTGATGTTACAGACAGAAATCTTAGAAATTTTATAATGTATGAGGAGCTATCACGATTTTTATGCGTCGCGCCCATAGAAGAGCATGTAAAAGATGGCAACAGGCCGAAAGCGTCATCTGTCGTGCTTCGGCGTAACCGCATTCCGGCGTGACGCTATCGCGCCGCCCTCGCGCGCTGCCGCGGCCGAGAGATTCTCCTCCTCAAATACTTCTTTCTCCGTGACTACTACGCTACAGTTATATACATCAATTAATATCCCCTATGCTTTTCTTAGGTTAATTGCCTGTTATATTCATATGGTTGTGCCTAACAAAGAAACTAGTCTCTGGAAAACTGTTTCGTTCTTTCGTTCAGAAATGTACGTATGAAACGCGTACGTCATAGGCGAGCCCCCACAGCACCGGCCGCCCCACGAAGACAGCCCGTGCTCCCAGCGCGAGCGCCTTGACCACGTCGGCGCCCGTGCGCACTCCGCTGTCCAGGTAGACCTCCATCTTGTCACCCACGGCGGCCACAATCTCTGGCAGGACGTCGATCTGCGGAGATGGGAAGAACATTCTTCAACTACGCTGTCTCTGTCAAAAGCTGTATGAGGCGCAAAGGACGACATGGAATCGAAACAAGCTCAACGAAATGTACCTTTTCATTTTCATCCGCTCGTTCACGTGTTTCGCGCCTCGATTTCAATGCATTAGACTGAGAAGAAGAAGATGGATTTCGTTTTCGAGTCGTCTTATGCAATTGAACGAGTGACCGCGTGATTTTATGCGTCATTATCGCGCCGCACCTGCCGGCCTCTCTGAAACGCGCACTCAATGGGTTTGAGCTGCGCATTCCGCCCTGCATTCAAATAGGGAAAGAGAGGAACTATTTGAAATCTAGCGAGGAATCTTCCTCGCCGAGTAAAGCCCTGAGCTCAGGACACCAATGAATCGTGTCATAGAGCGTGCCAACTGTATTAGCCTACGCTGCCGCTCGAATAACGAGCGTGTTCCTGGAGTGTCCGAAAAAGCGCTGCTACCATGCTGCGGACTTGGATGATCGTTGGATGTCTTTCCTGGAAACACGGGGTTGCCAACGCCTGGTGACAAATTCCTATGAAAAGCGCAATTGACGACCACGTTATTGCAGCCGAAGACACAAGGTGAGCAATACGAATTTCTCAGATCGGAATGCTTCTTCTCAGAAAGGAAAGTGTTGATCCCGGGTTCGATACCCGGACCAGGACGAAGTTTTCATCAGCAAGGAGCTTTCCTTTCTGAGAAACCCGTATGGATTTCCTGGTGGCTTCGGCTACGATAAGGTGGCCGTCAATTACTCCTTTCATAACCCTTCCACCATCTTGCGGGATTCTGCTGAACTCATTTGAGACCCATTCTCGCTAACAACGCATGGCAAGCTCAGAAATAACATTTGCCAACGAGTATGCAAAGGAAGCCAACGGAAGTATGCCAACGGATATGTGACACAGAAATTGGCAAAACCCCACTATTCACCACTGAAAAAAGTGAATAGATTATTAAATTAAAAAGGAATGAACAAACAGAAAAAAAATAAATTAAGCGCATTATTAATTAACACGTGAATGCGTGCATAAATACAAATTTATAAATACATTAATAAATAAATGAAATAAGTCAATCGAATGCTCACCACTGGTCCACTAAAAATGCACAAAGGAACACATTGGCGGCAAATACCAATTAAGATTTTTGGACAGTCGTAGTCAATATTTGAGAAATACATTATTAAACCGTCAGGATTGATCCAGTCATAAACACACCGCACTTTAAAGCTTCGTTGGTTAACCTTCTATACGAAGTGTTTCGGGCGGTGATTGTCGCTTTGCCTTCTTTTATTGTATGCTTAATTTTTTTTAAGTAAATAAACAATTACAACTGCGTCTGTTGCAATAGCACCACCACTTTCCTACGGCTATGATTAAAGAATAGCACGATGACATGCCGACAATCGCGCATTGCAATGCTAGTCCCCGGAAAAGTGAACACCCACACACCGTTGCCGGCGTTCCGTCCAGTTGTCGCCCACCGTGGTTGGAGACAATGACGGCCGCTGCACCGTGCCTGTAAGCTTGCAGCGCATCTTCGGCTGCGACACGGAGGTGATCACATGAAGAGAAGAGAGAGCATTAAATAAACATGCCCCCTACCCCCTCCATGCTCTGATGAAATATAAATACAGTGAGCTTAAAGGGACACTAAAGAGAAACAATGAATTGGTTTAGATCGATAAATTGTGCTTTGACAACTCTAATGTCGTTAATTTCGCCATCAGGTTTATCAATGGAGGAGAAAATGAAGTTCAAAGTTTTATTTTTGAATTTCGCGCCGAAATCTCCCCACATGACGTCACGGATTTCAAAGTGTATTTATCGTATTTTGACGCCATTGGCTCAAGAAAATTACCCCAAACATGGTATGTTAGGTCTATGGCCCCCTCAGAGGACAATGTACTTCATTTTTACCGATTCGGAACTGTGTAGTCCCTGGTAGGCGCCGTCAAACGTGTGACGTCACGGCGAATGGTGCGGAAACTTCAAGGTGGCGTCGCCACCCACATTATGTTTTTGCGCGTTTTCTCGCTTACTAAGCGTCTTCTTGCAGCAAGCGTGGTGTTTTCGGTATCGTGAAAGAGTACTTTACTAATACAAGAAAAATTAGTTTGCTCTTTAGTGTCCCTTCAAAGGTAAGCTGAAGTATTTTTTTTGGAAAATGAATGACTTTAGAGTGGTTAATCACAGCTTGATCCCTGCTGATTTCGAAAACCGATGTGATAGTCCTCAAAAGTGAACGCAAATAGCGTTAGAAAAAACAGTGGCTGAAGCCGCACGGATTCTTGAGATGCTTCGCGAACGCGGTGTTGCCATCTTCAGTCTTCCGCGTCAGCTGCAACAGCAGCGCTGAAAGAGTGGCCTCCACGATAACCTCCGGCAACGTACGCAGCCGGAGCTAGTCACGGAGGCCACGGTTGAAGATACGAGGGGCGCTTGCTCACATTGCACTCTGCTATTTGTCGTTATGGCAGATATTGTAATGTAGCTGCAGAGCTTTCGGCTTCTCCATGCTTGAACCTCCGGTATATAAACAGTGCTGTAGCACTTAGTTCGGATCAGTGAGCAGCGGTGACATTCCATCGGAGTGCAGTGCGGCTTCGCGAAAGGTACCGAGGATGACGTAGTTCGTGTTAGTTCGTTTTCACGCCCACACTTCTGGGCGGATCAAGACGAACTTTTCTTTCGCGTATTTTAAAGCTGCTGCTGCAACAACCGCGGGAAAAAACTATGTCATTGTCGACAATAAATACGGTCCCTACTAACCACGAAGTTTTACCGAATTCTGAAACCATTTCAGCTTCCCTTTAAGGTATGAGGCCAAGTGTCGGCAATTTTTTTTAAAGCTATAATCACTAGAAATTATTAGTCTACATTATAACGCACATTTTAGGCGCATGTGAGCATTAAAAAAGCAAGTCCTATCTTTCGTTCATTTTTCATAATTAAAAATTTTATAAAATGTGGGCCTTACGCGAAAAGACCTGACTGAAATTCCACTCAATAAAAAAACCTAATTTTTTGCAGAGACATAAAAGAAGCTTTAGCCAGTGCAGTGAACCAAAGCAAATGATATCAATGAATATTAAAATTATAGTGATTAAATAACCAAAAAATTACGCACGAACACTAGGGGCACCTTCGTATAACAGGCAGCCATATTAAATCTTGTGGCACGATTCTACTTATTGAGGTTCATTGCACACCAATTAACGTAATAAGGCAGTGAGCCATTTTTTAATGAAAATATTTATTAGCAAGAACGTTATGAATGTTCGCGTACGGAAAAATGACAAAAATGTAAGTTCTGGGAAAATCAACGAAAAATATTTGAAACAGGTGCAGCGCTTACACAAGGTGATCCTTAAATCCTCGATATTTGTGGCTAATTCCATCCTAGAAATTACTCTTGTGTGCCATTGCTCGAGCGGCAACTTACTTCTTTTTTTCAAGCTTGCTTTGCAGCATCAGTGCCGTGATGAAAATTGGCACTTTCAGTTCCTGTTTCGTAGATGATGAGTGGTTTAACATTTTTGCTTGAATCTTTTAAAAGAAACTGCGCAGACAAAATCTTTATGTAGCAAATTGATGGGTGATAAATTGCGCATTTAACATGACCAAAAAACTAAAAATGACATTTTGTAAAAAAAAAAAATCGCTTTTTCCGCTTGGGCTCATAACTTAAGGTAAGCCTATAACAACACGCTATATCGGGCCAGTTGTTGCATAACTACTTCAAGGACGTGGCGCAAGGTTACGAACGCGAAGAAAACAGAAGGGACGATGTGCGGCACAACCTCTGCAATGGCTCAGACCTTCTATGTTCTCCTTTCAGCCTCTGAACTAGCATTCCGGGCACACTGATTACTTCTTGCGTCAGTGTGCCTTCGGTATTGCTGCAGAATAATGAATATCAGCTGTTCAGCTAGCCCTTAAATGGCGAAGTTGTAAATTGCATATTAATCATTTTCTGTGTATTACTGCACGTGCGCCGAGTTTCGAGCGCTGCGCATGTTTTCAGTGCTTTTATATTAAGAAATCAATTGGTTGGTTTAAAAAAGCAGAAAACTGAGCGAGTTTGTATGTATTCATCGTTACCGGAGAGGGCGCACCGACGACGAAGACAAAGAGAAAAGAACACGACACAAGCGCTCACTTTGGTTGGTTCATAGGTCGGCAAACTCACTCATGAGTCGATTCACTGAGACTCACTCAGGCTCACATCACGCCGTGAGTCCGAGTCTGAGTGAGTCTAGGTGAGTAATATTTTGGTGAGTTTGAGTCCGAGTGAGTCCGCTTGAGCAAAAGTTTTGTGAGTCTGAGTCCGAGTGAGTCCGGTTAAGGAAAATATTGGTGAGCCGGAGTCAGAGTGAGCCCTAAGCGTAAAATAAATTTCGTGAGTGAGTCTGAGTGAGCTCCACCTTTTCTTGCCGACCTATGGTCCTATCTACTCATCTTCAGCATTACTATCAGCCTTATATCGGCTCACGTTTATGCTCAGGTCTACTTACACATGTCTCAACGCACTAGGCGTCATGCCCCACCTCAATATTTATTGATCAGAGGCGTGAGTAAGGTGGTGCCGTGACCTCACCCCCCCCCCCCCCCAATTTTTTTTTCATGGGAAGTTCTTTATGGAAGTATCTAATGCGAGTAGTGAATTTCATAAAAATATCCTCGCTGGATTGAAACCACTGATAACCCGCATTTGAAGTTACAAGATCATTAGGCGCATCGTAGAGCTCCGATTATGTGAGATACTGACTTTAAAGAGCATTTACACCATGATCGAAAAAGCTCATTTTACGCTAACGGACTCATGAGTCGACTCTCTCAGGCTCACTCAGGCTCAGATCAAGCCGTGAGTCTGAGTGGGTAAGGCTGAGTCATATGTTGGTGAGTTTGAGTCCGAGTGAGTCCAGTTGAGAAAAAGTTCATTGAGTGTGAGTCTGAGTAAGTCCAGTTGAGGAAAATCTTGGTGAGTCCGAGTCCGAGTGAGCCCTCAGAGCAAAATATATTTCTTGAGTGAGTCTGAGTGAGCTCCAATTTTTTTGCCGACCTATGGGTTGGTTTAGCTGAGTCCTAGATACCCTGGTTGTGATGTGCATTTCATGTCTGATCTCTTTTCCCTGCACGCGCCGTGAATTGTCTAGGTTTGCGCATGTCTTCAAAAGCCTTTATATTATGAGTACTTCCGAAAAGTAAAATTAGTTGTGACGTTGGCGTTAGTTTTACCCCTCCTCTTTTCTTCGCGTTCGTAGCTGTCAGGGGCGTAGCCAGAAATTTTTTTCGGGGGGGGGTTCAACCATACTTTATGTATGTTCGTGCGTGCGTTTGTATGTGTGCGTGCCTATATACGCAAGCAAAACTGAAAAATTTCGGGGGGGGGTTTGAACCCCCCCAACCCCCCCTTGGCTACGCCCCTGGTAGCTGTATAAGTGATGGGGTTTAACACCCCAAAACCACGATATGGTTATTGGAGACGCCGTAGGGGAGGGCTCCGGAAATTTTCACCACCTGGAGTTTTTTAACGTGCACCTAAATCTAACTACACGGGCCTCGAGCATTTTCGCCTCCATCGAAAATGCGGCCGCCGCTGCCGGGACTCGATCCCGCGACCTGCGGGTCAGCAGTCGAGCACCTTAAACATTAGACCACCGCGGCGGGTCGTTCGCAGCTTTGCGCTACGTCTTTCGAGTGCCTTAGGTAATCCCTTCATGAGTTCCATCTTACCTTCACTCATCTATGCATATTATTTCTTAACTCTTTATTCTCGTCCAGCTCAATCTTCAACTCTTAATTGCCTTTTTCTGTGTCAGGTCATCCTTCGCCAGCTACAGAAATCAGGAGTTTTTAAAACCACGACAGGGACCTTCGGCGAAGTTCGGATTGCAGAAATGACAAACAACGAATGAGCCACCAAAGGCATGTCACTAATACTACACTTAGAAAAAAGCAATGTTTCAACATTCCTTTCTCGGTGGTGGATTGCGAAAAACGGTCCAGTGCAGTGGTACGTTTATTCGAAATTTCTTCGTCGGAATATTGTCGTCATTAACAGTTTAGGTCATATTGATATATGTAGTCGGACAGTCTCTAAAGCGGAAAAAAAACAGTTGAAACACTGCTCAGAGCTGGATACGTGCCGTTATTTTAAGTCATGGGCAGTTGTCATGGTAACTATCACACTCCTACTACGTTTTCTCCCCAGGCCCGCATTCTTTAAAGGGACGTTAAAGAGAAAAACCATTCTTTTTTCTCATATTAGTAATTTACTCTCTCACAATTCTAAAATCACCATGCTTGCCACGTGAAGACTCTTGGTAAGCGAGAAAATGCACAAAAAGAAAATGCGTGTGGCGACGTCACCCTGATATTCCTGCACCAAACGCGAAAGGGCCTTGACGTCATTGATTTTTACGGCACCTGCTATGTCCTACGTTGTTCCTAATTTGTAAAAATGAGGTACATTGACCCCTAAGGGGGCCCCAGACTCAACACACCAAGGTACAGAAATTTTCGTTGAGCCAATGTCGCCAAAATATGACAAATACCCTTTGAAATCTGTGACGTCACGCGCGGAGAATTTCGGCGTGAAATTTAAAAATGAGACTTTCACCTTAACTTTGAGTCCTATTAATAAACTTATGATAGTGAAATTAACGACATTAGAGTTCTCAGAGTACAGTTTATCAATCTAAATCGATTCATTGTTTCACTATACTGCACTTCAGCACCACGTCAGCACCACGTCAGCGCCACGTCAGCACCATGAACGTCAGCACCATAAACATCAGCACCATGCTTACCCCTGAAAACGCCCTTGACGATAACGGGAAGCTCCGAAAGGCTGCGCAGCCATTCAATCTCTTTGAAGGTGGCAGAAAACATGGCGCTCACTTCACGGGAGTGCTCGCCAGCGGCTGTACATCCGGGCCGGTGATAGGAAAACGCAGCGTCCAGGTTGGCGGTACTGGGGAAACGAGAGGTCGTGGGGAGCTACTTTGCCGCATAAATACAGCATTCAAACGCACACGTTTTATTACACCGATCCATTTATCCATCCGTCCGTCCGTCAATCTATTCAGTTTCATTCCATTATATTCATCCATCCATCCAACACGCATGCACACATATGCAAACATACATACATACATAAATACATACATACATACATACATACATACATACATACATACATACACACACGCACACATACATACATACATACATACATACATACATACATACATACATACATACATACATACATACACACACACACATACATACATACATACATACATACATACATACATACATACATACATACATAATACATACATTACATCATACATACATACATACATACATACAAACACGACACACACTATACATAAACATACATACATACATGCAATACATACACACACTAACTACATACATACAATACATACATACAAATTACATACATAACAAGACATACATACATACATACATACATCAACATACATACATAAATACTAAACAGACATGCATGCATACATACAGAAATACATACATACATACATACATACATACATACATACATACATACATACATACATACATACATACAGACATACATGCAGCATGCATGCATGCATGCATACATACATACATACCATAACATACATATACATACATAACATACATACATACATACATACATACAGACCATACATACATACATACAACCATACCACACACACAACAGACAGACATACATACAATACAGACATGACATACAGACATAACATAGCATACATAACATACATACAGACATACAATCATACATCACACACACATACAGACAATCAATACATACATACATAACAAAAAAAATTACATAATACAATACAAATACATACATACATACATACATACATACATACATACATACATACATACACACACACACACACTACATACATACATACATACATACATACATACATACATACACATACATACATACATACATACATACATACAGTACATACATACATACATACATACATACACACACCATACATACATACATACATACATACATACATACATACATACATACATACATACATGAATGCATGCATACATACATACATACATACATACATACATACATACATACATACATACATACATACATACATACATACATACATACATACATACATACATACATACACACACACACACACACATACATACATACATACATACATACATACATACATACATACACACACACACACATACATACATACATACATACATACATACATACATACATACATACATACATACATGAATGCATGCATACATACATACATACATACATACATACATACATACATACATACATACATACATACACACACACACATACATACATACATACATACATACATACATACATACATACATACATACATACATACATACATACATACATACATACATACATACATACATACATGCATGCATGCATGCATGCGGTTCATTTTTCTGGGGGGGCACTTGCTGACGGTTTCGACTATTTGAGCAAAGCGGCTATTTTTGTATCGCTGTTAAGCCCCCCCCCCCCGACAAAATTTCGGGGGTGAAAAGGGAAGAGCGGGCCCCTAGCCTCTCTCCCACTAGGTGAAAGAGCATGCGCTTTCACCTATTCTCTCCGTAGCGTTAAGTAAAGGGAATGTCACCTTTTTTGTTACTGGTGGATGTAGTTTCCCTTTCCTTCCATTGCCCCACTTAATGTTCTGGTAAACGGAACGCCAACCTGATTCCACTGGGAAGGCTGTGCGGGTACTCGTGGCGGCTCACTTTGTCTCCGTCGACAGGCGCGTCAGCGGTGACCACGATGGCCTTGCAGCCTTGCGCCACGGCCCTCTTGACCAGGTTCTCAGTGAGGCACCTCTCGCTGAACAAGTACACCTGCTGCCAGATCAGGCAGTCGGGCGCCTTGGCCCTGACGTCCTCCAGCGTCACGCTGCTCAAGCAGCTCAGAATCATCACCGTGCCAGCATCCTGCGCAGCTGTCAAGGCAAAGAAATATAAGAAGAAAGCATTTGCAGCGGTATCACACACACTTAAACACATATTGAAATGTGTGGACTGTGGCCATGAGCGTTGAGAGTCTACAAAGCTACGAAACCGCCGCTGCGTTTCGTGGTACGTACCGATCTGTACACTGTCCCGTGACACTACTTGTGATGAACGCTAAAAATATTTCCTGTGTGTAATCCCTTGGCATGAACTATCAGCCTCATCTCATCTTTCCCTTCCCTTCTCCAGTACACGGCAGCTAGCCGGACTCGCCCATAATTTACCATACTGCCCTTCCCTCATCACATCATATCCCTTCGCTCTTTAAAGGTGTCGCATGATATAGTTTCCAACGAGCTTAGAAGGGTGGTGTTGGTTTGGGCTAGTTATTTCGAGATCCAACAATCGTGTGCAATGTGCCATAACATTTTTCTTTTGATGAGTAACGAAATAAATTCAACTGAACATGAAACGTTGTGACAGGCCATCACAGGCTTGCACTCGCAGCACTTGCAGCGCATCAGACGCTCACGTTGTGAGATCCAGTGTTTAATACCGAATTGGGTATCACCTGGAAGCGATTTTATTATCAGGCCAGCGCAATTCCTCATCGAGTGGTGATCGATTGTTATAGTGTGAGCTGTCAGTACTTAATTACGTGAACTCAACAATTGCGCAGTCGCAAAAGATGGGATTGTTTAATTTTAGGATTTATTCTGGATGTGAATGCCGATATCATACTTTTTCTTTATTCACACAGCTGTTACCTCTTCATAAGATTTGTTACATTGCTGATGTCGTTTTTTTTCTGGACATTTCCTTTCAGCGAATAACGGCTTGTCTGCGCGCTGATGTTGTGATTACGATTTCTTGCCTGTGCCACTCCGAAAGAAACCTTATCGCTCAGGTTAACAGTATTGTGAATAAATAAGTGGATAAATAATTGAGTACTGCGGCTGATGTTAGCAGTATTGTAAACAAATTAAAAGATCGAAAATTCGGCAGATCGCACGCATTCTGGAAATCACTTTCACGCGAAGCAGTCAGCGAGTAGCAGCCTCTGCCGTGTTTTTCGCTTTCAACCAAGGTTTACGACATGGATCAACCTCTTTGTGAAATTTAGTAGTTGCGCGCATATCTCGAGCTTAATTACCAGGCGCGATGAAATAAGTTAAGAAACACCTGCAAAGGATAGTAAAATATCCGGGAAAGAGAACATAATAAGGTAACGGGCATCTCAATCAGCGTATTTAGTTAATATCCCCATGTTCTCTTTCCTTCTTTCTTTCTTTCTTTCTTTCTTTCTTTCTTTCTTTCTTTCTTTCTTTCTTTCTTTCTTTCTTTGCTTCCCTTTGACACAGGCGACAGAGCTTTGCAGTTATGTGTACGCTTTATTGCAACTCTTCTCAGAACCGATGCTTCACACTTAAACCGGTAGCTTTCTGTTTCCACATATAAGAGTTTCCCTAATTATTTAGTATCGTACAGCAAGCTAGCGCCGAGGGAAATGTAGTGCATACCTGACCGCGTAAAACCTACCTTGCGCCGTGCCGACCTCTCCGACGGGGTTCGCGATCTTGTGGGTCGCTGACGGAGACAAACCAACAGGAAAAGGGACAGCGTGTCCCAGCAAGCTGGTCGACGTCCTGATCGCATCCACGTCCACGAGGATGCGGGGTCTGAAGCGAAACCTGGACCACGAAACCAGGTGAACGAGATCAGAGACGCAGAGCAACGTGAAGCCTACCCGAAGCCGCGTACTAGTCACGATGTAGCTTTCGATTCGTTTGCAAGAACTCCTTACACACGCAAGATATGGGTATTGTTTGAAACATGGAGTTTAAGAGAATCTTAATCAAAACCAACAGATATCGAAGCCAGGGAAGGTGTAAGTGACATTAATTGTACTGTTTTAAGTGTATTGTAGTAATTGCGATATAGATGTGAAGAAACTAAAGTGGACGAAAAGACAGCTTGCCGTCGGCAGGGACCGAACCTGCAACCTTAGGATAACGCGCCCGATGAGCTTCGGATAACGCGTGCCGTGAAGCCTTCATTCGCTCAAAGAAAATGCCAGAAAGATACCATCAACAATGTAACGAATGCTATGAGCTAGCCCATTTGAGTTGCAGCGGCAGTCATGGTCCCGTCCACTTTATCGGGTATTTATGTGGATGCAAACCTGGGTGTGTTAGTCAGCGCCGCTCGTAGCCATGACGGCGAGTGTGGAACACTCTTTTTTTTCCAGCTGGGATCACGTAGCACATGATCTTTGTTAAACGAGTGGACAGCTGACCAATAAGCCCTCGCATAATACCTGGAGGCATTAAGTCTGCCGGAACGAGACCCTCGCTATGAATGAACGAATGAAGGGAAGTTTAGGGGCTCATTTCTTTGTTTCACAGAACCTCAACGAGAACCAAAAGATAGTGAAGCCAGGGCGTCGCTAACTGTTGGTTTTCATTAACTTTGTGTCAAACAAAGAAACGAGCCCTTGAAATTCCCTTCTTTCGTTGAAACATGGAGGACGCTTTGGAATTCGCCTTTAACCCTTGGAGGTGCGTTGTACAGATTTGTGTAGACAACCTGTTTTTCCTTGTTGTGTCAATTATTGGCTTAGGAAAGAGCAAGATACATTGAGATTTTAATGAACTAAACCTCCTGCATAATAAATTTGTCTTCATTCAATGTCATTTTTCAGTGTTCTGTTGCATATGCTCACTTTGCTTAAGGCACTACCATGTGTGAGGAGTCGTCCGACGTGTCGCTTTCCGCGAGGCCCGTCAAAAATATAATTTTTCTTCGCTCAAAATGAATATAATCGAAGACGAAATCGTATTGTATTTCTAGCCCGAGGCTGGATTCTATTTCTGAAAAAAACTGTAGATGTACGACTACAGGATAAATATATATGAAATTAGAATTTAATTAAGTATATTGTATTTCTAGCCCGAGGCTGGATTCTATTTCTGAAAAAAACAGTAGATGTATGACTACAGGATAAATAGATATGTAATTAAAATTTAATTAAGGTTGATTACTATAAAATTCGATTGTCAGCGTATTATGATTTTTTTTTGTTGTAATAGAATATCGAGTGATTTGGAATATTGTTGTGTGAATTTTGCGTATTTATTGACAATTCTTTATAGGTCGCGTCTGAAAGTGTTAAAAGTGAAACGCGTTAACATTATCGGGTCCCGTCCTCATCGCCTTCTCAATCCCCTGCCATGAGTCGCCTCCCTGTTGACACCTTAACCATGCCGGGAGGAAAGCAACGTTTGTGCGAGTGACACTGACTCGCCTATAGGACGCCGACTGCAAATACAGTTGCAAAGCACTCACTACGCCATAATTCACCAGTTTGCGACGCAGCAAACTATTCATCACGCGCATGTAAGCCAATACGTGCACCTACATAGCTGCACGTTTTGTTGATGCTGTGGTTGATGATAATCATGACGATGAGTTATGGCTGAGCCTTTTGTGTAATGGTGGGGTAGATTTGAACCCCCAACTCTTTACTCAATTCACATGGTGAGACGCCTGGTGCAATCATACGCTTCTGCCACTCAATCTTACGTCTGTTAACGTCGCTCCTCACGAAACATCGCGCCTTCATAGGGCATCTTTCAAAGCAATTTTAAGCACAGGCGTGCTCATTTCATGAACAGTCGATAAAAATCCGGTCGGAACTGTGGTTGGCGATAAAATTACCTTAACTATAGAGTCATTTGAGTAAAATGTGACTGCGACAAAATGCGAGTGTTCTATAAGCTGTGCATACTCATTAGTAGAAGCGTGTCAACAGGCGCGCCTGTGCTTTTCCGTGGCAGGAGATAAAGTATTCCATGCCAATTTAAATCGAGATGTCATTCATGGTCCCTTAGAGAACGGTGGAAAGTCGCTTTAATACCTATTTAGAGAGCAGTTTTCTTTGAAATTTGTCTTTTGTAACGTTTTTCTTATGTGTTTGTAATGTCATTTTAAATGCATGCCACGGCCCATGGTATGCAGTTATGCGTGACAGGTTATTTAGAATGCAATCAACCCGGGACAAAGAAAATAGATATTGAAAACTTTACAAGACTTCACAAGACACTTTGTGTGGATTTAACAAGAGAAAGACATAACATTTGTAACAGTTGGCGATTTCAATGCAGCGCACAAACACTTACATATGTGCTTCTTTCCCTAAACAAGCTATAGTCTAGCGTTGCTCTTCCACGCAGGAATACGCCGTGGAACGCTGCTTACGCTTCGTTTCGCCAATTATGACGTCTGTGGTGTAACGGAAGTGCCGGCGTTACGTCAGGCAATGACCTGCCCTTTAGACCACAGTGTAGTCATCGTGCCTGGGTAAGCCCATGAAAACCGCACAAATACCCTAATTACACAATGACGTCTATCCACCTCGTAATACGTGGGTCAAGATGCGACACAAGCAACTACTGGCTGACTACTTCGCATCAAATTGACTTCTCACAATGCATCAAATCTGCCGAAATATTTTTTGCCACTTTCCTGCACTACCCCACTTGCATTAAGACCGTGTTGGAACGCGCGAGAAATTCGGAAATAAAGATAAAGAAATAAAAAAGGCACAGGGTCTCTTATGCATTTGCCCAAGATGACTCGAAGGCGAAAGCCATCTCCTTTTCCTGCTCAGTCATGACAACATCCTAGGGTGACGTCATCACATCAGGCCCGTAGCCAGGAATTTTTTTCCGGGGGGAGGGGCACTTGCTGAAAGCCTTGACTTTTTCAGAAAAACACCTATTTTAGGGGCGAAGCTCCTTTGGGTGTGGGTCTGTCCCTCGTCTGTAGTATGTAGTAGTAGTAGGTAGCCACCACACCTATTTTTATTATTATTTATTTTTGGTAAAAACAAAGACTTCATAAAAATTTCGAGGGGGGGGGGGCCCTCGGGCCCACCCCCTGGGCTACGGGCCTGCATCACATGATGATGACTCTTTGTATCACTCGGGGTGACGCCGACGCTCTCGACGGTCATTTTTCCCGTCTGATGAGGCATCCAAAGCCTTCGCCTTAATAATAAATAACGAACGCCCAACCTGTAAGCTCTCGCGCTGGCGAAGCGCTGTCGCTTGTTATGCTTCACGGAATGGTAAACGTGGGCATATACCTCTGGAAGGCGCGTGTGTTGTCCACGATGGTCTGCTCTTGGCCTGCTCCGATGGCGATGTAGGTCCTCGCGCTCTCTTCCAGCTTGGCCTCGGCCAGACGCTGAATGTCCGCCACCGTAAAAGCCATCGAGACTGCCGCCTAGACGCCACTGCGG
This sequence comes from Rhipicephalus sanguineus, assembly GCF_013339695.2. Classification (NCBI taxonomy): domain Eukaryota; kingdom Metazoa; phylum Arthropoda; class Arachnida; order Ixodida; family Ixodidae; genus Rhipicephalus; species Rhipicephalus sanguineus. Next base: position 88,180,385 of record NC_051185.1, on the reverse strand, counting down.
CAGCTGGCAATACCATGTTTCTTCCTCTCACATCAAGAAGTATATATTGGTTCTTATCAGAGAGACCCTCTGATAAAGCTTGAGCAACGAACTCTTGGAGATGATACACTCAGCAATCGGGTCTTTTATCAGGTACTTCCCTCGAGATAAAGTTCAGTAACAAAAGAGAAACGATAGCAGGTAGGGTTGTTCTAAGAGTAGAAATAAGGATAAAAAATTTTCAGCCTGTTCTACGCCGTGAAAGCCGTCAGACAGCGAAGCTCTAAGCGCGAGAGTGAATGCGATTGGCTAGCGAGACCACGTGGTGTCGTAAATCCTCAGGCTAGTTTTGAAATTCGCGCGCTTACACATACCGATCTTCGTCATCACAATCATCATCATCGTCGCATATCGTCATCTTCATCATTTCGATTAATTTCTTTACTCACTGCAGAAGAACCAATATTTGGGCGAGTTGGATATAGTTACACGTGAGTGATTTTCAGCGCGAAAAAAACGGAGGACAGAGGTGAAGAAGTGACACGAACACCAGGCGCTGTCTCACAACTAACTTCATTAGAATTAGCACAGGAACACGTATCTTAAGCGCCAACACAGGCCCCGCCACGGTGGTCTAGTGGTTATGGCACTCGAATGCTGACGCGAAGGTCGCGGGATCTAATCCCGGCCGCGGCGGTCGCACTTTCGATGGAGGCGGAAATGTTTGAGGCCCATGTACTTAGATTTAGGTGCAAGTTAAAGAACCCCAGGTGGTCGAAATTTCCGAAGCCCTCCACTACGGAGTCCCTCATAATCATATGGTGGTTTTGCGACGTTAAAGCTCAGATATTATTATTTTTAAGCGTCGTCACGTGATCTGCGTGGCTGTTCTAGGACTGCTGATGCTGCTGCTGCTACTACTACTACTACTACTACTGCTACTACTTGGCCGTAAAAAAATTCAGAGCCTTTCCTCTAATCTGAAGATGGAAGCCAGCGATGCCAGCGGCTGCGGCTGTACGTTCTGCGGCAGTGGATTCATGTCGTTTTCGCGCCCATTCGCACTTCAGTACGCGTTGGCGCTCCCGCTGCTTTTCCTCCGAACGAACGACACTCGTCCGTCCCATAGCGAGTCCAAAGGGCAACTGCTGACAACAGCGCCAGTGCCACCTCTACGTCACAAGTCAGAAGGTCACACCGATTGGTTGGCAGTGCCGCCGCCGAGTATCGCGACGCTTGTGAAGGAAACATCGACGGTGGCGAGGAGAGCCGAAAATTGTTGTTCTACACGTAGTTCTGTCCGCGGACGCGATCCGCCAGCACCATGGGCGTGTGCAGGGTTCCCCTTCAAGGGTGGGGGAGGGGGGACGAAGGCGGGCGAAGGTCCATCGCAGCGCCCCCCTCCCTGTTAAGTCAATGTATGGGGTAGACTTTGCGCCCTCCACCCCCCCAACCCCGCCGTCTTAGGTGATTAGGGGAGGCCGCCGCCCCCCTGTCCCTTCCCTGCGCACGTCTATGGCCAGTACCTAGCCAAATACGGCTTCGTTGTAAAAGCAATAACGACAATATTTGAGGTCTTACGTGCCATAACCACGGTATGATTATGAGGCGCGCCTTAGTGGAGGGCTCCCGAAATTTCGACCGTCTGGTGTTCTTTAAAGGGACACTACAGAGCAAAATGATTTGTCTCTTATTAGTTAAGTACTCTTTCACAATTCCCAAAACACCCCGCTTGCTGCGAGAAGACGCTTAGTAAGCGACGAAACGTGCAAAAACAAACTGTGGGTGGCGACGCCACCTTGAAGTTCCCGCACCATCCGCCGTGACGTCACATGTTTTGACGGCGCCTACTAGGGACTACGTAGTTCCTTTTTTTTTTATTGCCTGGGATCAGCAGTACATGAGAACAGCAACATAAGCAACATATGTACACAAATAGCTGGACTGCTTATCCATTACAAATAAATATTGAAACGCGACCTGTCAAATCGCAACAGGCGTTGTTTAGAATTCCTTAAGATTGGCCAGAGGTGCTATTCTGGCCAGTCATGGTGGCGGACACTCTTGTGTAGCCACCACATCTAGAAAACGAGTTATTTGTTCTCGAAATTACACATGGGCTGGTCTTCTATCGGGATCACAATAGAAGCCCGCCATGCGTGAGCGCCGTATACAGTAGAGGCCAGTTACCATTACCTGATCGAAAGGTGTTCCGTCGTCATCTCCTACTGCAGATAGCTGATGCCGTGGGGGTCAAGTGGAAAATCTTTCTTTATTTTTCGCTGTGAAATGTTCCAAAAATACACTCCCTCCCAGCAGTGTAAGCAGTGGTCTATTGTCTCAGGTTGTTTGCATATGATACATTGTGATCCCCATGGCATGTAAAAACCCCTTTCTTCTAAAAAGGTTGAAACTGAAAGTGTACGTGTGTGCAGTTTGAAAAAGAAGCTTTTGATACCTGGCGACATCTGCATTCTTTTGACACATTTGAGAACATTCTGACCTGAACCTGACTACGTAGTTCCTAATCGGTAAAAATGAACTACATTGTCCTCTGAGGGGGACATAGACTTAACATACCAAGTTTGGGGTAATATTGTTGAACCAATGGCGCCAAAATACGATAAGTACACTTTGAAATCCGTGATGTCACACAAGGAGATTTCGGCGCCTAATTTGAAAGTGAAGCTTTGAACTTGATTTTCTCCTCTATTAATAAACCTATAATGGCGAAATTAACGACATTAGAGTTTTCAGAGCACAATTTATCGATCTACACCGATTCATTGTTTCTCTTTAGCGTCCCTTTAACGTGCACTGAGATCGCACAGTACACGGGTCTCTAGCACTTCGCCTCCATCGAAATGCGATCGCCGCGGCCGGAGTCGAACCCGCGACCTTCGGGTCAGCAGCCGAGCGCCGTAACCGCTACACCACCGCGGCGTACTCATTGTAAAAGCAAGGGAAAGTGATAGCTGCCGAAAGAATGCGATGTTTTACAATTGAGTGGCACGTGAACGCAACACGATGTGTTACATAAAGATAGGTTTGTACGACCGACGGAGACAACGTATCATTCCGTCGCTTTTTTTTTTGCTTTTTTTGCCTTTTTTTGCACTTCCCTGCGTAAGATTTCGCACTGTTCTTATATATATATATATATATATATATATATATATATATATATATATATATATATATATATATATATATATATATATATATATGTATGTATATACGCAAGTCATCTTTTCGTCCACTTTACTTTCTTCACATTTATATTCTAAATACTACAGATAACACCCCCTGTACTTTCCTTGGCGTTATTGTCTGTTAGTTCTCATTAATATTGTGTCTAACAAAGATAAACGAGCCCTTGAAAAATCATCTGCTTTCCTTCATATATATATATATATATAAATGTGTGTGTGTGTGTGTGTGTGTGTGTGTGTGTGTGTGTGTGTGTGTGTGTGTGTGTGTGTGTGTGTGTGTGTGTGTGTGTGTGTGTGTGTGTGTGTGTGTGTGTGTGTGTGTGTGTGTGTGTGTTTTTCTTGCTTGTCTATTGATATTATTACGCTCTTCAAGAGCCAAGAAATAGCCAGTGACATATCTATGCGCCAACATCTCCTTAACTTAATATCAACAAACAAAAAAAAGACCCGCTCCTCGCCTTTGTTTTAAATGTATTTAAGGTTCTTTTACCTATATTCTTTTGTAGCGCCGAGTCGCGAGGAAAACCTGGCCCGTTTTAACAGAGAGCTATTAACGAAGTCTTCGAAACAGCAAATTGCAGTAAGTCATAACACTAGACATAATATCGGTGCTATTTTGTTCCGCATAAGCGCTACTTACCCTAAGAAAAGACAAATAAACCATATACTGACATCTGGTACATTTGTACACTGAAACTTGTCCCAAAATCGGAAGCTTGTCCCTGCCGCGTGCGACTCTCTAAAACTGGCGGCAGTAATGATCATTGCGGACTTTTTTAAAGCGTCTGTGTGGTCTCTGTAGAGCACGGGTACTCGAAGCTATGCACCTTTCCAACGAGGACTTCTCGGGGGCCGCCATAATACCTTCTGGGCTATTAAAAACATGCGTGATCCCCTAACAATGCACTACCGAGGCAACAACGCCAGCCTTAGAGCTCCCATGCAACTTACCAGAAAGAAGGCGCTCTCTCTATCCGGTAGAATGGTGTATAAGAAAAGCTACAGGACATTGATAATTGAAAGGCAGCAGATTAGCCATATCGCTTATACATCTGGTAGCGCGGCTGCCGGCACACTTCAGTGCAGTAGGTGCAACTGTATCATTGCCTCCGCGGAGAGATTTGGGAGTATACATTGACGTTCGACTCAATGGGGTCAACGATCGGAAAGAAAGCGGACCTTATCGTTTATGTTCCTCAATATCGTGTTCCGACGGCACGTGTGTAAGATCTGTTCGTTCTCCTAGTTGGTGCTTGCTGAAAGACAGTGTTAAGGCGAAATCTTTAGATGCCTCATCAGACGCGAAAGGTGACCGCCGGCGTCAAACGAAGAGATGCAGAGAAGTAATCACCGTGTGATGACATCATGCGACGTCATGATGACGTCACAGATCGCCAAAGTTTGTGACGTCATCGTGACGCCACTGTGATATCACATGATGGCGTCATTCCATGACACCTTCGCTTGGTGAAAGTTGGGCCGATCCGGGAGGCACTGCAAAACCATGTGAGGCGCAGAAAACTTGCAAGCCACCGATCCCGTAAGCAGTGCAAAATCACGTTAGTTGCAGAAAGCTTTCGGGGGTGGGTGAGAGGGGGGGGGGGGTTAATACACCAATACAATCGACTGGGAAGACAAAGGAGATGGCTTTCGCGTTCGAGTCGTCTTAGGCAAATTCATAAGGGACCATGCGAATTTTTTGCCGCAATTAACGCACAGACACAAACGGAAGGAATTAGAAACGATACGGGCTCCATGCATATGGTATGACAGTCTCTGTCCTCAACGAGTGTTTTGCGCGTGCGTGTGAGTGTTCGCGCAATGCCTGGTGTTTATGCAGCATCTTTAAAGGGACACTAAAGAGCAAAACGATTTTTCTCGCATTAGTAAAGTAGTCTTCCACGATACCAAAAACACCATGCTTTCTGCGCGAAGACGCTTAATAAGCGAGAAAACGCGCAAAAAGAAAATACAGGTGACGACGCCACCTTGGAATTCCCGTGCCATTTGCAGTGACGTCACATATTTTTGACGGCGCCTGCTTGGGCCTACGTAGTTCCTAATCGGTTAAATCGAAGTACATCATCCTCTGAGGGGGCCAGACACTTGACATAACGAGTTTGTGGAAATTTCGTCGAGCCAGTGGCGCCAAAATACGTTAAATGCTCTTTGAAGTCTTTTACGTCACGAATTACAAAGTTAAGCGCGAAATTTAAAAATCAAGCTTTTAACTTGGTTTTCTCCTCTAATAATAAACCTATGGTGGTGAAATAAACTACACAAGAGTTCTCCGAGCACACTTTATCAATCTAAACCAATTCATTGTTTCTCTTTAGTGTCCCTTTAACTATATCGCGCGAGCGTCGACCGCACGCAGTATCAGCGCCTTACAACGGCAATAATATGCGAGACCGGCAGTAGTACGCGCAGGTAGTAGTAGAAGTACTACTGCCGATCTCGCAGACTGTCGCCGTTGTAAGGCTCTGATACTGCTGATACTGTATGCGTGCGGTCGACGCTCGCGCGATGTAGTTAAAAATGCTAGAGTCTGTTCATACCCGCTTGCATGCGTGTGTAGTTCTGCGCATGCGCACATGTGACTACGTGCTTGTCCGCTTGCCAACGAATGTGCGAAACGAAATGTCTGTCGTGCTGGTTGGGCAGCTTTTGATATTTCTCGGAGTCATTGTTAGTAAAGTGCTTTTGTTGAACGTGAAAACATGATTATTTTTAAGAGCAGTGGCACGCACTTAGGCCATGTCGAAGTTTAACACTTTGACCCTATTCACGATGTTAGCCCCTCCTATCTAACTTAGAACTGTTGAGTAGAACCTAATGGGTATATGATGATGATGATGATGATGGTGATGAAATAACTTTATTTAATGCCAAGCAAAGTTGATTCGGGGCGGGCCTCAACCCTGGCCTAGGCATCGGCCGCGAGCCCTCGGGCGGTTTGGGACCAACTATGGGAGGGCCCAGAGTTGGCCTTCTAATGCGGAGATGAGCAGAGCCACCGAGCGCGCCCTGCGGTTCGAGAGTACCTCATCGTGGTGGTGATGGCGTTCCTTCACATATGGCCCGTACCCCCACTGGGGAACTTCCGTGGTTTCTGTGCAATTCGTCGTCTAAACTCGAGCATTTCCATAGCATGTGTCCTAGTGTTGCCCTTGGAACCAAATACTAATTAGGTAACGATGGACGAAGTCGCTCAAACACGGCACAGCAGCGTATATTTATTCATAATGAATAAAGCGCTACTTAAACGGAGACTAAGAACACAGGATGGAGCGCTTACTAGCAACTTAAACTTTTGTTTAGAAAAGAACCTTTATTATTATTATTATTACTCTTATTATTATTATTATTATTATTATTATTATTATTATTATTATTATTATTATTATTATTATTATTATTATTATTATTATTATTATTATTATTATTATTATTATTATTATTATTATTATTATTATTGACATGATGTAAGAAGATGGTGGCGAACAAAGAAGGTGCCAGCTACTTCTTAGGAAAGAACGTTCTTATTTATGCATGAGGAATGCACGTCACCACAAACCAACGTTGTTACCTAAAAACAGTACGAATCAACGAACGACGACAGGAATATAAAGATGGTTTGTGGTGTCGTACATTCATTCCACCCATATATAAGAACGTTGTATCCTAAGTAAAATTTTCAGTTGCTAGTAAGCGCTCCGTCCTTTGTTCTTTCCTAGCCTCCGTTCAAGTTGCGTTTTTTTTCATTATGAACCTATATCAACATGCCCAAATGGCAGTTATCGTAAAGGGTATATTAAATTGCGTCTAATGGTTCGACTGGCATATCGATAAATGTGGAAGTGCATGCGTGAGCAAGCCTTCGATTATCTTACATAAAGAAGAAACGAAATGCCTAAACAGTTAGGTCTCACGTAGAAACTCGCGTGGTGCAGAATTGACAGGTGACGCTATCATGTCTGTGGATGCGAAGATAAATTTTGTGTCTGTTTTCTTTTCCAATGACAACATCACTGGTCCTGATGGTCGAGACAAATCGATATGTAAGTGAACGGTACAGACGTTTAGACTATATGCACTTCAAAAAAAAAAAAAAACGCCTGCTACACACCCGGCTAAAAAAAGAAAGTACACAACAATTTCACAAAACGCTTTGGAGTGGGAAGGCTTCATTTTAACTTGAGCAAGTAATTAGCACGTAGAGCGGAGGGAGTACATTCACTCAAGCTGAACGTGCATGGAATGCGCTTATGACGACAAGGACGAAAGGTCGAGAACAAGATGATGAATGTGGGAATGCGCGTCTTCCTCCTTTGAACGCATTCCCACATTCACCATGATAAACCAACTCGACCGACTAAGTTTATCAACAAACTTTTATTCAAACTGAAGTTGTACGCACGAACATTATTTAACGTTCTTATTCTGGGAAGTAAGCGACCGATCATTTAATAATAATAATAATAATAATAATAATAATAATAATAATAATAATAATAATAATAATAATAATAATAATAATAATTGCTGGGGTTTTACGGGCCAAAACCGCGATGCGATTGTGAGGCACGATGTAGTAGAGGCCTCCGGAAATTCTGACCACCTGGGGTTCCTAACGTGCACCTAAAGTTAAGTGCGCGGACATCTAGAATTTTCGCCTCTACCGAAATTACAACCGCCGTGGCCGGCACCGAACCCGCCACCTTCGGGTTAACCGATCATTTGTCATCCATAATTTGTGCGTGAATAAACAAGCGTGGAATAAATAAGCAATATAAATAAGCATGCAGGCTGTAAAAAAATTATCGCAGCTTGCACTAAGTCGAGGCTGGGTCAATTAGGTAATAAGCTTGGGCTTAATTAGCTAATTAATCAGTTTGCAGGAATTACCCTTAATTTTATTAACTATAGTAGTCTTAATGGGGATGTATCGGTGAGATTTGCTGAGCTGGACCTCACTAGCCACGCTAGGAATTCAACTCAGCTTAATTAGGACTAATTCGGTTTGGACTTCATTAGCTCACTTATGCTCGGGTGTTACCATGGTCAGCTATGCTTAGTTAGGCTTGGCTGTAATTACGTTGGCTTAACCACGCTCATCTAAGCTTAAAGAGACACTGAGAGCAAAACGTTTTTTTTTTTTTTTTCATATTCGTAAAGTATACCCTTCACGATACCAAAAACACCAAGCTTGCGGTGAGAAGACGCTAAGTAAGCGAGAAAACAGGCATAAACAAAATGTGGATGGCGACGCCACCTTGAAGTTTCCGCTCCATTCGCCGTGACGTCACATGTTTTGACGGCGCCTACTAGGGACTACGTAGTTCCTAATCGGCAACAATGAAGTACATTGACCTTTGAGGGGGCCATACACTTAACATACTAAGTTTGGGATAATTTTGTTGAGCCAATGGCGCCAAAGTACTATAAATACACTTTGAAATCCGTGACGTCAGGCGGGGATATTTAGGCGCGAAACTTAAAAATGAAACTTTGAACTTGATTTTCTCCTCTAGTAATAAACCTATGCTGGCGAAATTAACGACGTTAGAGTTCTCAGAGCACAATTTATCGATATAAACCGATGCATTGTTTCTATTTAGTGTCCCTTTAACTTGACGTGGCAAAGGCAAGCTGGGCATGATGATGATAGTTTTCTTTCTAAAACCTCGAGCATAAGAGCTCTGCTTTAAGAATACAGCATGTGGCCGGCGTAACCGTAGCACAGACTTACCGCGAAAACGATCGAAGGGCGTAGACAAAAAATAAAAATAAAAAAAGCTTCGCGGCACAACCGACAGGCACGCTCGACGCGGTCACTTCGCGTCGAGGCGCGCACGGAGTGTACGCATGCTTTACTGCGCCGTTCTACGAAATGCAGCTATGACACATAACACGCCAGCGACGCACAGAGCTTGGCGAAGCATTAGATAAGTGATTTCTTTTTGGCGTGGTCTGCGCAATTTCTCGGCGATGACAGTATATAGTGCTCGAGATAACAGCATCAGACATCAAGTAAGTCTTGCTGACGTCGTCTGGTAGGTGCTTCTTTGCTGACCAGGTGTGCACAAGCGCGGGTTCACGATTCCTTATCAGCATCGGCGACAGCATTTTTGAAGCACCTCATTCGGCGTACATGACTTTGCAGCGAGGGTCGTAGCCAGGGTGTTTATAATCACACTAACTAAATGATCATTGTTACGATACACTGTTATAATAATAATTGTTCGGTTTTCAAGTCCCAAAACCACGATATGATTATGAGGCACGCCGTAGCGGCGGGCTCCCGAGATTTCAATCATCTGGTGTTCATTAATAACCCGGTGCACTGATATCGCACAGTACACGGGCCTCTAGCATTTCGCCTGCATCGATATGCGACCGTCGCGTCCGGGATGGAACCCGCGACTTTCGGGTCACCAGCTGAGCGCAGTAACCACTGTACCACCGCAGCGGTCACGTTTGCAGCTAGGGTCGTAATCAGGGTGTTTACAATCGCACCACCTAAATGATCACTGCTACAATATACTGTTGAGAAAGGCTCAACACCGTGTCTAGTCTCCTTTTGCTCGATGGAAACGGGGAAAATGGGGGGGAGGGGCTTCTGCGACGAGGTGGGATTCTACCCAAATGACCAGTTTATATCTATGTATGTATGTATGTATGTATGTATGTACAGCCTGAGCTGGCCCCGACTGGCTTGTACTGACGCCAGTGCTGCTAAGTGTCCGCAGTGGCTGACGATAGCTGGAGCTGTCGATAGTGAGCGCACTCTCCCCACCGGTCAGACACAAGCGATAGACAAGTGGACCAGTCAGATCGAGCTGCACCCGCTGCTGCAAACATACCGACCAACCCATCGCGGCGCTCCGGGCGTCAGTCCAAGCCTGTCCAGGCCTGGCTGAGGAGCGTTCGTAGGCGTGCTGACGGCTAGCTGCACATACGTGGTAACCAGGCAAGACGGGGCCGGACCTCCGCTTATATGGATTTTGGGTGAGAGGCACAGCTTCTTCCGCGAAACCTCTGCATTCCCGGCTTTAAACTTTGCCATTATAATAATAATAATATCTGGGGTTTAACGTCCCAAAACCACGATATCATTATGAGAGACGCCGTAGTGGAGGGCTCCGGAAATTTTGACCACCTGGGGTTCTTTAACGTGCACCTAAATCTAAGTACACGGGCCTCAAACATTTTCGCCTCCATCGAAAATGCAGCCGCCGCGGCCGGGATTCGATCCCGCGACCTTCGGGTCAGCATTCGAGCGCCATAACCACTAGACCACCGTGGCGGGGCAACCTTGGCATTATAGATGCATGTCAAGACGTAATGTGCTTCATTTTAACGTCAGCAATTTTTTTTTTAGAGCGCAGCGCTTAGGCGCCCGTTGCTGCGTTGAGCGGCATCGCCGTCGGCGTCGTCTGGCGTCGGCGTAACCCATAGAGCGAACGAGGACGTAATAGAGCGAATGCGGAGTGTGTCGATATCTCGAGCAACTGGCCTCTAACCTCATTTTCTTCCTCCTTCACGCGCGCTGGCCCCGGTCGGAGCTCATGCGCGTGCAGGGCAGGCACGTGCATTGCGGTTGGCTTCGCTTGTCGTAACGGGGCTGTCGGCGTTTCGCTTGGTTCGCGACGCCTGCAATGCACAGAGTGGTGTGCGTAGCACTCGAGCGCTGCCAGTGTCTGTGCCAATATGCAACGAATGTTGCATTGCTACAACTGCGGATAGCCAAAACTTCAAACGCGGTTGACATTGCCCCAACACGAAGCTGCGCTCAGAATTCGCATTAGGCAGTATCGTAATCGTAGGTGAAATTGTCTAATTAGGCGGTAGTATGCATTAGGTTCTGCTTTGAAATGTATACATCTCTCAGAGATAGGCATCAATTAAGAATTGAATTACTAAAATCAAAAATGAATATTTTGATAATAAATCAAGTTACGCTAATTTACCGTTCAACTAGTGAAATATTGCGGCACATGCGGCAAATCACGAATTATAATTCACTTCAAGCGTCATATACACTTGGAACTAATTTTGACGATGACGATGTCTTCAAGATATGAACTCCAGAAGAGCGACAAAATGCGTCGGCTACCCTAAAATATTTGAACTTTGACTTCATGAAAGAGCCTTTAGTTAAAAAATTATGTACAAATGTTAACATTAGTGCCTTTTTTTTTTCGCCCTTTTGATCACTTAACAGAAATTATTGCTGGTGTCGAATTACCTCCCAAGTAGATGCCTTCTCAGATGTAGCTTAGTAAAGTCAAGCTTTGTGCTAATCGCGCTGTTTCCTATTCACTTCTCAGATGATTTGCTTACAAGATTTACACTGCAATATGTACGAACTAATGTAACCACCCGAAAACTGCAGCCGCAAAATTTCGGTAGTTTTTGTTTATTTGTCTTACATAACTTTTCGTGTAAGTAATACCTGCTTATTTTCATTCAGCTCAATGAGCAGAGTTCAACTCCATTAATTCAACTAAGTGACCGAATGAAGGTTATCTTTTTTTTTCGAGGGGCTCATTTCTTTGTTAGTCACAACCAAATGACTACAACAGACCATGAGACAAGGGAAAGCATTGGGGACCTTAATTCTTGTCTTTCAGTGTAGTGTAGTAATTAAGACGTAAGTTGAAATGAATTAAAGTGGACGAAAAATCAGCCTTTCCGTCGGTGGGATCCAAACGCACAACCTTCGAATTATGCGTCTGATGCACTTCTAAATGAGCTACGACGGAAGGCGCCTTCACGTCCACTTCGTTCGGTATTTCAATATGTGTATTCCCTAGGAATGTTAGCCCTGTGAGTGTTAGCCAACCCTGCGAGTGTTATCCCTTGGAGTGTCAGCCAACTATTCATATGGTTGTGTCTAACTCAGTGAGCAAATAATGCAACTCAATGAGCAACTCCATGAGCTGCCGTCGCTGCATGGGCTGCTTTCCTATAGGTTACTTAAGAGTGAGGTTATCTGCAGGAAAAAAAATGGGCAGCCGGAAAGAGAGATTTTAGAGGAAGTGGCTATGCGATGCTTAAAGTAAGGTGACTATATACATTAGTTAGCCGTCAGTCTCTGTTAGTTAGAAAAAAACTTCTGTTTCTTTTCACGTGATGCTTACGTGCTCAGTGCCACTGTTGTCTTCAGGCGTGTATCTTAATTGGCATTTGTATAGCACTCTTGTCGAAGCTTGCTGGGTTTCTATCGGTTCTTTTTTGTTGTTGTTTTCGGCGCACACGTGGGTCTGATCTATATGAGTTTGTCTCATCAAATGAACAGTTGTCGGTACCACTTCGTGTTATATCTTTTTGTGTCCCGTGTGCTTTTTTTGCGCTTACTTTTCCTAATCAGGAATCGCCATCTGGCCTACACCCACACTCTCCTCAGTTGTCCTTCATAGAAGTAATTATTTCATTACGTTAAAGTAAAATACCCAATGGATCGTGTTATGTGGTTGTGTTATGATGAGCCTGTGCTGCGGTGTGCTGTCAATTTTCACGTGCGTAATTAAGTAAATATATTAACGCGGTCCCCGTCATCCTCCTACCCGCCGCGGTTGCCCAGTGGTTACGGTGCTCGACTGCTGACCGGGATCGAATCACGGCCGCGGAGGCCACATTTCGATGGAGGCGAAATTCTAGTGGTCCGTGTACTTCGGTTAAGATGCACGTTAAAGAAACCCAGGTGCTCTAAATTTCCCGAGCCCTCCAATACGGCGTCCCTCATCGTAATCATATCGTGGTTTCGGGGGGCTTTACGTCCCGAAATAATAGTGCACTCTATACTCTCTGCCCCCCCCCCTCCCCCCTCAAGAAGCCATTTCCAAAAATATTTCTTTGATAAGGCCATTGTCTGAGCTAGCGACACGCGCACTTCTATCTTTACCCCTCGACCGCGCTTATCACTGACAAAGGCTGTTACGGCGCTATCGCTCGTCTGAAGAGGCACCCACACGTATCATAATTTCAGATAATGATATCGCCGTAATAACTGCGTCTGTAATCAGACTGCAATGAACGACGCGAATGAATGGTTGAGTATACACTCTTGAACTTGCGTGCCCTCCAACGCTTACGCTGGAACGTGCGATAACTCACGTAGAAAGAGTCGACGCCGTTTGACACGTACCGGATCAGATTGTTGCGACAGACGACTGTGCCGCCACTATCATAGTGCTTAATCGCTATTTGTTTTCCTGAGCCCGAGTTTGTGCGATAAGGAGCTTATACTTGGTTGAAGCTTTCGGCTCTTGCCTTCTTGGCCGTCTCCCCGAAGCGAAACATAGGCTATTAATAATAATATCTGGGGTTTTACGTGCCAGAACCACGTTGTGATTATGAGGCACGCCGAAGTAGAGGGCTCCGAAAATTTTCACCTTCTGGTGTTCTTTAACGTGCACTGACATCGCACAGTACACGGGCCTCTAGCATTTCGCCTCCATCGAGATGCGACCGCCGTGGCCGGGATCGAACCCGCGACTTTCGGGTCAGCAGCCGAGCACCGTAACCGCTATACACCACCGCGGCGGACCCGGCCTCGCGTAGCTCAACAAAAGGCTGGCATCAGGAAAGTCGGCCGCTGCAGCGTGCGAAGCGACCTTCGGGCTGTCTATCGCTGCAACACACACTGAGCGGTAAGATCACGGCTCGTACAAAGGTGTCAGCCGTCTGCTGATCCCTGTCAACATTGGGTTCGCGCGACCGGGTCCGCCCTATCAAAGTATGCAATTTCGGCAGGAGCCCCACAGCCCCGCTCCAGGACCCACCAAGACGGCCGGCGCGTTTCCTCTCCGCTTGAGCCGGCATCGTCGGCTGCCATCGCACGCTTTCACTTTCGCATAGAGCATACGACGCGCACCGCGATGTTATCTGTTCGGATTTTATAGCGAACCTCACGGCGACGGCGACGGCGTAAATGCACCTGGTGTTCTCATATCACTGCTACCGTATAAAAAAAGAAATATGGTAGACAATATAACGAACTAAAACAGCAAGACCGCGAAAGCCACAGCAATGACATTAAAGAACGCCTGCGCGGAAAGCGCAGCACAGTCACAGCGAAAGCTGGAAGAGCGGCATTTCTAGAGCTCGTTATGAACACTCTTGGGGCTAGTAACACTAGTACACTAGCAACGTACCCACTACGCCGCAAATCATAATTTTTGTGAAGTTGGGAAGTACCCACTACGCCATTATTCGTCGTCCTGCGGAGAAGCGAGGTACTATCTGTAAGTCATTATGTGCACTTTGTTGATGCGACGACTGATGGCAATGAAGAATTATGGCTGAACCCTTTGTAATGGGTTGGAAGCTTTAAACGACTCACTAGCTTCCTAATTCCCATTGTGTGACGCCCGGTCGTTATTTCACTCTCCCGCCATGACGTTAACATGAGACAGAGAGAGGGAAAGAACCTTATTGAGACCCTAAGGGAATTGATCATGGGGGCCTTATGGGCTTCCTTGGCAACCAATAGAAATGCACTTGCGAGGAACGCACTATTCTATAAATCATAATTTTTGTGAAGTAGGGAAGCAGCCACTATGCCATTTTTCGTCATTCTGCGGAAAACCTTGGTACCTGCTAAACACCTTTGAGGCATTATGTGCACTTTGTTGACGCTGTGGCTGATGACGATGAAGAATTATGGCAGAGCCCTTTGTAATCGGTTGGAACCATTCAACAACCCACTCGTTGCGCAATTTGCATTGTGTGACGCCTGGTTCTTATTTTACTCTTCTGTATCACGCTACATTACATATCTTAATGCGGTTCCTTCCGACATGAAGCCTGTATGGGGTCTTTTTGCAAAGCAAGCATCAAGAATAATGCACCATATGATTTATTCATGCTATTATGGCTTTATTCGCTATGGAGAAGTCGCATGATTGACAGACATGCTGAGCCACCTCGCTCGACATGGTCTGTCTTTCGAGAAGAAGCAGCTAATGTGCGTAGTGTTGCTGAGACTTTTGACCCTGTTCCGGAGTGGCTTGGACTTCTGGACGCTTGTGTCTGTTTACCGGACTTTTGAAGATTCCATGGACTGTGTGAAATTATGTGTGTTTTGTGCATGTGTGCATGTGAGTGTAATTCTAAAGCGATGAACTATATTGTAATAGATGATGAGATTTGCTGGCATTATTCCCATGCATTAAAGAGAAAAAGAAATCCGCGTCATACTCTGAGGTAGAACACTGGGCTCCCACGCAGAGGACCCAGGTTCGAACCCCGTTGCATCCTGGATGATTTTTATTTTAGTTTCTTTTTTCTTATTTCGCGTGATAGGGGTTACGGACACCGGCAGCGGCGAACAACTACGGCGCCAAAAACGGCCCTTGTGATCTCATAACAGCTTTCGCTGTAAAAAATACTAGGGAGCCTACATGACCGGCCGGTCATGTAGGCTCCCTAAAAAATACATTGAAACAGCGACACCCAACTGCAGGAATGTCAGCTAATGTGAAATCTTCAAAATTTCATGCGTTGACCTGTACACGGTAACGCGAGGTAAACTCAGTCATCACTTAGCCAAATCTATCGCTGACGTTAGCAAACGCTAGCGGGCGTTAGCCATCATTTACCGAACACTAATGAACTTTAAAGGGATGCTTAGCAAAATTTTTGCCGCGAAGATTTTCAGCCAAACTGAAAGATTGGGTGCTGGAATTGATAAACGCTGCCTTCATTTCAGGCAGAAACTGGAGGAAAATAATGAATTTAATGCGTTTTTCACAAACTGCCGCGTATAGCAGCCATGGCGTGAACTAGAGGAGTAGGCGTTTGTTGACGTTTAATGCACCGGAAATTGGCATGCCAACAATGCCAGCCGTTGCCTGCGTCTCTAAAGCTGCTCAGCTCCCATAACCAGTACGACCAGCACAGACAGCGAACAATTCTTCCGGGTGGGGTACAGCCCCTAATAGCGGGGCACATCTTAGCGCCTTTATGGAAGAGGAGAGTGTGATGTAAAGGTGAGAAAGGGAAGTAGCAGGACAGCAAAACGTGCACCCCGTATCCGCCGTGGCGACAATGACGTCACGGCTCGCGCTGGGGTGCAGCCGCCGCACGCTGACAATCCTCCAAAAATACATGCAACTGTTCAAAAATATGTAAAAAAAACTGTTTATTGGAACAGTCGCGTCTTCCGAGTAAAATTTCGATGTTTTCGTCAGTTTTTCCGTCTCTTGTTCAGTATCCCTTTAATGAGTTCTGTTATTACGAGAGTAAGCACAACAGCGCAACACAAGTTTTGAGCAAAATCAGTGGCCTATACTCTTTATTCGCCGACTAGTTTTCTGTTGCAGTGCAGCCACGGTATTACAAACCCATAAACTGGCGCAAGTGTTTTCCTGGAGATGTAGCCTACGAATGCTCGCACATAAAAGAAATTGCGCACAGAATCTCCTTTTCGATTGCCGAAGGGATGCGTACAAGCGTAGACTTTTGACTGCGGAGCTGTTCATGCTCGGCAAAACCCTCGCGTTCGTCAAACCAACATCATGCCGGCGTGCGCTCTCGTCGTCCTCTTCTTCATCCTCTGCTTCGCTCACCGAACACGTGCGCCTGGTGCGTGTTCTCCTGCTGCTCCAATTTGTCCGGCGTGGGATGCAATAAATCGGATGGCCGAAAGAACGAGTAGAGAGCGAGATATAAATAAATAGATAGAAATAGAAAGAAAGATAATAGAGAAAAAGAAAGGGAAGAAAGCGAAAAAAAAAGATAGAAGGACAGGGTAAGAAATAGGCAGAGAGAAAGAAAGAAATAGAGAGTAAGAAATAGAGATAAAAAGAAAGAGGAGGGAAACGTGACGTAAAGTCACGTAACACTAGTCGCGTGACGTATTCCCACCAAACCCATGTCGTTAAAGCGGGGCAGAGACACGGGCTTGTGAGGGCAGCTTCTTCCGAGGAAGTCACGTGACAACTGGTCACGTGTCTTCCGAGGAAGAAGGACGCAAGAAGGGACACGGCCTGGGAGGGCAGTTTCTTCCTCGGGACTCCGAACACTAGCTCCACTGTTGGTTCAGGCCTTGCACCGCTAGTGCAAGCTGCGCTGATTTATTGTAGGAAACTCTGTGGCTACGCGTCCTTCCTTGGAACGTTGTTGCCGGGCGGCATCGCCATGTCGTCTTTCGTCTGGCTAGCGTTCGTCGGCGCCTCGAACAGACCGACAAAAGGCTCATCCCGCGACCACCGAAGCGCGCGTTTGGCATTAAATTTTCGGAAAGTTAGAATTTTTGCTGATGTGTACAATACTCCACGTCGGCTTTATATGTTGTCCCAGACAGGGCTCTTATCCCACTACCACGAAATTCAACGAATCCTTCATAGAGCGTTTGCCTTTTACATTTCTTTTGCACTGCGGCTAAAACACATTCATGTCGTTCAGACATATATTCTCTAACCCCCTACATCGTTTTCCAGGATTGTCAACCTCATTCGGGCAATTATTGCTGAAGAGTCAGAACACGGGCTACCGTAGAACCGTAGAAACTACGCAGGTGCCTTGGAACTGAACAAATAAATAAATAAATACCCCTACGATACGAAGGGTAATGCAAAAACTCGCAGAGTCCCTTGTGCATTCGCCTAAGACGACTCGAAGGCGAAGGCCATCTTCTCGTTCTTCTCAGTCGATGTATTGATCTTCCCCCGCGCCCCGCCGAAAGCTTTCTTCATCAAACGTGGTTTTGCACTGCCTCCAGTGTCGGAGGCATTGCAACCTTCTGCACCTCTCCTGGTCTTGCACTGCATCCGTGATAAGCCCACTTTTGACCAAACCACGATATCATGTGATGACGTCATAATGTGAGGTCATTATGACGTCATATTGTGTCATCATCACGTGATGATAATTTTTTGCATTACTCGGGTTTACGCCGGCGGGCTGTTACGGCGATGGCCAGTTTTCGCGCTTGATGAGACATCTATAGCTTTCGCCTTAAGGATGCCCATGTTTAAAGGGGCACTGACACAATATTTCGCGGCCGAGATAGCCTGCTGGATCGATTTCTGTGTACGTGCGTGCACCATCTGCAAAATATCGACAGCGAAGAAAGCTTGGAAGGTATTTTATATGAATTTTGAAGTTCGCGTGCACGATCCAGCATTATAGGCCGCGCCTATTGCGTTGACACCCTCGGAGGTGACCCGAGGTGACACCCCTACTTCCCCTACGTAACCGTTACAGCCGGTACAACAAGTTATGATGACGTCGTAGCCGCCATTTCGGTTTTGACGCGTTCGCCGCTGCGCTGATGGTGTCTGCTCGGCGGCTGCTCTTGAGTGTCCGCGGCGCACGCGTTGAAAGTTTTACGTTTTGCGACACTACCGCTTTCCCGTTTCCTGCTCCCAAGGACTTCTTGATTTCCCTGGGCTGCAGTGACAGGCCACAATGCCGAAATCCTTCTGCGCTGTTTCCTTCTGCACGTCGAAGTCGGGATCAGGCGTATCGCTGCATGCGTTTCCCCGCGACGAACCTCGGCGGCAGAAGTGGATCGAGTTTGTGCGCGCTTGTGGACGTCAGGATTATCAGGACTGGTCCCCCGTGCAGAACAGTCGCGTATGCGGGCTCCATTTCGAGGCGCATTGCTTTAGCGCAAAGGCGCCGGACTTGGCGTACATGGGTCTTCCGACTCGACCCTGTGCATCGCTCACGTCTGGTGCTGTACCAAGCATCCTTCACGTCCGCGGACGCCTCGCACCCGAGCAGGGTGATGCCTCACTGCCTAAGCGTCCACGACACGAGGTAACGTACTACGTGCATCTGACTTGCAATGTCTGCCAATATTGACAGTGCAGCGAGTAATGACATGTTTTGCCACGCAGACGTGCTCGGCCAGAGGACACGAACCTGCCTTGCCTCTACTAGTGTCGACCGACCTTTGCGCTGGCGGCGACAATGAGAATACAAGTTCAGGTGTGCATTACCCACTCGTCGTGAAAGTAGCCGTAGCCATCTGTGCTTTTTGGCTAGTGCTGAAGGCAATTCATTGCGTCTATTTTGTGATTATGGGGCACGTTTCTTGCGCTTATTTCCTTGTTACAAATCCTGCGGTTTGTCTGAGAATGCCGAATTGGGTGCTTTTTTTTTTAACATAGCAAGGAGAGCGCATAAATCAGCAGAACTGTAAACGGTTATCACCTTATGCAGTGGAAATCAGCTGGGAAATATCTTCACTGAGTAATCCTACGAAATGTTCGCCAACCACGAAACATCATTGAAATTTCGAAATGCTCTTTGTGAAGATTGAGATCCTAACAGGGCCAGCCGACACTAGCCACTATATCTATTTTCGTCATTTTGA
Organism: Rhipicephalus sanguineus; assembly: GCF_013339695.2. Taxonomy (NCBI): domain Eukaryota; kingdom Metazoa; phylum Arthropoda; class Arachnida; order Ixodida; family Ixodidae; genus Rhipicephalus; species Rhipicephalus sanguineus. The sequence goes on along the minus strand of NC_051185.1, from coordinate 88,160,861 downwards.
TCAAAAAAGCTTTATTGTATCTGCATTTTTAGAAGTTATTTTCATACTCATTGACAGCAATCACTTCAAAATTAACCACTCAATGAAAACTGCTAGGAAATGTAAACCTAGCTTTCACCTCTTTTGCACAGGCTGTCGTGTCGCAAGTGTCCACACTCAATGCAACAGGAATACATGCAGTAAGAAGTATAGAACAAATCTTGTTCACCGACACTAAAAGCATGCGCATTTTCTAAGCCGACCCCCGAAATTTGCAAGGCCAGAAAAAAAAGCTTAATCACTGTACTCGAATCTAAGCCGACACCCCCCCCCCTTTCGCACATCGTTCTTTCGAAAAAAACATCGGCTTAGATTCGAGCAAATACGGTAGATGCAAAAGTGCAGCTATACACTTGCGCGGTTAAATGAGCGTCCGCCGTTAGTGACGTCTACGCGAGCCTCGACCAATCGCGTGCGGTGAGGAAGAACGTTATAAAATAGAATAACGAGACAAGGACAGCAGACGGGAACAAGCCCGCTCTATTATAGAATATAGTAGCTGACTGGGCTAGCTGGTTATTCATACTGAAGTTAAACAGCGCAAAAGAAAACACACACACATACACCCACACGGCACGTAAAGCAATAACACACAGGACAAGCGCATGATCAGTGAGGCTGCTCAGATAGTGCGAGAAAAGAGCAGGTGCGTAAGCAAACCATCGGTTACAGTATCTGACAGGCTGCGATGGTTCTTAGAATGCGGGGTCTGCGCAGCAGGCCACTGTGATTGGTAATTTTTATTGCTTGTTTTTAGCTGTTTTTCGTATCAGTGCATCTTTTCCCGTTGTTCATTTTTCCGGTTCTTTTTTTTTTTCAGCTGGAAGCAGCGCTTGTCCTGTGTGTTTGCTTTTGGTGGCCGTGTTATTATTATTATTTTTTTTTTTTGCGCTGTTTAACTTTACTATTATTAAAGGCGTACAAGATCTCACCCCAACAGGTACAGGGTGGCATTTAGGTGCTCCCTGGTACAAGATCGAAAGCGAAACCAGTCATTTCGCTCACTATCATCATCAAACATTGTAACGTCTCCAAAAAAAAATGGCGGCCTCCTGCAATCTCTCGGGGCCGCAGTATCAGCTCTCACGCTGGTTTCGCCTGCTTTTTATAACATGAGGTAACGGTAAACGAGGTCATTGACTGCTCGCACAAAGACTACTAGTTCTAGCCGACCCGCAGAGCCCGATTGCATCATGGGCAGCTGTTGGAGCTCGAGGTGAGCGTAAGCTTTATTCCGATCACAATTCCGATGCTTCAAAGACGCTTTTGACAGTTCGTGAGAGCGCAGCGATTGTTCGCAACCTTGTTTACCCGCCTTCCTAAATAGTTTTTGGCTTTAAATGCAGTGCAATGTGTCCTAAGTAACGAAGTTTCTGCGTCATAATGCACTAAACGGCGTCAATATTTATTCAGTTGCAAGAGGCCCGTGTTCGTCGGCAGGGATCAGAGAGAGTTCTGGTTCAACCGCTGGAAAACCGGGGACACTCCGTGGCAAACGCAAGGAATACATCGGTGAGTAGACTAACAAGCTTTGAGGTTGGGTTACAAAGTGGTCACGTTTGGTCATTTCGTGCACAAGCGCGTGCGACTGAAAGTAAACGGCGTACTGCAGTGCTTCAAAACGAATTATGCAACGTCGCAATCGGCGTGCTGGGTCATCGCTTCCTGGGTATTGTTCTACAACTGTGAACAACTGTTCGCGTGCTGCCAATTTTTCATTGTTATTCACCTGTCAAATTCTGCAGCATGTTTCACTGCATTACATAGCTGTAGTACGGCGAAGCTTATTACGTTTTCCTAGGATTCAGAAGGGATGTAGATTGTAGCTCTATGAAAGAAAGGCAACGACAAATAGTGTTAGGAAGGAGTGCAGTGAGCGGGCTTACAATGATTATGAACTACGAAGGTGTCAACCTTAAACTTGAAATGCGTCCGGTCTTTACGCCCTTCTTTCCCGTGGTACTGTACGGGGAGATATCAGGAGACACGTGAAAATATGAAATCAGAAAGCTGGATTATTTCGAACTATGTTGCTGGCGAAAGGCTTTGAGAATCTCGTGTGCTGTGAAACGAACGAATATCTAGGCATTAAGAGAGATCAAACCTGAACGTTCATTCGAAGCAAAGCTAATGAAAGTGAAATTTTCTTGTTAAAAGAGAGAGCGTGCAAACACGGACATAACTGAGAAATCAAGGCGTCACAATCGCCAGAAATTGTGGTGTCTTGACTTCTCACTTGCTTCCGTGTTTGCGCATCCTGTCTTTAAACATGAATGCGTACCAACTAGCTCAGCTCTCTGTTATTCTAAAATTTTCTTATTTCCGTCATGTCAGACAAGGTACCCATTAAATGGAGTAAAATTTGATGCTAGGCAAACAGAAAAGTAAAAGAACGAATTCAACCATGTACAAGATGGTTACGTAGTATTCTGGAGACTACAGTGGGACGTCTAGGTGAGCTTATGAAGAACAACGGTACTTCAAAACAAGAATAAGACCAATGCTGTAAGCCCTATTTCGTTATACACTGGCACGCCACACTTCGCGCAACACGAAGCGGCATCAGCTGCTGGATAGATAAACCGGTGTGCGGTGGTGAACGTGACTTGACTTTCATATTTAACATTGTTTATTTGCAGGAAAAATGCACAGTTTCCCTGCGGGAGGCAAGGACTAAAGCCTAAAAAGCCCGTTGAGGTCCTGACCCCCTGATAACTAATACAGTCTGCATCAGTGACATTACTTATTGTACATTTCATTAGGTACAAAAAAACTTGCTTGGTTTTTTTACATACTATCGTGTGCATCTTTTTTTTTTCATACATATACATTCAAAATGATCTGTACACTCAAAACATGCTTATTTCTATAGAGATACACAAAAAAAAAGTTCTACGTACGTTAACACATCCTTATTTCTGCATACATACACAAAAATGTTTCACATACATGTTAAAACCTGCTTCTTCTACCTAATATACATTCAAAATAAGTTCTACATACATTCTGCACTAAAAAGAAATCACATTGCTCGAATCAGATCCTTATGTTTTAGTAGCGTGGTTAACAGCAAGAAAAATAAACAGAAAAATCAACTAAGTACACAAACATTCTCAAATGCAAACACCTAAGGGTCCACTATGACGTTAATGGAAAGAAGAAATGATTTAAAATGGCATTTCGATACTTCTTTTTCAGTTTAAAGTCAATTTTTGATTTATGCATATTCGATATTCATATAGAAGGATCAAGAACTTCACAGCACTGTTTAGTCCTTTTCTTACCACAGTGCTGTACAATTTTTCAGGCTTCTGGAACAACACCAAGATCTGGTCTTGGCAGGAAAGCAGAATGCCCGTGTGTTCATTCCACTGTGCGGGAAGGCCCATGAACTGTTATGGTGAGCCCCTTGTTTAGTACCTTTAATGTCGAAAGTATAGATAGCTTGGCTGCTTAATCTGCATAGCGTGCTTGTTTTTAGAGTGAAAACTGTTGTGAGATCACGACAACAAGTGATTTTGGTGGCGTAGCTGTCTGCCGCTGGTGCTGCCAGTGTCCAGAACAGCTATCGTGCACAATTCGAAAAAAACATGGTTGATCCCTTTGGCATAGGAATTGGTGTAACACAAAAATATAATGTGTCTCTACAAAAGTAGTTGAATGTTTACTTTACAGTACTCACGGATTGAAATAGGACAATTTAAGGATAAGTAATGCACATGTTTTTGTTTCTACTGTCTTCAGTTCGGGTCATATCGGTGTAATTTCGACTTGAACAGGTATATCAGAGCCAACATTATCTTTAGAGACCAGATTCGTCGCGATATGACGTGGTTATCTCGAGCATTTGCGCATACAAGTCGTTATACTAAAAATCTTGATGTCGCGTTTGAGTCTGTGAGTACTGGACATTGATATGAGAGCGCTTGCAATATGTCTACTGGTGTTTGGCAGCTATAGCATCGTTTAACGTAGATGCGCTCATGTTGACACTTGGCGGCACATCTGCATCCCGACGACTAACGTCCATGATCAATGATTAAACAAACCTTTGTGGTAGCTGTAGTAGTTAATAGTGAGAGTGTATTCAGAGAAAGCGGTGTGACAGCCAGAAGAGTGATGCTGATTGGACGCAGAACTTGGGTACCTGGAGGAGTTTAAGCCACAATGCAAATGGTGCCAGGCAGTGGCAACATGTGACTATTTACTGTGGAAATGTAGCATGGTGCCACTGGCGGCGGATATTATGCGTGATCCCTCTCTCGAGCAGTGGGAGGCCGTGTTGACTAGCTCAGACCCAGTCGTCCAGACAAGAGTCGTGGAGTGGGCCACACAGGTCGCTGTCAACCTTGGGTTGATGGCCATCTAACACGGAATCGTCGGCAGCTGCTTTCTGGCGAAATGAAGTTTTTCCATTCATCCACGGGCTAAGGTCGCCATCCCGTCGCATGTTAAAAAGTTATTGAACACCACGGCGGGACTAGAGGAAAATGCGACGCGCGTCATGTCTACCCTCTGGGCCGGCCGTGATTTTTCTCTGGGCTAGCGTAAAGCGGGGAACGCGATGTTACAGACAGGCGACACAGGTGCGCATCACAGAGCTATCTTTAATATGGATGGATGCTATGAGCGAGGCCGAGGTAGAGTGTACTATCCGAGGCTTCGGCTAAGGTCGCCACCTCGCGGTGTGTTAGGGCGTTGACAAAATTGCACTTCTCGTATTGGAAATGTGCCGAATGGGACAGAGGCGTAGCAACGACATCTTTCAGGAGCAAATCGCGGAGGCCACGGTCATAATGCATTACTTCAGCTTACTGCTCCCGAGTTGCAGGCTCTTTCAGGTGCTATTCTCAATATCTCAGAGGAACTGAGGAAGTGACCAGAATTTGCATATATTTAATTTAATTTTTCATTTATCGCAAGAGTGTTCCTTGTAAATATAGGGGAAGATTAACACTTCTTGATGACTGGCATTGCTGTTGTGCTTTTTCATAAAGAATTTAAGCATCACACGATACCGATCTCTTATAGCCTAAATGTCACATAAATTGTCAAAGTTTGTAAAAAAACCACAGTGGAGTTGGGCTGTATTGTACAATGCTCATAAAGTGAATGTTGTGCATCATCACTAGACTGCTGAAATCTAGGAACAGCAGACTTAGTGCGACTTAACAATAATTTAAGTCCTTAAGAGTAAGAGACTGGATTCCAAGAGAAGGCAAGCGCATGAGCGGGAGACAGAAAGTTAGGTGGGCAGATTCGATTAAGTTTGCAGGGATAAGGTGGCCGCGTAAGCACAGGACCGGGTTGATTGGTGAAACGTAGGAGAGGCCTCTGCCTTGCAATATAATAATAATATCTGGGGTTGAACGTCCCAAAACCACGATATGATTATGAGAGATGCCGTAGTGGAGGGCTCCAGAAATTTGGACCACCTGGGGTTCCTTAACGTGCACCTAAATCTAAGTACACGGGCCTCAAACATTTTTGCCTCCATTGAAAATGCAGCCGCTGTGGCCGGGATTCGAGCCCGCGACCTTCGGGTCAGCAGTCGAGCGCCATAACCACTAGACCACCGTGGCGGGGCCCCTCTGCCTTGCAGTTGGTTTAGTCAGGCTGATGATGGTGATGATGAAGAATCATTTAAGCGATTAACTACACGATCACTGTTGTACCCATACCATGTTTCTTTTTCTGTAGGTTCTACAGCCACGCTCACAATGTCATTGGCGTGGAGTACATAGAGAAGTCGGCGAGTGAATTCTTCGCGGAGAGTGGCCTTCCCTTTGAAGAAACAACCTGCCATGTGCTGAAGTGTAAAGTCTTCCGTGTAAGTAAGCCTTTTCTTGCCACCGATTGAAAGTGTTACTGTAAAGGGCAGGTTTAGTCTAGTTGATAATCTGTACTATCGGTTTAACTTAATTTCTGAGGACTTAAATCGTACTTGGAGTGAGACACCAGAGTAGAAGACAAAAAAGGTGCAATCTTCCTGTCTTCTTCTACTCTGGTATCTTGTCCCCAGCACAGTCTAAGTTCTCAAAATAATATCTGAGCAATGCATGCATGTTCTGAGGTTTTGCTTTCCAAAACCAGAATGTGATTTGAGGATTTAGAATTAATTTGGACCACCTGGGGTTCTTCAACATGTACCTAAATCCAGGTAGACGGGTGTTTTGCAATTCGCACCAAACAGAATGATGCGCTATGGCTGGTTATTGAACCAGAATCCTTGAGCTTAATGAAAACCAACAGGTAATGAAGCCATAGAAGATATAGGGGACGTTAATTGGACTGTTTTAACTGTATTGTAATAATTACGATGTAAATGTGAGGAAAGTAATGTGGACAAAAAAAACACCTTGCTGCAGCAAGGACCAAGCCTGCAACCTTTGGACAATGCATCCGATGCTCTACCAATTGAGCTACAGCGGCGGTCATTCTCCTGTCCACTTTATTGGGCGTTTATTCGGATGCAAACCTGGCAGTGTTAGTCAGCACCGCTCGTAGCCATGACAGCGAGTGTGGAACATTTTTTTTTTTTTTTGCCGGCTGGCATCTTATCGTCCACTTCACATTTATATTGTAATTACTACAATGCACTTAAAAAAGTCCAATTAACGTCCCCTGTACCGTTCTTGGCGTCATTATCTCTTGGTTTTCTTCAAGGTTACATCAAACAAAGAAACGAGCTCATAAAACTTCCTTCTTTCATTCATTCATAGCGAGGGTCTCGCTAGGCAGACTCGAGGGGCAGACTGCATGCCTTGAGGTAGTATGTGAGAGATTGCTGGTCAGCTATCTGCTCGTTAAGAAAGATCACATTCTACTTGAAGCCAGTTGACAAAAGAAAATAGTGTTCCACACTCGCCGTCATGGCTGCGAGTCGCGCTGATTAACACCGCCAGGTTTGCATCCACATAGATGCCCGATAAAGTGGTTGGGAGGATGACCACCGCCGTAGCTCAATTGGTACAGCATCGGAGGTTGAAGGTTCGGTCCCTGCCGGCGGCAAGTTGTCTTTTCGTCCACTTAACTTTCTTCGCATTTACATCGTAATTACTAGAATACACCTATAACAGTACAATTAGCATCCTCTATACCTTTCTTGGCTTTATTATCTGCTGGTTTTCAGTAAGGTTGTGTTAAACAAAGAAACAATCCCTTAATATTCCCTTCTTTCATCCTTGAGCTTAGTATTGCAACACCTTAGCGGCCTAGCTAATGTGGTGGGGTCACACCATTAGGGTATTTATTGCAGGGTCTACTAAAACACACGGGGACATGAGAGGCACAGGTGCTCACTTCCATGTAATGTTTAATGCTAGATGCTTTGATCTCGTAGATAGAAGAAAAAAAAGACATGCAAGAAAAGAAAGAGCACAACTGATCACTTCATAGTATCAACACATGTGCATTACCAAAGCGCCTCTCACCACCTGCCATCTAGAAAACCTGTTATGACCTTCGTGTCTTCGTGTTTTCATATATTCTGGGCCGAGACACTAAGTGAAAGTAGTATAGTATTCACCGGAGCCACCATTTTATCCCGAAGACTTTTCATTTGCGGGGTAGCATTTGTGAAGACAAGCTTCCCACAATGCACAGCGTTGACTCCAACAACATTACTTGTTCAACCACTGTGCTGCTACAAAGCTTTTGGGAAGGCATCTCAAAAGAACAGTAAATGTAATCTGTTCTGAGAGAAGATTAACACGATCCTATGAGGATAAAAAAAACTAGCAGTTGTTCTGTGTACGAATACAACCGATGAGCGAAGCTCCTTAGAAATGGGACGCAAACGACTACTATGCGCCTGATCTCGCTGCTAGCTTTCATGAAGGCGGTAGGGCGAGGAGCGGGTGGGGAGAGCGTCTGCTGTGCTCGGTGGGCGGGAACGACGAGCGAGTGAGTGTGTAGCGCGCGCAGCGCAGCGAGAAAGAAACAGATGGGAGCGGGGTGCGAGCGGTGATGCGGCGGGGAGGTTTGACGGCAGTGACGGAACGCCGCGTGCAGCGTTTCATTGTCTTTTTGGTGCCGGGTGGGGAGAGCTTCTGCTACTACCTTCGACAAAATGCCCGTAGTGCGCTAGAATGATGGTTGTCATTTCACAAACCACGATTAAGGTGGTGAAAGTGAAGATAACCATTATAACCAGTTGTGCACAGAGCTTATTTCTTTTAACCTCGAATTTCTGGTACGCTAGGACCAAACCGCTCAAGGCCTAAACATTTCCTCTTAAATCACCGGCCACTGCAACCTAAAGCGATGCTTAAGAGAAGGGAACTTTGACGACAACGGCGGGGTGCGGGCCTAAGGAGCTTCGCTCCTAAAAAGACAACCGCAAGAGCTTTCTCATAACTGAAGCTCTCTCACGCGTGTGGTGTTTTACTTATTCGTATTCAGCTGTTGCGCTTGCCATAAGTCATGATGGTACCGTAGCAATTCATTCAAATGTTTACTTTACTGCAAATCAGTTCTGCGGAGTCCCCCAATATGGTCGAAGGGTTATGAAAGGGAAATTGACAACCACCTGTTTGTAGCACGAAGCCACAAGGAAATCTATACGGATTCCTCTGAAAGAAAGCTTCTCAGTTGCCAAAAATAGTGTCCTGGTTTGGGGATCGAACCCGGGACCAACCCCTTTCCTGGGCGGTCACTGTACCAATTGAGCCAACCAGGCAGCTAGCATTTGGCAGTGCGGGGGCGAATCACCTAATCAATAACCTGATAAGGCAGAAGCTCTTAGAAGTCTCATTCTTTTGGCTTTTTGCTCAAATTGCATATCCGAAGCTGCATTAACTGTGGCCACCACCGCTGCTTTGTCAATCACGTCGAAGGCTTGAACCAGCGCTGTTGCGAGTTGATCCATAGCAGATTTCAAAAGTCAGTTTTGCCGCCATTCCAAAACACTATGCGGTGAAGTATACCGTGAGTCCGAAGGGGCTAATGTGACAGCGCAGGTCAACACCACCTTGGCGTGGCACGGAGTAGCCTATAAATGTTTGAAGTGGAAGGCCGACGAGAGGCATGCACGGCTGGTGATACCGAAGACTACAGCATACATCCTATTGTATGAGCGCGCGGTGGCCGTTAGCGTGGTGGGCAGGGGTGCAGCAGCTTGAATTTCTTTCTTTTCAAGGATTTCGCGTTCCATTACCTTTAAGCAAGGTCACCCAGCAGCCAGAATTCATTATTATAAACGATAATGTGCTGTGGGGCATTGTTGTAAGCGGCTTCATTCATTCACAAAAAACATACAAAAGCTGACGGTGCAGCAGCTTCTCATTGTTATTATATTGCTAAAACTGCTATCAATGAAAGAAGGGTAATTTAAGGGCTCGTTTTTCTTTTTTAGACACAACGTAATGAGAACTGACAGTCAATCAAACCAAGGAACGTATAGGGGACGTTATTTGTAGTAATTATGATATAAGTGTGAAGAAATTAAAGTGGACGAAATGCAACTTGCTGCCGGCAGGGTCCGAATCTGCAGCCTTCCAATAACGTGTCCGATGCTCTACCAATCGAGCTATGGCGGCGGTTGTCCTCCGATACACTTTGTTGCGTATATCTGTGGTTGTTAAAACTGTTATAATTGTTGTTATAACTAGTATCGTTATAAGTGGGTTCGACTGTATACCGTGGTTGCGCGTGAACTCATGCTTACAGCACTAATGGTGCAAGCTCTAATGAAAAATTTCTACAGTTTTCAGTGATGTGCGCACTTTTAAAATGTTCTGCAAAGTGGGATAACTTAGCACGTGGTATGGTTGTCTTTACGTCGTGATGGCCTCAGAACTTCGTATTAATTCTGCCCACAAACCAGCTTTCTGTCTGTGCTTCTGTTCTCCGGAACAGTTGCATAGAGCCAGTATTGAAGAAGGTTGGCCTCCACACTGGCACCAATGAAATCAGCCAGTGCAATTGCATAACTGCAAATTCTCAATTTGGATAGTATAGCATATTTGCTAGGGTACCCTTTGGTTGTCACTAGCTGCTATAGGCCTTTGATAACTCCGTCACCAAATCAATTGATCTGTACTAATCGACAGTACTGATCAACACTGTCGCATTGTAAGTTTATGTGCATAGTAGCCAGTGCCACATTGGCTTGAGACTTTAGTGGTGAGCATCGCATTTAATCTCTGTTAATGGGCATGTTTTGGAATTTTGACAGGTCCAAATGTGATTGCGCATTTTTAGCTGCAGTAACTGTTCTGATTCCCATTTATGTTCCTTTTTTTGTATTCTTTTAGTGAAATAAGCTTGTCTCTCCTTCTGATTGTTGCAGACTCTCGACCACCGTTTGCAGATATTTGTGTGCAGCATATTTGAATTCAACAGGTGAGTATCCTCTGAGTCCACCTGCATATTTATTTTAAAGCGACAGCATTAAAGAGCTCGTTTCACAGAAAATCCGGTGTCATCGGCGTCGGCGTGTTTGGTAGTAAGCGAAAAAGCAGCATTGGCTGTGAGCGAAAATTCGAGCTAGATGCAAATAAAGATAAGAGCCGGAGGGCGTTTGCAGTTTGGCTCTCCTTGCAGCACAGTTTGGGTCTCCACCAAGAAGCGAAGGCAGGCTAGCGATTGGGAAGGTGCTAGCGTATGTTTGTGTGTGTGTGTGTGCGTGTATGTACTTGCGTGCGGATATCGTTATCGCGTTCAACTCTTAACCCATATATGTTCAGTGTCCTGCACATAGCGCGCTTCTTTGATGCACTCTAACATTGCTACTTCTTCAGCTGATGACTAGCGCCACCTACAGCACATCAAGCAGGTCTCATTCTCAACGTGTGCAAGCCTGGACATTCCTTGCTTTTCATGCTGTCACGTGCCGACCGCTTTCTCCGGGCAAACACGTGCTTTGTATGAAAGACGTCATGGAGAGGAAGAAGTGCAATGTCAGTGTGCACGTGAAATGTTTCAAGGCTTACCACACCCGCACATAGCACCCCTAATGCCCAGTGTGCTATATGTATAGGACGGCTTCAAAAACAGTGTTGCGTTTACCTGGCAGTAAATAAAAAACTTGTGCTTTCTTTTGAGGGTAGAAGTACACTTTGTGTGAAAAAAAATATTTCTTTTGTCATTTCTTCTGAGTTTGGGCATATATGGGTTAAATGCAAAGCTTAAGGGTCCCCCAATTTGTATTTGATTTTATTGTGATAAGAATACAGACAATAGAGATAGCAGTTATACGAACAATCAAAGTAATTTCACAGCATTGTGCTGCGAAATTGGCTGTACTTCCGCACTCAGCTCTGCAGTACAGCTAGGGCAGCATTTCACATTTCACTACTGGCATTAGCATTATGCATGCACACATATTAGCATCCCTGCTAATTTCTAGGGTTTTTCATGCCAACACCACGGTATGAATATGAGGAACCACCGCTAAAAGCACCACCGTTCCTCATATTCATACTGTGGCACCTTAGCACCTTAGCTGCTAAGCTGTCATGGCAGGTAGAATTCCTGCTGAGTGCATGTTTGGGTGCATTGTTCTTAGTGTAAAAGGTCGCACTGTCGTGATAAATGTGACTGATCATTTCACTGATCACCAACAAAAATGAAGTGTTGACAAAAGATCAAAAGTGCACTGTTGTGTGGTGCAGTAATTACAATGCATTTATGACATTAGTATTAAATACGTAAGCAATTCCAATCAGTTGCTGTTTGCAGGATGACTTAGTAGGAAAAGGCAAATTTAGTTTTGCAAAAAGTAATGCCCATTTTCTTGCTGTAATCTGTATGTAACAAAAACATACCATGGCCCATCAAGTAGCTTTTCTTCCATTCACAACATGGAACATTTCTAAAGTAGTAGCGATCAACGCAACACTTTCTTGCATTCTTAAGAGAAGGCTAGGGAGTTGTAAGAATACTCTCATAAGTTGCACTATTTAGAGCTGAAAACAGTTGCATAAGATAGTTAGTGTGCTACGGTTCTACGCAAATACAGTTTAAAGGGGCCCTGCAATGCTTTTAATCCTTTGCGGTTGAAAACTTTTACCCACTTTCCGGCTCTACTGGTCCGAAACCATTTTGCCAGTTTCTGGCGCCGTGAAAAAAAACACAAACTGTGGAACAAAAACTCACAGGATATTTATTTTTGCTCCTGCAATCTGCAGGCAACTCCTTTAGCGATATTCGCTCAGCGTATGATGCCGCTCAAAGCATTCTCCTGGGTGCAGGCTAGGGTTGTTACTGCTCCCCTTTGTGTCGAAATAGGTGTTGTCTCCACCGTCGTCTTCGTCACTCACTTTTGAATGACTGTCATCACTGTCTGGTGGAGGCACGTAATTCTCTTCCCCACTAAAGTCATCCTGGCTTTCGCTAAAAGCACCACCGTAAAACGCACGTGGTGAACACGTGGCCATGCTTCTCAGCGAACTGCGCACGAGTGGGTACGCTCTGGACTCCGTGCTGAACATAGTGCTGCACACTAGTGTAAAAAAAAAAGTAAACCTCAACAAACAAAGCTTGCTTATTCCTCAAGGGACGGCACTGCATGTATACAAAAAATGCGCGCGACTAGCTTGAGAAAACAGCGAAATTTAAACCACGAACACCCTTGTCGGGCGGTGCCCGACAGCGGACCACTACGGCCGTGTTGCGTTGTCGGGCAGCACCCGACAACGGACCGCAAAGGGTTAAATGTGGTCAGAAAATGTTAACGATATGTTCTGTGAACAGATCATGAGGGGTTCTGTGAACACACAAACCAAATAACATTGCACTATATGCAGCATGTAATTTATGATTTGGTTGAAAGCCGTCAAAAATTGATTGCTCACTCATTCGCAATGTTGTCACCGAGTATGCTGCAAGCCGAGCCGACAGGTATTGGCAGATTTTGAGGATGGCATGATGGCAGACCATCTCAGAAGCTTCAAGCCGGTTCCACGTATGCGTGAACCAGAAGTAGTGGCAAGTGCGGTCAAATAATCAAGAAGAGAAAATGCTCAAGGCTATGATGCGTATCTATGTCAATTTTGCAGCTCGCTTGTGTGAGGAAAGGAGAGAGAAAACACTAAAAGTTTTGCTGGGGAATTCATGAGATAATGGAGCCCACTAGAAAAGGTCATTCTGGGATAACGGAGAAAAGTGTTGAAGGTGCCCTTTAATGAATATGGTTCTCACGGCTTGGTTCCTGCACCCTACATTCATGTTCATGCTTGGAACGTGTAAAATCCGAAGACTTTGTTCTAATATGAACCGGGTTTTAAGGACAATATGCCTGAAGAGAGAGAGCAGCGCGTCCAAATGCTGCTGTTTATTCCGGCGAGAAAAATAAGAACCAAGATCCACGCGCAGTTTCTTCTTTTCTTTTCTTCTAGCACGCGCTGTGTTTACTGTTACTAACACTTCCGGCCCACGAATTGCTTTGGGTGCATTTTTAGAAAACACAAATGTTGTATAGGCCGCGTGACTACTTTGCCATCTGCTGGTTTTAGGCGATGTGCACGCACAATGCCATCGTTTTCAGTAATGTTCTTCAGAACACGTGGGAGTTTCCAACACAACTTGGACACTGCATCATCGCGCATTAAGACTATATTGCCTTCAGCGATGCTAGCGATGTCCACCACTGGCCTATTATGGGCATTTCTAAGGAATATTAAATATGAAGTCGAGCGTTTGGCGGAAACCTGCCTGGCCAGCGAAAGACATGGACGAAGGAAACACAGCGCCGACCAAAAGTAAAAATGTATTCTTAAAAGGACGTTTGGGCTCCCACACGGGAGCCTTGTTCACCCATTCATGGGAGCCTTGGTGAACAAGGCTCCTGTGGGGGAGCCGAAACGTCTTTTTAAGAATATATTTTTACTTTTGGTCGGCACTGTGTTTCCTTCGTCCGAATATTAAATATTCCTTATACCAGTGATCCCAGAAGTCATTTTGCATCTTTTGTCGATGTATCCATGTTTTAAGCAGCTCAGTATGGGAGCTAGGTACCACGGCTGCAGTTTGTAAGTCAGGAAGTGCCGTCAATCGCTTGCCATGCAAGAAATGGGCAGGTGTCAAGACTCCTGGTTCCTCTGGGCCAGGATACAAATACATCAATGGTCTCCTGTTTATGATCGCTTCAATTTCTGTTAGGACTGTGCTTGTTTGACCATAATCTAGAAGTGACCTCCCTAGAGCTCTCTTCAAATTGTCCTTTCACTGACCTCACCATGCGCTCCCAAAATCTGCCCCACCTAGGAGCACGGTCAGCAGAAAATTTCCACGTAATGCTATTAGCAGACAGATGATTCCCAACCTCACTTCCCCGAATAGTGTCGTACACAGCATGAAGTTCACGAGAAGCACGTCTAAAGCACAGAGCATTGTCAGGGCAGATCACTGAAGGAAAACCACGACCGTGCAGTGAAACACCAAAAAGCCTGCAAGAAACTGTCAGCTGTTGAGCGCAAGACAAGCTCTAGATGAATAGCACGTACTGCCGCGCAAGTGAACAGTATGATGTAGGATTTTTGTTCCGGCTCACTCTTCAGGTACACTGGTCCAACAAAATCTACACCAGCAATGTCAAACGATTTGGACACATTCATTCAGTTAGCAGGTAGCACTCCCATAGGAGCCGTCGCAGGCTTCACCCTGAATCGCGTACACCAAGTACACCGACCGGTCACTCTTTTCACGCACTGCTTCGCCTTCATCACCCAGAAGCACTCTCGGAGTTCTGTGATGGTTGTTTCAACTCCCACATGAAGACGCCTTCGGTGCAAGCCTGTTGCAATAAGTTCAGTGGCGATGTGGTCACCGGGTAGCAGGATCTGGTGTTTGATGCCTTCGTGGTACATGACGTTCTGAAGTCTCGTTTGAACTCGCAGCACACCATCCTCAGCAATAAAGGGGTTCCCAAATTGTCGACGCCTTAGGGAGATCTCGTCCTGCCTGGAGGCCTGCTAATTCAAAGCCGATTCGTTGTTTTGGGGAAACGGACAGCCCATACCTTTCAGAAGCAACTAGCTCTTCAGTCGTTAGGTGTCCTTGAGAGGTAGGCCGGGCACAGCAGGCTGCGACGAAAATATATATCCAAGTCATGACTCACAGCACCCGCAACTAGGAACTATATCTTGATAGGTCGAAAACAGCGTGCGCCGATGCCGAGGATGCATAGAGTGCAACAGTGCCTACTTCTAAATCCTCTTTTACATCATCTTTTACTGCAGTCGGATTGGTGGTCGAGTGCTTGGGCCATTCTTTGAGTCTTGCCAACCAAGGCAGTCCTCGCCACCGAACTTCGCTGTCAATCAGGGACTTTATCGATGTGCCTCGGGAAACTAAGAGTGCTGGGTTTTCTTTCCCAGAACAATGGTTCCATTCGGAAGAGTCGGTAATATCTTAGATTTCTGCGACTCTGTTTTTGACAAACTGTTGCCACCTTGAAGGGACGCCTCGGATCCAACCCAGCGCCACCCCTGAATCGGTCCAAAAATAGCATTTAGAAGAAGGGATTGCCCTTCTGTCAGTTATGAACTTCGCTAGTTGGGCGCCCACTAAAGCTCCAGTGATTCATCGTGGTTGTGCCGCAGGTGAGCAACAGCACCGTAGAAGGCCTTGCTTGCATCCGTAAACATGTGGAGCTCATAATGCAAGTCGCTAATTGACTAACAAAACATGGGCACTGAAAGAGTCTTGATATCAGGAACTTCTCTGCACCAGATATCCCACTTTTGGGCAAGTTAAGTTGCAATTTCACAATCCCATTCAAGTTGTATTTGCCAAATCCGCAGGAATAGGATCTTGGCGTGCATCACAAATGGAGCTGCAAGAGAATGTACATATGTTTTGTACAGTTTTTGCTTGATTGATGATGGTGCTCTCAAGAATTTTCAAAGTAACAGTCTAACATTCTTATAGCATGATTGATGACTGCATAGTTAAAGTGGGTTTGCCAGCAAAGGGGCAGTAGTCATGTGCCTCCCTACATACTCACAAAGAGTTTTTCACCTATCTCAGAACAATGTGTGGGATTGGAAGGAAGGTCAAAAGAGTTGCCTTGGGACACATTGACACTACGTTACGTTCTTCAGGCCTAAAACTCGTTTTTGAAGATGTAAGTGTGAACGGTGACAGGAATTTAGAGATGTTCAGGCAAGGAGCGAGTGTTCTTGTGTGTCAAGTTTTTCACTCACAGGAATAGCATTTGGCTCACACAACGTCTGTTAGCTGATGGGTGTGACTTCCCATTCCGAAAGAAAAAAAAAAAGGAAAGAAATCTTCACAGACACTCTGCTTTTGTCGTTCTTGCAAACTGTCGATTCCAAGTAATATTGAAGTACTTACGGAGCACCATGTTTTACCGCAGAGACTGTGCCGGAACGATGGACATTGTCTGGGACCGGGGTGCCCTTGTAGCCGTAAACGATGATGAGCGCCCAAGGTAAGCCGGAGGTGACTACAAGGTGTGCACGAAATCTGGTATCTCATTAAACTTCTCTCCATAACAGCGCAGCTGTGGTTTCCGGAAACTGCTCTTCTTTTCTTTGTTTTTTCTTTCTTTCTTTTTTTTTGTAATCTCAAAACACATAGGCTGGCTGGACAAAAAAGCATGAAGAAAACAGCTGCATTGTCTACTGATGTTTATCACACCTTTGTAATTTGGTGACTTGTTACGTGTGCAGTCACTTATAGGTACACTGCTCAT
Source organism: Rhipicephalus sanguineus (assembly GCF_013339695.2). Lineage (NCBI taxonomy): Eukaryota > Metazoa > Arthropoda > Arachnida > Ixodida > Ixodidae > Rhipicephalus > Rhipicephalus sanguineus. Next base: position 88,144,162 of record NC_051185.1, on the reverse strand, counting down.
GGACGTGACATGAAAACTTTAGTATAGGTAACTGGTATTTGTGGTTGCTTCAAATAACCGTGTCATTTAGCTCAAATCCAGCCGCTAGATGTAATGTTGGCTTTGACGTAAGTGTTCGAGTCGAAAAGTTACACCGATATTACACAAATCAAAGACAGTGAGGACATAAGTGCGTGCATTACTTAGCCCTAAATTGTCTTTTCAATTTGCATGCACTGTGCACGGGATAATTTGTGCAAATAGTATCTTTACACAGCTCTGACTTGCACGTGCTACATCTGATTTGAGATTAGAAGCTGTTAAAACTAGGGGTGGTGCGAATATTCGAGTGTCGAATTCGAATCGAATAATACTTAATCGAAGAATTCGATTCGACTTTCAAATAGCTCGTATTCGAAGTTTCGAATAATTTGACAGGACGAATATCTAAAACGGGGCAAAGGCCAATTGCGCAACTTGATTAGGGTCCATCTTGGTTGGAAGTGCACAACTTTTACAAGAGGACACGAAAGAAGAGACACAAGCGCTTAACTTCAACTAAGCATTTATTGCAAAACGTCAGAATATATAGGGGAGAGGAAAAGACAGAGGAACGAAGAACACCCCACCAATGGCCCACGTGTCGTGCCATACAATACTCATCCATTACTGTCAAGCACACCATCCAAAAAAGAAAGTTCTTTCCGTGTGAGCGAGATAGATGGTGCGCTTACACACTCAGTTATCACGTGTCATTTCAGCTGCTTCAACAATCAACCGGCTTGACAAATCCCTGTCATGATATAAAACGCATGTGTTATAATAAAACGCATAATATAACGCACAATATAAAACGCATTTTAAAGAAGGAAGTTGAGAGTATGGCGGAAACCCGTCTGGCCGGGATAAAACATACTATGAAACCGGCCACTTCAAGACGAGACTTCAACAGCACAAGAATGACGTCAAGAATAAACATGTTGCGTCCAATGCCGTGGCCGAACACTGCGCAACTACGTCACACGCTATCAGCTGGAAAGACGCTTGTGTGATTGCCAGAGAAAAAAATCGTGCTACACGCCTTGATCTGGAGCCCCTGATCATCCAAACTACGCCGCACACCCTTAATCGCAACGAGGGTAATCTTCCTCCGATGTACGCCACGTGTCTTGGTCACGTGATGCGCCGCGCTTAGAAAGGCGAACTGCTTTGCCGATCTTTTCTTGTGACCATGGTTCTCGTGGGGGAGCCGAAACGTCAATATATTCGTTTTTAAATCATTTGGTCGGTGTCCGGATCCCTTTAACTAGCATTTTAAAGGAGATGTTTTAAAAGAGAATACCCCTGACTCAAGTGTTGGCTGGCCTCTGTTTGGCTGAGTCATAGCTATTGGTAGCATGAGCACACTACACCACTGACATTACCTGAAAAGGCTGTGTTTACATACTTGTACAAATATTGCAGAGGACCAAAAGTAATGATTTTGTCAGTGTGTAAATACAGTGTGCAAGTTGATGGATATTGTAGTTTCAGGATAATGCGAAGTGAAAGCATTTGACATTGGAGGTATGGGGTGAGAAACGATAGGGGTGAGGTTGACATACAGGAAAACAGCAGTGCAGATCAGAAAGGACATTGTGGTAGCTGATATTGTAGCTATGAACGAGAAATTGAGCTTGACAGACTGTGCTCTGTATTTACCCCAAATCTAACATGCAGCTTTTTTATAGAAAAGGGGTCTGAAAGTAGCCTGCGTGTTCAAATCAAATTGATATTAGCGAGTTTAAGCATTGGGTACACAGCTTTTGGAATGGCTCAGATTACTGTGCTTGCATTAGTGTAATCAAAAAGGGGGTGGGTGTGGAGGTTTCGTCCCATCCTCTCTTGAAACAAGCTCCAGGCTATGTCGCTGTTTCTCTCTCCAACTCTCTGCAGTGCACTAGAAAGTAGGGCTTCTCTCGTTCAGTCAGCAGTGAGAGCTGGCTGCATGGTTCAGATGGTAGCTTGTTCACTGTGTGCCACTGTAGCGTCCGAGAAGCGTCTCTTCACTAAGAATAATTGAGACAGCCATCAGTGTTGCTCTGTGGAAGAGCATTTTTTTTTTCCAGGTTCTCTGTTCTGGTTGGCTGGTTTCACTGTACTGCGTGAATTTGTTGAAAAAAATGGACAACCAGTTTTTTTTAGTGCAACAGAAAGTTTACCGGCCAGAATGTCCAATTCTGTTAACGTGGAAAATGCTGCAAAGAATATTTGTGTCAGAATTTTTTAATTCACAGTGCCGATGAAGTCGTATACGCAACACATGCTGCAAAGCAGGGGTAGTTGAGTGTGATAGTGGTCCGTGTTCGTGCACTGCAATTTGCTACGCATGCATGCACACCTGGACACACTCTGTGGATTGACATGGTTTCATTAGTTGCTGCAGAGGCCGTGCTGCTTCTTAGTGTCAACTAATAATAATATACAGTCTGTAATTCTAAGTATGTTTTTTGGTGCACCTAAACAACAGCAGACTGCACACAGCAATCCGGACGACTCATTTGCGCAGTGCCAAGGCTTCTCCGCCAGGCGACGCGACATACCAGTTCTTGTTACTCTCAAATGCAATTTAATATACAAGTCTTATTGAAGTTGTCAAAAGAATTATCAATTTTGTCATTACAATTCACAGTATTTTCATGTCCACCAATGTTTTACGACACATTCTGGCCAGTTGTCAGTCCCTTTAAATGGAGTAGAATGGAAAGTTGGGCTAGTTGGAATGCATTCATGATTGATGCAGCGCTAAAGACGAAGACTCAGACTAAAGGAACAGAGATTTTCTTGACAGACAAGGAGTTTGCGTATCTGCTTGGCTCGTGCATTATCACGTGACTTGTCTGAACTTGTTCTTAAGAATGTGCACGTGTTGTTGTTCAATGATTAGCTTTACTGGTTTACTTATGCGCATGTCTGCTATGCCCTGTTTTGTATTTCCCGTTTTGTTTTTTCGAAATAAATCTTTCAGTTGCGAGAAAAAAACAGCGCCCGTCCTGGTGTATCAGATTCCCCTCTCTTGCCGAAAGCAGTACGTTGGACAGATGGGGCGCTGTCTGAATGACAGGTTACGAGAGCACTCCAACCTTGTAAAGAATGGTAACGATGGCTGGCTCGCGATGCATTGCAAAGCTTGTGGGTGCGCCCCGGTTTTTGAAAGCACCAAGGTGTTATTGACTAACCGTGATGAACTAACGAGACTAATAGTAGAAGCCGCCAAAATCGCAAAGTTGGGTAGCGATTGTGTAAGCACGCCGTCCCTGTCCCTGTCAGAAAAAGAATTGTATATTTTTTGAACGTGCATTAATTTTGTGGTTGGTGCGCATATCTTCTATAAAAGGCTATGATAAGAAATTTCACTTCTCTGCACGTCTCCTGTTAAAATCAGAATGACAAAAAAAGTACTTCTCTGCGCATGACATCTGGCTGTAGCGTTTCAGCATCACCACTGAATATATTCGTGCTTCGGTTGAAATAAACCTTTCTGTTGAAAGTTAGCACACGTGTTGTGTCCTCCCTTCTCGTCCTTGTGTTATTTTGCGCTGCAAATTTTTCCTAACGTCTTACCAACAAGGCCGAATTTCTCCCCTTGTGCCGTCCTGTGCACTCTGTGTTTCTTTAGTCTGCAGGGTGTCTACCGACCGGGAAAACCGGGAAAACCGGGAATTCTCAGGGATTTTGGGTAGTCTGGAAATTCTCAGGGAAAACTCAGGGAAATTGTGCTCCCATCAGGGAAAATCCACAGCAACTTTATTGAAAGGCGATGAAAGTCGCGGTAGCGCTTGCTCGATATTTTGTGAACGCATTTTTCAAATCAAACGGCCGCTGCGGCTGCGGGGAAGTGGCGCACCTTGATGCTGTCATCGCCTTCGGAGCGGTGAAGTGGGAGAGAATCCGGCGTGGCATGCGGGAACCGCGAACCACGACACATCGTATCACGCAATGTTGTCAGGATGTTCTGGGAGTACGCGGTGTAGTTCTGTAATCTTTCTCGCGCGTGCTGTGCGTTAGCGTCCGATATGGTGTTTTTGTTATCGCCGCGTGTCAAGTAACAAGCATGATTAGTTGTAGAAGCGGTAGCAGTAGGTGTAATGAGCTTGAGTTATCTTGCAAGCGATCACGATCGCGCAGGAAGCGGATGTCTTCGACAAGGCTCGTATCTGGCAAGCCATCCCGATCGGCGAGAAAAAAGACGCTTGTTGGCTGTTATCGGAGAGCTCACTCGCTCTGCTCCCGAGCTTCAAAGATGCTATTTAGGACTACGTGAAGAATACAATAAATTTCCAGGCGAGAGCTAGCGTAACTAACGGGCCCATTCACAGCAAGTGAAAGCTTTTTTTATTTTTTTCCCCGATGAGGGCACTGCTGAAACAAGTTTTAGGCAGACGACTGAAATTTTTTGGGGCTGCAGCTGGCAATTACCAGCCACACCACGTGGATGTTTGCTACAAAGCCGAATTACAAAACTTTTCAGAGCCATGGCATAGCGGCGACCGAAATTCGCGACACCGGCACGGGTCCCACATGCTCGATTCGGCGCGCGATGTCGGAAAACAGTAACGTTTCCACCATAATCGGATGCGCCGCAATTCAGGCTGTTGCCGTGCTTTCATGCGATCTTAGCCCGCAGCTATATTGCTTTTTTTTGCGATAGCAATTATATAGACACTCCGACGCGAATTTTTTGCCTTCGCCATGATCTTCCCTATCAAGTACAAATCGCGATTACATCACCCCGCGCGTCGCATGCTCCATGTGCAAGTGAAAGTGCGCGAGCGCTGCCAACGAACGGGGCTTAAGCAGAGATGAAACGAGCCGACCATCTTCTCCGCGCGATAGGCACATGGAGATGGGAGCCGGTGCGTTGGGAAGGGGGGGGGGGGCTGGCTGCGTGAGTCCGACAGGAAGTGCGTACTGTGTACCAGCGGGCGTTGGCGCGTGCGCCGCGGTATCTTTAGTGGGGATCAGCAGGCGGCTCATACCTTTGTAGGTGTTGTGCTCTAATTGCAAAACTTCCGTTGAAGCCATAGCAGTGGCAGATCCCGGGGGGGGGGGGGGGGGTAGCGGCGATCGCCCCCCCCCAAGCCAGCCCCCGCCCCCTCCCTTCAGTGCCTGTAGTCCATCTCCTTTGTCAGGCTTGCTTGCCGAGTTTGCCCCCTTTGTCAGGTTGCTTTGCCTGCCACTGTCCAAAAGGGGTAAAGAGAATCTTGTCCCTGCTCTCTACCTCTCATTGCTCTACCCTTTCCTGCTTCCCTATGCACATTTCCAACGAAGGCTTCTTAAGCACCGCCATAATCCCCTCTGGGCTGTTGTAAACATGCGTGACCCACCAAAATGCACTGCTGAGCGTTGGCTTCAGCCTTTGTACCCGCCCCCCCCCCCCCATTATGTACCTGAATCCGCCCCTGAGCCATGGATCATAGATAGGGCACTTCTCTTAGTGCAGCGGCTGCGTTTCCTGAAGGAGCGAGCTGCTAGCCTATATTCATATAAAATTCCGCTTTGTTGCTATCAGATTTACTATTTTGGTCTCGCGGTGAAACTGACTCTTTTTTTCTTACGTGGGATGGTTTTCGATGTTGTGCGTTCGTGGAGAGCAAATAGATCGGTTGGGCATCATGATAGCAAAGGCGTTGCATTGCTCTGGGCAACGCGCGAGGATTTGACAACAACCCGCAGCAGCAGAACAAGCGCAATTCCACAGTGCATTAAACCCGCACTTGTTTCGCCTTTACATGTGACACTCTGGCAAGGCATCTAACTGTGATTGCTGCATCTCAGGCTCAACGAAACTGATTTTTTTTTCACGCAAAAAATAACAAAAAAGTTTTTTCATGTTGCTATATTAGTCGAGCATTCTTGTGGCCTTTTCAGTTTAAGATTAATCCTTCAGTAACTATGCCTTGCATGAAAGGTCGAATTTCAGTTTAACGAAGTTTCAATATAACTTAGTGAGTTGCCGCTTTTACCAGCTTCGCTATATTGAGGTTTATCTGTTCTATGTACTATTCAAATGGGATTAAGTCATTTTCATTTTCTAAAATGCGTATTAGAGAGTGACATCACCGAGCGATATGGTCTCTACCCATCTTGACATAAAACAAAGTTCTGTTTCACTCAGGGAATTTCAACAAAAACACTCAGGGAAAACCTGGAAAACTCAGGGAATTTAGAAATGTCAACTCGGTAGACACCCTGGTCTGAGTCTTCGTCTTTAGCGCTGCATCAATCATGAGTCCTTTAAATGGAGCATGCAGTCGAACCCCTCAGTAACGAAATTGCTGGGGAAGTGATTTTTGTTCGTTGCCATGAGAATTTCGTTGTCACGAGAATATAGAAAAATACGCACACCAATTACTTCGCATAACCGAAATTTATTTCAAGAAGCCACCGATACTGCTCTGTTTCATGTCACTTTGAAGGAGCTTGACGGCTTGAGCCTCGCAGCTTGGTAAGCTTTGCATAGCTTCATTGTCGGCGTGGGCACCGAGGAAAGTGCGAGTGATGTCAAAACCATCAAGAACTTTGCATGAACTTACTTGCGTGAACTTACTTTATTGCGTTTTGTTGCTTTCCTCACTCTCGCCGTCACTGTCATATTCTTTGCGCACTCTTTCAACGATAGCGTTGTCGCTAAACCTTTCGTGCATGATCAGGTCGGTGTCAGCTCACAAAAAGTCGTGCAGTCCAACAGCGTCTGGTATTGCTCTGCTGATACTGTGAAGCACGTCCCATGCTTCAGCCAGTGACTGCAAGTCATCGCTGCTTGCAAAAGAAACACCCGCTTCCGTCTCCGGCATTTTTCAAACTTCTGGCTTCCCAACTAGCTCACGTGGTTGATAAAAATGTTGCGGATCGCTTACTGAAACTTCGTTATTGCAGGAGTGCTTTTTAAGATCTCTTCGCTGTTGAGAGGGGGCAAATGCATTGAACTCTATGGACGTTTGCTGGGGACGCCAGATTTCTTCGTTGCCGCGAGAATTTCGTTGTTGAGGGCTTTTGTTATTGAGGGGTTCAACTGTGTCAGTATTAATTCAGTTGCATTGTGGAACTTCTCAATGACTTCACGTGTCCTAAGGTTTGTTTTGCTGGTGTGGGTACATGTGATCCTATTTCATGTTTACAGGCTAACAGTGGCGAGGTGCCACAGATTAGGGGGCATTGTTGGTAAATGTCGTTCGCGGTAGGGGTTTCTTGATTGCAAACGTTTGTGTGCATAGTACATATTTACTTTCAAGTTGTTACGCTGAAGTGTGCGTACCAGAGAAGTTGCACATAGATCTTGCGATGCTTGCTGTCAACTTTTGCAGGTATGCAAGTGTTATCAAGTCACTGCTTTCGCCTGGCTTTTCCTACGCACTTTGCACTGTTGTGTACAATGACCCATCATTCAAAGGTCAGTTCTTTAGTTCAGTACTGTATTGTAGTATGCCTGCCTGTCATCATATCATCACTGTTTTGCGGCTGTCATTATGTCATCGCTGTTTTGCATCTGTCATGCTATTTCATGTTCTATTTGACTACAAGGCCTGATGCGTCATTCCACATCACAGTGTTTAAGTGGTATTTAAGCAGTGGGGCATGTTCTTTTGCCAATAAAGGCTGCTTCCCACAAGTAGGGGTGCCGTCCTTACGCACAATCAGGATATAAATGGCTGAATTATGGCAGAGTCCATATTTTTATCGTACATGTTCTTGAGAATCCAGTGCACTGAATTCTATGGCAACTTTTTGTAGGGCTGTCTTGGGGACGTGTTAATTCATATGCGTTAGAAACGTTGCTCGAGCAGATGGTTCGTTGGTGATCAAGCGTGGTTGGGCAGTTGGACTCTGTACTGTGTGATCACAGTGTGACAAAGGCAGGTGTGATCACACGCTCGTAAACACCACTACATGCCGTTATCACATTGTTCGGCTCTGTGTCCTTGCAGAAGCATATCCATTCGACCACAATCTTTTCACATCTGTGTTTATTCTTGGTGCTACACAATAAACATAATAGTAGCACACCTTAACCAGCTATGCAGTGTTCTGTTGTACCCAGTGGTACGTAGCAAGGGGTGTGGTTTCAACTGATAGTCATCTTGTGCAGTTGACTTCCTTAATGTGGTTAGCACTCTCTGGGCAATTTGCGAGATCTATGTCACACGTTGTTGTGATGGTCAATTGTACGGCAATACAAAGCGTAAGTTCATCTTGATGCAACAAAGGGCCGGCGCACTAACAGACATGGATAACGGAAGAAAGTGACAACGCCTTTGTCCTTGTCTGTTGGTGTGATCCCCCTTTTTTGCAAAAAGATGAACACATACCAACTAGTCCAAATGTCCATTTTCGCTTAAATGTAAATTAAGATTGAACTTTTTGGTGGGTGGACTTGTGCGCAGCAGTACAAAGAACACTCGCAGTGCAGTAGTGGCGAACACATTCACAGGTTTTCAAAACCTCATCTACACGTCACCACTGGCTATTTATGCCATTGTTCGATCTAACGTAATCACTGGTGCTCGTATACGCTCTGGAATGCACGCCACTATTTCCCTGATGTGTAATTTGATTAGTGACAAGATAATTGCACTACTGTAAAGCTGCCAATAACATTCTAAAAGGTTTCGATGCATCAAGGCACATCTTGCATGAAGTGCTAGCACTGCAACAGTTCTTATGCAGCGAAGAATGGTCCCTGAGAATGACGTAATCTATATATGTGCGTTGATATAACTTCTTTGACACCAGCTTGGGACACTGGGCAGTATGACATTCCTGAATGACTTGACAATTTTTAAGAATTTCATCGATGCTGGGTAGAAGCAAACTCATGTCGTGTATACGATTGAAAAGTGGGCAAGTTGGCATGTCATGTACATTCAGACACATGTCAACTTTGCCACTGCAAAGCAACAGATGGCGCAATGTGTCCAGGGGGAAATGTGAGATAGGAGCTCGGCGGTAGTACATGATGCCATACGTGACATGTTTCAGTGGTGGATTCAGTGTGTCAGATTCCTTCAGGACTGATTGCATTAATTTCAAGGGTCACCTACAGATTCGAACAGCATGTACTCAACACTAGTCAGTACTTTATGGATAATACACTCTAAAGGAACCTAGGACGTGACATAATGATATTTTGCATCGATGACAGTGGCAGTGATGCTGCAATGTACCATGCCCAAAGTGTTGTTTATCAGGTTGTTGTGTAATACACTGGATAGATAACCAGTGGTAAGACCATCTGAAGAAGGGGATGCCAATGGAGAAAAAAAAAATTATGTGAAGGTGGTGGGGATTTTACTGATAATAATTAAATAAACTGTAAGAACAAGACAGAGTTAGCTGACGTATGGCAGTGGCAGCACGAGATCGCTAGGAAGAGTCTTCGTATCTTGCAGGGGGCCTCAATAAATTGTACTTGATTCCCTGCCTACCAGGCAACACTGCAAATGCTAGAATTCTCTTGCCATTTGCATTTGCAACAAAAAGAAATAGTGCTGCTTCATATGTGAACAAACGGTATAGGTATAATTAACAGAGATGGTTGAGCTAGTTGATGCTGATGCATTTTCTGTGACATAGTTACTAGTAAAAAGGACCCAACAGAAGAAGGTTGTTACAGGATGGAGCGCCCAACTTCAACCGGCAAATTTTACTCAAAGAACGTGTGAAGAAGCCACCATATGCTCAAATAAATGTGCTAACTGACAATAAGCAGATAAGCACACAGGACAAGCCATTACCAGGGGTGCAACAGCTGCGCCAGTTGCCCCAATTTGACACAATTCCTCATTTTTGTGCCAAGCTGAGCCAGAACTGTGAAATTTGTTGATATTGTGCCAAAATGCCCCGCCATCCTCAAAATTTTCTCAGTCGGGCTAATTTTAGAAAGAAATGGAGGCCTCATTGTCCACCTGCAGTTTTGGCATCATCATCCAAATCCAACCCAGACGTGCAGATGCTAACCCTTATCTTAATGCCACCGTGGAAAAAAGAAAAAATGACAAAAAGGACAGCGCTTCTAAATTTCCTGGCCTTGTTCTATCGCGTGCAGAACGCTTTTTAAGCCACTTTCGCCACAGTACACCAGTGCCATGTGAAAAAGTGGACTAAAATTTAAAAGGGCCTATTGTACTAACTGTCATAGGACACAGCACATTTTGTTCCTTAATTGGTAATTACTTATGTGTCCGTGTGCCATATAATTATGAGTACTGGCATGTTTGCTGACGTCTAAAAAAGAATTACTGACAATCATTCAGAGATGTGTATGATGTTTCTGCAGCCCTGAGAAACAAAATAATAAACAAAATAAACAAAAGAATGTATGCCAGTTTTGTTGTTTTCGCCACCCCACTCACTCCTGCTTTAAGAATCTCATGAATTTCGAGGTTGCCAGGTTGGCAGGTCCACATTAGCATCTGCAGCACCTGTCAAATGATTTGACAGGTGCTGCAAAAGCTAGTGTGACCCGCCGCGGTGGTCTAGTGGTTATGGTGCTCACTGCTGACCTGAAGGTTGCGGGATTGAATCCCGACTGTGGCAGCCGTGTTTTTGATGGAGGCAAAAATGCTTGAGGCCCATGCCAGGTGGTCAAAATTTCCAGAGCCCTCCATTACGGCGTCCCTCGTAATCATATCGTGGTTTTTGGACTTTAAACCCCAACAATTATTATTCAAAGCTAATGTGGACTTCATCACTATTTCCACTGTGGGGTGGTTCAACAAACTGCTTTTATTGAAATAGCAGTGCACATGTGGACTGTGCATGAGTTAGCTGATGTTGACTGCTTTGTACATATTTTTGTTTTCTTTTCTAAAAGTAAGCTTTCTTTGTTATACTGCTCCAAATTTGGGATTTCTTGGTAAAAAATGCAGGCTCTTTTTCTCGTAACCTGCACCAAATCTGGATTTTCGTGCTCCAAAAGCAACGTTTTGCTGCTCCAAAAGTTGCTCCAAATCCCATTCAGGCTGCTGCACCCCTGCATTACAAATCTTTGATTACCTCAAGGTAGTACAACACTTCTTTATCAGACAGTGCCAGAGATGGTGTGCTAATGCATTTATCGGAAGCACTTAAAATGCAAAAGGCCACTCTGTCCCGTCCCAAACTTTTTATTGCGATAGCAATTATATGGACAGTCTCGGCTGGATTTTGCCGTCGCCGTCGCCGCCGTCATGCACCGTATATGTATAAGTATGTATATATATATATAAAGGCCCCAAAGAAAAATAACTCAGCAAAATGCTTCCGAAGCGCGGAATCGAACCAGGGACTTCTTGCTCCGCAGCGAGCGGCGCTATCCACTACGCCACGAAACGCAGATCCTCCACGTAGCTAACGGCGAGCGTTATATATACACCCTTTAGCGCTGTGCGGACTCGGAGACGGCAGGCGATAATAAGCGTTTCTTCATTACCAGCGAGGTGGCGCTAGGAGCCCGACGGGCGCATTTAAAAGGCGTCGGCGAGCTCTCTCGCTTCTTCTTATATTTACGCATGGGAGAACCTTGCCCTTCCGCTGTCTGCTCGCGCGGTCTTCTCGTAGCGCGGGGTAGAGGAATGTTTCACGCTTTCACCGTGATGTGCGCGCTCATGTTACGGCGCGTACGAATGTCACTCGAGCTCAGGGACGCCGCTAAACGAACAAACAGAAGATGAGCGCGAACTATCAAGTGTCACAGCTCGACACTTGAAGCACGCTATTTACCTTCGCTGCTTCGGCCGCCTTTGCAACAGAAGCGCTGTTCAAACTGAGAGTATCCATTGGTGAGCCTCACTTCGTATAGCATTAGTTCCTTGCTATCGCATTCATTGCTTCGCCCTTGCGGCGAAACTGTGACTTTTTTTGTTAGGTTTTTTTTTGTGTTAGTAACTATGTCACAGTACGGATATACTTCACTTGTTTCTATATAACGTAAAGCCTCATGCTTTTTTATTGTAAGCTGTGATGTACTTGTGATTAGTCCAACAGAAAGTTCATCACGAGGTGACTTACCTGCAGTGTGAACTCATGTGATTGTCCGCTTCTTTTAAAGGTTTCCCTCGGAGTGTACCAGACGACGAAGTCGTGAAGCTGTTTGGTGAGTGTATTTCATGGCTTGCCCTAGAAGTTCACCCTGCTAGCTGATGAACTTTTTCTGACTCACTGGGAGCAAACTATTTGCCTTATGTTGAACGTTGTCACTCCCAGACAGCACTTTCTTGCCATAATTCAGGAACATGTCGTCCATCATGTGGTACATAGTGCATTTGATCTTCTGCATTTATGCAACAACCGCAAACTGGATGATAGCTAGCACGTAGACTTTGTTAGTGCATCCTGTGATGCATGAAGCTCAGAAGACATAAAGCAATTTGTTGCTGTTAGCTTTAAAGGTACTGACAACTAATTTTTATGGTACCTGTTTTATTTAGTGCAATGGAAAGCTTACCTGTCAGATTGTCTACTCATAGATTAATGATGCGGAAACTGGCATGAACCATTTTTATCACAATTTTACGATGTGTGCTGCCGATGAAGTTGTACACGCAGCACATGCTGCCTGCAGTGGTAGGCTAGCGGGATAGTAATTGTACACCCGCAAACAGGTGAGGCCTTGTCAATCAATCAAGCCTGTGTTGAGGTGGTTCGTGTGCGCGCTCTGCGGTGCGCTGCGCATGCGCGTATGCCAGCTGCATGCACTGTGGCTTGACACGGATTTCCAGTTTCCTTGGTTCCCTCAAAGGCAGTGCCACTTCTGAGGACCAACTCCTTTTACTTTGTAATAAGCACAGAATAAAGCGGGAATGCCTGATAATATACAGATTGTAATTTTAAGTGCATGTTGTGCTACCCCTTAGCAACAGCAGAGCAAGTACACCAATCCGAGCGATTCATTCAAGCAGTACTGATGCTTGTCTGCCAGGTGACACGAAGTGTCGGTTTTTGTGATCTCCAAATGAAATTTACGATACAAATGCTATTCAAATCACGAAAATGATGCTCAATTCTCTCACTATAATTCACATTCTTTCCACTTCCACCAGTGTCTTGTGACATGTTCTGCCCTGTTGACAGTTTCTTTAGTGTAAAATATTTTATCATTTTAATGTGCTTTTGTAACCAGAAAGAAAGCAGGGCATAATTGTTGTTATGCTATGCCCATTTTGTCACCATCCATGGTCTCTGTTCCAAGGTAGCAACCACGTATGGCAACAGAATGGCTATGATGCCAGCTGAGCTGTTCCTAATGGTAGGCTCTTGGAAATGGGGTTTGGTTTTGCACTGCCAGAGGAATTTTCGAACAAATTTTGTTGAAAATTTAGGGGCACATCAGAATAGGGTAAGTGCTGCAGTAAGTTGCAGGGGCATAGCCAGAAATATCTTTTTTCGGGGAGGGGGTCCAACCATACTTTATGTATGTTCGTGCGTGTGCTTGTAGGTGCATGCAAAATTAGAAAATTCCAGGGGGGTTTGAAACCCCCCAACCCACTCCCCCTGTCTACGCCAGTGGGAAGTTGTCACAAGTCACCATTTTTGCTTTGAAATCTTGCCAGAACAGGCAAAAGATGGGCATTTTGAACGGGAGGTGAGACGTGTTTGACGCATTCAGTGTAACCAAAGAGCTTTCGAGAAAGATACTGCTGCTGTTGTTGCCACTTCACTTAGCATAGGGGCCGGGTGTATGCATCGCACTTAAGTTATCTAATGATGATGAACAGCAAGATTAAAATAACGCAAGTTTATTCCCATAGAAATGTATCGGTTCCAGCTAGGGCATTCGGTTGGGACAGAGTTAGCCAAAATATTGAATTATCTAGAGTGAAAGCAATGTAAGTGACCTGTATAGTGCCACTCTAGTTTCTGATAGTGTTAGCGCTAACTCTTAATACGTATTTTTTCGCGCATAACCCGCACAAAAGATATTTTAAAAAATGAAGCTGTGTTCAAGACAAAAAAATGCAAATTCTGGTCTGAAATTGTGGCTTCTCGGCAGTGCTTCAGAGGTATGCAAAAAAGCTAGCTTAGCGGCAATACGCGGGGATCGTTATTATAAATCTGTCCACGAATCGTTGTTGAGGGCGTAGGTTATATGGGAGAAAATACGGGTATCTCCGTGGTTTGACATGGGCCAGAATATCTGTTGGCCTTCAAATGTCAACAACAAGCAGTTGAGACAGCAACTTGAAGAATAGGCTTGGCCGTACAGTGAGGGTAGTATAAGAAGCACCTTTACTTGCCAAGATGTTGAGACACACTTGGTGATTGGATAATACCGATGAACAGAGTATACTAAACACTCTTTTGGAATTGTATAAAGGCTATCAATGAGAAATGTAATCTTGTAGATGGCCATGCAGTAATGTGTTTAACAGTCTTTAATGTCTTTTCCCAGTTGCCTCATTTGCAAGGTGCAGCAGTGAATCTGAGATCTGAAATTTCACGCATTAATATGCAAATGCAAAACTGAAACCTATTCGAGAACAAACTATCGATGAGCCGTTTTTGCTAGGCAAAACCGTACTAAGGCAACAGATAATGAGACCAGTGATATCATGGTCGTTATTTGTAGTCATTAATTGAAGTGTAGGAATTGTGAGATAAAGGGAAAAATGAAAGCGGACGATGGTATAACTTGCCACTGGTGGGTACCAAACCCACAACCTTCACATGACGCGCGCAATGTGTTAGTCTTTCCCCATGCGCTTTCTTGGCTATTTATGGATGTGTAGCCCTGGCAGTGTTAGCCAGCCTCTCTCTTAGCGCTGACAGTGAACGTGGAAGATTTTTTTTGTTGTTGTTGTTTAATGGCAACACATGGAAGATGAAATTTGTAAGTAAGTGCCCGAAGAATGAATTTTCGCATGGTGCCTAAAGGCGCCAAACCTGACAGAGTCATGACCCTCGGTTAGAGATGAACCTCTTCCATTCATGTGTTTACTATTTAAGATAACTTGTTCGTGGGCTAGTTGGTTAATACTTGAAGAAATCATCATAGTGCAAAACAAACTAACATAATGAAACTCGTTGCTGGGCTAGTTGCTGCATAGTTAAATATAGGAAAGCGGCGCAATACGGGACGAAGACGTAGACTAGGGAACACACGTACAAGTGCACACTGCCAACTGGTTTATTTTCAAGAGAACACTCAACATACCTAATAGTACACACACGCGCAGAAAGCCAGAATCAAAAGCGATCCTGTAAAAAAAACAAATTCATTGCTGTGCAAGATGGTAGAACGTACGCTTGCACACCTACTGCCAAACAATTCGATAGAATAAGCCTCAGCCAATTTTCTTGCAACTGCATCACAGGTTCACTTCAAGATCTTAGTGGAAGAAAACATGGGTGCACATGCGCAAGGCTTACAATGAATTGGTAGATGTGAACCAGTTCCATTTTTGATGGACAGCGCACTTTTGTAAGCAAACGTTAATACATCAGCCAGTTTGGCCGATATGTGTGTTACCGCAACTTTACGGAATCATGTATTCTACTCCAACAGAACACTGTCCCAAAGGATCCTTACGTTTTTTATCGCAGCTTCGTTTAGGATCACCAACTTTCATTAGACGCCTACAAACGCTAGATAATTTACACGGCGCTGAAAAGACCGCGGGCACCTCATGCCCTTAAGCAACCATCTTAAAGTTATGTGCGACTTTATGCGAGTGAGGGATACCTACCGTTCTTGTTTTCCTTTCTTCACTGGAGTGAAAGAGAAGAACTTCACTCGAGTGAAAACAAGCTGCACTCAGGGTAAAATAAAAAGGTTTTTTTTTTTTTTTGCAGAGATCTTGTCTTGAATAAGCTTGCAAGAGCATCGGTGACTGTAAAGGAAAGTGCCTCTCGGTCTTTTTCGCAGCTAAGACACATATACCTGGTGTTCCCTTCAGGTGCATACTCAGTGACAAGGATTCTTGGCAGTTTAATCTAGGTCAGTACCTTCAGAAGCATCTATAGATGCCTTGGAATTGGATGACCCGTTTCGCGTAAAAAACTAGACCGAAATATAATGTGTTTCTGGAGAATAACCAATCAATAGGTGGTGTATTTTCCATCAGTGTGGAAGATCTGCTTGATTCGGATCTCCATAAAGGGCGTTTCAGGGCAGTGCGGTCATGCACAGAGAAAAACGGGATCTTGGCTTTTCAGAATCGGTGCGGCATTAGAATAGACAACTTCTTCGGTCTGTTAGGTCTTAGCGTCACTGTAGTCTCCTTTGAGAATCAGTTGTGTTTGCAGAAGCAAAGAATTTGCATAGGGTCCTGTGTAGCACTGGTGTTAAGTGAAATCTTCCTGGCAGAGGTTGATGCATGTTTAGATAGGGCAACGAAGGGGTCCAAGGTTTTACGCACCCTTAGGCATGTTGATGTTTTTTTGATCATCTTAGCCAAAGAGCCTGGTGTTTCGTTGCAACAGCGAGTATACGTGGTTGTGAATGAATATATTGGACCCGGGAACACCCTTCGGTTTACGTTTAAGACACCTATTGACAACAAGCTTCAATTTTTAGACATCAGTTTAAATGTTTTTGACAACCACTTCTGTTGGATGTACAGACCTAATGCATGAAAGGAATTTCTACTCTTTGACTCCCCCCCGTCCCGAAACAGTAAAAAGTGTGATTGCTTCTGTGTGCCTGGATTCGGCGATTAAAAAATTGTGTTTGCCCTGTATGAAGGCGAGCTTTGATCTGCAAATTTCACAACTCTCTCCTGCTGGATTTCCCAGAGCTGTGGTTTCTTCTGTAATAGAAGCATTGTTAAAGAACGTAAAGGCCAAAAATTAGAGTCCGGCTTTAGAGTGTGAAGAAAAGAAAACAAGACCGGTAGTTATCTCTTACTGGCATAAAGTCGCACATAACCTTAAGAAGGTTGCTTCAAAGTTTTACGTGCCCATGGTCTTTTCAGTGCTGTGTAAATTATCTAGCATTTGCAGGCAAGTAATGAAAGTTGGTGATCCTAAACAATGCTGCGATCAAAAAAACATGAGGATCCTTTAAGGGAGTGTTCTGGGGGTGCGGTATATATGATTCTGTGAAGCTGCGGTAACACATAGATCGACCAAACTGGCCGATGTAATAATTTTTACTTACAGGAGCACGTGCTGTCCATAAGGCATTAAACTGGTTCGCACCTACCGACTCATTGTAAATCTTGTGCTTGTGTACCTGTGCTTTCTTCCACTAAGACAGTGGTTCTCAGCTG